>NW_004955464.1:444230-497797 GCF_000276665.1 Chinchilla lanigera
TAGAAGCCACTTTGAAGATACCTAAGTATAGTACAACAACTATTGATAATCTCCTACCTCTTTTGTCTGTAACTCACTATCATTTGTCTATTTGTTTTCCTGAGAAACTATCTTATAGATAACAATATGTAAAACAATAACCATCAATAATTTCCTACCACTTTGTCTGTAATTTGGTAAGCCCCCTCCTATTCTTATGTTATCCTTCTTTTACTCTTTAAAATAAAAAAAAAAGATTTATATTATATAATTTGGAGCTCTGATCTTTGATGTTTATGGTTGTTATCTCATCCTCTTGCAGTTTTCCCCTGAGAAGTACGTAGTGACCTTCTTTATCTCTTTTGATTGTTGTCGGTTTGAAGTTTACATTGTCTGCAAACAGAATAGCTACACCTGGTTTTTTCTGGCTTCCTATTGCATGGAGGATTGTTTTCCATCCTTTGACTTTTAGTCTATGGATTTCCTTTTGAGTAAAATGTGTTTCCTGTATACAGCATATCATTTGATTTTGTTTTTTAATCCACTCTGCCAGTCTGTTTCTTTTGACTCGAGAATTGAAGCCATTTACATTTATAGTTATTATAACCAATATGTGTTGATTTATCATTGTCATGTTACTTACTTGTGTTACTTTCCTACTTTTTCTACCTGTTTACTTGCTTGCTCTTCTTGATGTTTCCTTTCTACTGTTATTCTTGAAATTGCAATCAGATTTTTCTCTGTCTAGAATATCTTTTAGTACTCTTTGCAATGCTGGTTTGGCACTCATAAAGTTCTTCAATTGTTCTTTGTTGTGGAAATATTTTATTTCTCCATTGAATTTGAGGGATAGTTTGGCAGGGGACATCAGTCTTGGTTGGAAGCTGTTTTACCTCAGGACCTGTAATAATTTGCTCCAAGCTTTCTCCATTGCATGGTTTGTGCTGAGAAGTCTGCTGTGATTCTGATGGGCTCTCCTTTACAGGTAATCTATTTCTTTTTTCTAGCAGCTTTTAATATTCTGTTGCTTTGCTGGAGATATGGTAACTTGACTATTACACGTCTGGGTGTAGTTTTATTGTGGTTGTGGTTGGTTGGAGTCCTGTATGCCTCATTTACCTGTATAACAGGTTCTGTTTCCATACTTGGGAAATATTCTGCTATTATTTCTGCAAATATTCTTTTTATGTCAGTTGTGTTGCTTCCTGCTGTTTCATTGTCTCCTATTAGTCATACACTATTCCTCTTTGCTTTGTCTTGTGGCTGTTGAACTGACTTTTCCTGGATCCTTGCTGATTTTATGAGATCCTTTCTTTACAGTCGCTAGCTGCCATGCTGTCTTCAAAGTCTGAAATTCTAGCTTCTGCTTCATTCAGGCAGTTTTGGCAGCTTTCAATGGAAGCTTTGATTTCCTGAAAGTCTCTTTGAATCTGGTTCATGCGTTCATGCATTTAATGCTTCTATCCATTGCCTTTGTTCTTCTATTTTCTAATATGTTTCTTCATCAGAAGGTTTGAGCAGTTCTTTCATTATTATTGTCATTTCATTTTTTGCCTGAGAGATTATTTCTGATCTCATCTCTTCTATGGCCTTATGGAGTTGTTTCTTTACTTCCATTGCAATCATTTCAGCTTTATATCTGGCATATGTTTACGAAGTTCTCCGATGTCGATGTCTCCTGGACTTGTTCTGAGTTGGGTGGAGTTCTGGGATTATGTTTTAGTCCTTCATTTTGTCAGGTTTGATACCAGATGCAGAAAGCTCAGTTTCCCTCTTCAGTGGCTGCATAGCAAAGGCCACTAGTGTCCTTACTTTTCCTGTTGGTCAGGTTTGCCCCTCAGTGTCCACTGAGAAGCTCTACTTAGTCTCAGTTTTTCCGGCAGTTGTTGATTTGTATGTAGTTAACTCCAGCCTCAGACGGGGGCATTGGTGTCAGCTGATGGCAGACCACCTGATGTAGCATTCCCTTGCAGCTCAGGGCACATGCACGTCCCAGACTAGGGTTGCACTGGTGTGACGATCCCACTCCAGTGGACCTATGTCCCCAGGCAGTTCAGGGTACAGGCAAAACCCAGACACAAACTGTAGTGTCCCTATATTGTGAACACCTGATTCTGTGTCTCCAGTCAGTTTAGGACACACACATCAACCAGATGGGGGTCGGACTGACAGCAAGCACAGACTGCCCATGCCTGCAAGCCCCCCGGGGGTTCAGGTGCAAGTAAAGCATGGACTCCAACCGCGGGACCAGCAGCCCTTGAACGCTTGCTCACTCTGCGCAGGGCCCATGCAGGAAGGGCCCACATGTGAACCCCAGTGAGAGCAGTCCCTAGGGCTTCTGAGTGAGGAATTCCTGTCTGCCGCAGGTGCATGGAGGGCAGAGACTTGGACTGTAATGGCAGTGAGATCCTGGGTCACCCACTCTGCCCTCAGAAAGTATATGAGAAATACCTAGCTCCCCCCGCAAGTTTCAGCTGGGAACCATGGTGGTGGGACTAAAGCACCGACTCGATCCGAGTGACCAGCAGCTCTTGGAACACTTGCTCAGTACGTGCAGGGCCTGCGCAGGGAGGGCCCACATGCGAACCCCAATGAGAGCAGTCCCCAGGGCTTCTAAGTAAGGTATTCCTGTCTGCCACGGGTGCAGGGAGGGCAGAGACCCAGACTTTAATCTGAATCAACATTTTAGACAAATGGACTTAATATATACCTACAGAGTGATCCACCCAACAACAAAATACACATTCTTCTCAGCAACGCACAACACTTTCTCCCAAAGAGACTTTATATTAGGTAATAAAGAAAGCTTAAGTGAATGGAAAAGAATTAAAATTATCCCATGCATAATATCAGATCATATCACCATGAAACTAGAAATCACTGACAAAAGAAACCACCAAAATTATGCAAATGCATGGAAATTAAATAGTACACTACTGAATTATCAATGGGCTAAAGAAGAAATCAAGAATCTTTAATAAACATACTTTTTAATGAGCATATGAACAAAAATCTTCAATAAGATACTGGCAAACAGATTGCAACAAATCACCTAGAAGATCATACGTCATGACAAAGAATACATCATCCCAGGTATAGAAGGATGGTTCAACACATGCAAATCAACAAATGTAATTCACTCATACACATAAACAGAAATAAAATAAATAAATAAAACAGAATTGATCACCTCAATAGATGCAGAAAAAGCCTTGGACAAAATCTAACAATATTTATGATAAAAATCTTGAATAAATAGGTATAGAAGGACCTTACCTCAATTTAATAAAATCCCATTTATGACAAAAGTATTATATGGCAAAATCTAAAAGATTTCCCTCTAAACACGAATAATACAAGTATGTCTACTATCACCACTCCTTTTCAATACAGTACTTGAAACATAAGCCAAAGCAACCATACAAAAGAAAGAAAGAAAAGGGATATGTAAAGGAATAAATCAAATTGTCTTCATTTGTAGGTGACATGATCTTCTTCAGAGAAACCCTAAAAATTCCACCAAGAGATTTCTAGAATTAATAAGTAAACTCACCAATGCACCAAGATACAAAATCCACACACAAAAATCATGTTCCTGTACACCAATAGTGAACTCACTGAGAAAGGAATTAGTAAAACATTAAAATTCATAATAATATCAAGAGAAATTAAATACTTAGGAATTACCTCAACCAAAGAAGTGAAAGACCTCTATAACAAACCTGTGGTACTCTCAAAAAAGGAAATTGAAGAGGCCATCAGAAAATGGAAAGATATCCCCTGTTCATGAATAGGCAGAACAAATATTGTAAAAATAGTCACAGTTCCAAAACTAATATACAGATTTAATTCAGTCCCAATCAAAATACCAATAGCATTCCTCAGAGAACTAGTCAAAACAATCCTAAAATTTATATGGAACTAGGAGAGACCCAGAATAGCAAAAGCACTCATGAGTAAAATAGAGTAAAGCAGGAGCCATCACAATCTACAGCTTCAGATTATATTAAAAAGTTACAGTGATTTTTTTTTTAAAGTACAGTACTGGCCCCAAAACAGACACATCAATCAACAGAACAGAAAAGAAGATGCAGAAACAAACTCAGGCACATTCAGCTATCTGATCTTTGACAAGGGGGCCAAAAACATAGAAGGAAAGACAGCCTCTTTAATAAATGGTTTGCGAAAATTGGCTATTCACATGTAGAAGACTGAATGTAGACTCGCATCTGTCATTATGTACTACACTAAAATAAAGATGGATCAAAGATCTAAATATGAAAACAGAAACACTTAGCCTGCTTGAAGATGAAATGTGTAAAATTCTTGAAGTCATAGTATATGCAAGGTCATTTTAAACAGAACCCCCATTGCACAATAAATGACATCAAGAATCAACAAATGAGGGGCTGGGGATTTAGCTCAGCGGCAAAGCGCCTGCCTGGCAAGCGCAAGGTCGTGAGTTCGGTTCCTGGTACCGGAGAAAAACCAAAAAAAAAAGAATCAACAAATGATATCATATCAAATTAAAAAGCTTCTGCATAGCAAGGGAAACAACCAAGAGAGTGAAGAGTCAACCCACGGATGAAGAAGAAAAATTTGCCAGCTACTTCTTGGACAGAGTACTAATATTCAGAATATATAAAGAACAAAAATTAGACCACCCAAAATAAAAGATCCAGTCAAAAACTGGACAACTGAAATGAATAGATACTTCTCAGAGAAAGAAGTACAAATAGCCAATAAATACATGAAAAAATGTTTAGCATCTCTGGTTGTTAGAGAAATGCAAATTAAAACAACACTGACATTCCATCTTACTCCAGAAAGAAATGCTATCATCAAGAAATCAAATAACGAAGGTTGGCAAGGCTTCAGGCAAAAGGAACCCTTCTACATTGTCGATGGAAATGTAAACTAATATAATCAGTATAGTAGTAGTCAGTGTGGAGATTCCTCCTAAAACTAAAACTAGAAATTCCAATTGATCCAGCTATTCCTTTTCTAGGTATCCTCCCAAAAGAGCAAAAGACAGAATATCACAGTGGTACATGCAGACCTATGTTTATAGCAGCACAATTCACAATAGCTAAATCTTGGAAGCAGCCTATATGTCTACAAACTGATGAATGGGTAAAATGTGGTATTTATACACAATGGAGTATTACTCTGTCATAAAGAAGGATAAAGTTGTGGAAAAATGGATGCACCTTGAAGCCGTAATTTTAAGTGAAATAATTTAGACAGACACACAACCTTAATATGTCATGGTTTCTCTGATATGAGAAACCCAAAATATAATTAAAGAGCCAAATAAAATAGAGATAACAGAAAAGAGTGAAATAGATCTTTTGGAAATAGAAAGGGGACCAAGAGATGGAGGGAAGGGGGAAGGAGAAGAGAATTGATAAAAATGAATTGATAAAAATGAATTGAAGTGTGTTATGTACATGAAGTGATTTCCCACAAGGAATGCAATCATTATGTGCTGCAAATAAGTACTAATAAGAATAAAAATTAAATTAAAATTTTTAAAAAGAGAGAAAAATGATACCCAAAGCCACTTTTTCTTCAAAATATCACCATTTGGAGCAGAGAGTTTTCTCAGTGGTGCTTTGAATCAAGGAATCAAGAGAAGTAGTTTCAGAATAAGAATTGTGTGTGTTTAAAAACAAGCACCATTTGGAATTCTTGTCCACTAAATTCAGATTTTTTAAAAGGTTAATTTTCATAGGAAAGTTAAAATGGAAACTATGTTCAACCGTCATTCCTTAGTGCCACAAACTCAAAAGGGACAATTTTAGGAAAGGGTTCATGCAGAACTGGGACCAGCAGGGTGGGGCACTCTTCTCTATAGTACTTCAGGCATAAACTGCAATTGGTAAATGAGTGTAATTTGATTCTGTGTCTGTGCTCACAGCAGGAGGCTCTAGTCCACAGAGTGGCAGATCCCTAGGTAAGCAGGCAGGAGAACCAGGGTCAGATCATGCACTGTCAGACTACCAGGAGTTTCCTCAGTAGAGAGAGCACCTTGAGCAAAAAGCAAGAATAGAGGAGGGCCCCCGACAGCACTGTCAAAGGAGTGGGTGAACTGGGATCCAAGCAGGGCTGGGACACAGCCAGGCTCAAGCACAGAGGACAGAGGAGGCTGCAGAGGCAGGCTTTGTAATTTGTACCACAGGTGTCCAAAAGCAACGGAGTGTGATGTGGGGAGAAAAGAGATATCAGGTTTGCATTTTTCACAAGCTCTTTCCACAATGTTTTAGAGCACATAGGCTAGGGATAAGGAAAATAGCTCTGAAGCTGTCATTACCAACAGAAAAGAGGAGGGCCTTCATTAAGGTATGGATAACTGGGTTGAAAGAATAGCCAGAAGGATTAAGGAACAAGAAATCACAGGTCAAGGTTGTAGCTGCCAGCACATTTGGATCCTGCAGTAACAACAGAGAGTACCCTGCTGAGGGGAGGCCCTTGCTGGGGTAGACAGCACCTCTAGTTCCAGAGTACACTGCTGGGTTTTTAACCAAGGTGTGGTAGCACTGAAATGTCATTCAACTTCCTTTCCCAATCCCACCCCTGCCACCTCCTTCACGGATGACCACCCCTGATAAACATCTCACACCCGCAACCCTGCCTGGGCTTCTGCTTCCAGAGAACCCAGCCAGAGCTGTGAGCCAGCTCTCCAGGTCCAGTGGTCTAGGAATGATCATAAATTTATGCAGAGATGAGTGGGCCCCATCTCAGTGGGAACCACAGCACTCAGGACTTATCTGTACCTCAAAGAAGAAGGAGCTCTGTCTCTCTAGAGACCAAAAGGAAAAGGCTTGGTATAAAGAGGATGGTAGAAATTGATGAGAGCCTCTGCAAAATTACCCTTTCAGCATTGCATTTTGTCAGTTGTGGGGAATGAGGGCTGTCAGAAGCCACTTCACAATTTTTCTCAACATAACCTTCCTTTCACTTTTCTTTCACCATAAAATTATATAAATCACAGCATTGCTTTTCCAAGAACAAATCAAGACATCACTGCCTCAACACTGAAGTCTCTTCTAGGTTTCATAGAATCCATGCATTTAGCCAGCATTTCAATAAACACGGTTCCATGCAGATTTCCATTTACCCTGTGATAAGATCTAGGTCCTGGAATATAAGAAAAAGAGACACCTCCAAACTCAAAAAAGCTCACACTGATGCCTTGGACTATGCCAGTGAAAAACAAAGATTCTTAGGACCAAGTAGAAACTGTTGGAAAGGGGGAATGTGCAGTTTTCCAGGGTCAACTTCCTACTGAGGAAGGACCTGTTAGATTGGTACAAGAAAAGGAATGAAATCTTCCAGCTAAGGTTAACATCTGAGCCTGCACGGGAAAGACAGGTAGGGACTGCTGTTTCAGGGCTTGGATGCTCTGGGAAAATGGGTGCCATTATGTAACAGAGGAGGTTCACTATAGGAGCCCTGGGGGCACAGAGCTTGAGGCTTCCAGATTGTCAGCAAGATGGGTACCAGGGAAGGTCAGAGAGGGGATTCAGGGCTGCCTAGATAAGACAGGCAGAACTGGAGGAACAGCAAGACAAAGAGGACCCATCAGCAGGCATTCCTGAGCATTCCATTGGTAGATCAACCTGCAGTGTAAAGAAAGACTAGAATGGAAAATCAGTTTTATCCTTAAAAAAACAAACCCAATTGAAAAATGTGTACTGCAAAACAACATGTTACGACTTCATTTTAAGAGCAATAACAAAGAAAGTAGAGGGACTACTGTAAAAATGCATTCCCAGCAGCAAACATACAGAACAGAGGTTTTCAAGCAGAGAGGAGAGTTTGAGTGGATGTTTTGCTTTTTAACTAACCTATAATTTCCAATTAGTCCCCTCTGAACATATATTCTTGTATAATATTTTCAAAGGTGTTCCCCCCTGAATTCTGGTGAGAGTAAATTAAGTAGGGCACTCTAATCAGCTTCCATATAGCCATTAAAATGAATGAGGCTGACTTAAATTATGGATCTGAAAGAAGTCTAAAGTAAATTAAGGGAAAATAGAAAGATGTAGAATAATATTCAGAGTATGATCATGCTTTTAATTTTTAAAGGATGCACTAAATGTAAAGATGTATAGCTCTAGGAAAATCCTAGAAAAATACTCAGAAGATAGTTCATGGCTCGGACTCCAGTGCAGGGTATTCTTCTCTATTATTTCTGTGGCTGTATACCAAGGCCTTGCATTTCTTTTGTGATGAGACTAGCTTAAGTTGAAATAAAGATAAATACCTAAGGGGAACACTGTGCATCTTTTCCAAAACCTGCTCCTTGGTCTAAAGGCAGGAAAGAGACCCAGTGGCAAGTCACGTATGTTGTAGATCTGATTGGGCTCCAGCCTGTGCATACAGCCTCACCTTGGGATGTTAACAAAGCAACTACCCTGGGGCTTTGGGGCTCTCTGAGTTCCCATGTGGATGGACAGATTCAGTTTGAGTGGTCAGAAGCTGGAGTCCACAATTATCTGGTGGTTGCAGTCCCTTTTCACAGGCAGGGGCTCCTATTACACCAAATCTTCCCCTACCAGTTTTTCAATTATCTATGACTAATGAGCACTTTGGGAACAGGTTCAGACATACACATAATCCTCTTTCCTGATGTCAGCAGCAGAAATTAATGACTATATGGATTGCTGGGAGACAGAAAATGCATTATAATGGTCAAGAGAACTGTTATCCTCTCCAGGAGGGGTGATGAGGTGGGGTGTCGAATTAAGTGGAAGATTCTGTGCCCCTTTGTATTCCTACAGGGTGGTGAAATCCAGGAGAGGAGTTGGCCTCAGCCCCACAGGAATATCAGAGAGAGGTCTGGGTGTGGATGGCATGCTTAGCACTGCAGAAGGGGAATCCCAGATTAGTTTTGCCAAGGTCAATAGGCCAACCAGACTGGCTGGGACAGAGCTTAGTGATGCCCTGCTCTGCCAGCAGAGAGGGCACTGGTGTCTCTGTAGACTGAATTGACCTACAATCTGGTTTAGGGAAGGGGAATATACAACTGAAGAACATACAACTCTCCAACAACAGGCTGGATTTATTTTAAAAGTATGTGGCAGCAGGTGTAAATTTGGTAATTTACACAGGCATAACACATGCTTAGATAGTTTCAGAGACTATTAAGGCCTCTCCTAATTCTGGTGGGGCTCCAAAGTTACATGAAGCATGAACCTTCAAAAAGTAAAACGTAATAGCATCCATGTGCATGTGTCTGCCAGTAGATGTGGCCACTGATAATAATTTTGAAAGAACTGACAGGATTAGGGCTTGGCCCATATCCAGCACCCAAATTCTTCTGCATAGATCCCAGATTACTTAGCAAGGTCACCTGACTCTGGGAGTCTCCAAAACTGGGAGGGAAGAACTGATAAAAGACTAATTGAAAAACATTCCAAAAATTCCAGCTTCTGAGTTGGAGTTATGCACCTCCACAGCAAGTCAAGAAACAAAGAAATGAATGAGGGATCCAAACTTGAGATGGTCTACCACCTGTTCAAAGACATCTTCTGAAATAGTAATCAGTCCCTTTCCCTTCATTTACCTCCTATAATAATCTCATTTTAAATCTTATTTTACGCTACCTATTTAATATAGAACTTTATGATATACTCATTACTTATTATAGAAATATGCACTATGTACTTACTATGTGCCAAACATTACTCAATGCTAAAGATGCAGTAAGAATCCAGAGAGATGAGGTCTCTGCCCTCAGAGACCTCACTTTCTCGTAGACTCCAGGTCAACCCAACAAATCTGTCCCTTATATCTTGTAGTTATTACAGTTTATAAGCTCCTATGTAGTTTAGGCTGTGCTTTATATATTTTTAAGTTCTTGACCTTATATTTTGACCTATAATAGGTGTTTAATAAATAAGCACACTATTTTTAACCTATTTTAAAATAATCTTTATATTGTTTTTATTTCATGTCTCTCTCTATTCCTCACTAGAAAGACTACCTTAAAGATTATTTATTTCTGTTTTCATTTCCCTCTTGTTTCCAACACCCAACCATGCCTAAGACACAGTAAGTTATTAGTAAGGTTCATTTAACAAATTTACAGCTTTAAAAAAAAAGAGGCACAGATGAATCAACTTACACATGAAAATTAAACATATGCCCACATACCTACTCACATAGGATGCTCAATTTCAGTTGAGAAAGTAAGAAAAGATTATTAGGTTTAACTCCTGATCTTGAATGCTATGGGATAAGAGACAAGGCACATATTTCCTCATATAATTCTACCAGTAATATACTCTCATCATCTCATCATTTCATCATCTCTCTAACTCAGGGACAATGGAACTATGAAGGCCAACATATGTGCTTAGAAAATGGGTAACCAGTAGGCCCAAGCCTCTCCCCTAGGAAGAACAGATGCCATGATGGCAACACACTATGGATACCATCTTCAAGTAGAACAGAAGCTCTTCAGTTCTCCTAGCCTGGACAAGTCTGGTTCAAGCAGGACATAAAAATACTCCTAGTAACTATTGTAGGTGCACAGAAGAGTAGTATATACAACTTGTATTTTAACCAGGTAAATACCATAATAGTAATAGAGCCCATTTACTAAGACCTACAGGTCTCCAGTCACTGCTCTGGGTTCAGCTGCTAACACTGTCAGTGCTGTTAACAAACCTATGGTCTGAGACTTAGATTCTACAGTGATAAAAATCAAGTCTGAGAATGAGAGTCTATGGTACTGAATTTCATTATTTTATAATTATAGAAACATAAAAAGTTATATGATTTATTCAAAGCCACCTAGGTAATAAGGGCCTGGTAAGGATTTCAATCCAGCATGTCTCACTTTGGAATCTGGGATATTCCCACTGTACCATGAAGATTGGAGGGCTAGATTTGGACTGCCCTGGCTAGAAGAGGAAGGTGACCAAGCATGGTGGTGCAAGCCTATAATCCCAGCATTCAAAAAGTTGAGGAAGGAGCATCACAAGTTCAAGGACAGACTAGACTACATAGCAAGTTTGAGGCTTGAGCTTCATAGAGAGAACTTGTCTCAAAAAGAAAGGGAGGATTATGAGAGACGGAGGAAGGGAAGGGAAGTGGAGGAGAGGGAAAAAGGAAGTGGAGGGGAGGCGTGGGCAGGGGAGGGGCAGAACAAGGCAAGGCAGCTTCACTTATAGGCAGTTCCTCTGCCAGGCTGCATCCAAGGGCAGAGCCTCAAACGCCATGAAATCTCAACATTCTAAATCTTCTACCTTCTTCTTCTTCTTTCTTCTCATTCCTTTTTCCTTGCTCCAAAAACAGAGAAATTGAACTCTGGCCCTTGGAAGCCATCAAATCCAGTGTATTTCTGTTTCAGGAGGGAAAAATGAGCCCAGATAGGGAGGTGCTTTCCTGGGGCCAAGCAGCTATGGAAGCAGAGTCATCAACCAGGCCTCCTGACTCAAAATAAGCTTCCTCCAGCGCTCCATGCTGTGGCAGTGCCATCCTGCAGCCTCCTTCAAATGGGACAGGAAGCACATCTAAGCCAAGGCCACAAGTCAAATGGAGAACAGGAGAGCTGGCAAAAACCCAACAGATTCCAGTGGTGTGGGCCACCAATTCCAAACTATTCAGAGCACAAAGTACAGTCTTCTTGGCTTGAAATCATTCACTTTGGCACCCACAGTGACCCAACTCTCTAGATAATTGCAGATGCCCTATTTTCTTCTCACCTAGCCTAAGGCCACATCTAAAAAACCTTCCCTAGGTAGATCATAATTAATAGCTCTTTCTCCTACAGGCCAACAACATGGGATTTGGAATTACATCATCCTGTTCTACATATGGCCTGTTTCCATAAACCTGCCTCTTCCAGGTCCAATGATAGTTGCCTTGAGGGCAGAACTCCTTCTGCAGATGATGCATCATTAGATGTAGGTAGGGTAACAAAACACATGGGAGTTCAAGTTAGGGGATGCACAGGATTGGACAGAGGCAGTGACTCTACTACTCAGGGTTTATGAGCTTGGTCAAAGGATTCCCTGTGACAGTTTCCTCAACTGTGGAAAGGCTAGAATTATGCTATTTTTCTCTGAGAGTAGTTATGATAATTAAAGAAAATAATGCAAATAAAGCACTTTAGTAAGGTGTCTGCCATGTGGCAAATGTTCAACTATGGTTGATATTATAACCCCCTATTCCTGGTGTATTGGACATCACTGGCCTACAAAGCTTAATGGGTTCATGCTGGCTAAGTTCATAAAGCTTGAGGAGAGATCCACAATGTCACAGTATGTGGAGATATATGCTTTTGGGGTCATGAGAGCAAGCTATAGAAACTGTGAAAGCTGTTAAAATAGTGAGTGATGGAATTCAGTTTCCCAGCACAGAAAGTGTCACCCTGTGGTCTTGTCTCTTGACATGCCTTCACAGGAGATGTTCTTTTTGGAGTTATTTTAAGGACCAAATGTTGGTTTCAAGAAGGAAAATTACTATTTTGTCAGCAAAACACAAGAACTTGAAAAAGTAAATAAAATCTTAAAGGTACAATGGATATTGTGAAAGGGAAAGAAGTTGTGCAAAGGGAAGAAACAACTAGAATGAGGGAAAGGAGAAAAGAAAGAAAGGAAAGGAAAAAATATATATGGATATACAAGCATAGCTGGAATAATTGTACTTCAGATATCTCTTGGTTCATTGAAAGGAATAGTTAACGCTTAAATTTTTCTTTTTCTGACCAACTTTGCATGATTATATCTGGTAATATGAACAACTAATTTAAAGACAACAATATACAATATAACAACCATTGTTGAATCTGTACTATCTTAATAAGTGAAACTCTGTATTGTTTCTAACTTTTTATTACTTTTTATTCTCTTTATTTGATCAATCTTGCATTCTTATGTCTAGTAATCTGAGCAACTTTGTTGAAGATAACAATATGTAATATAAGAATCATTGGGCTGGGGATTTAGCTCAGCGGCAAAAGCGCCTGCCTGGCAAGCGCAAGGTCGTGAGTTCGGTTCCCGGTACCGGAGAAAAACAAAAAACAAACAAACAAAAAAAAGAATCATTGTTAACTTCCTATCACCTTGTTTTGAAATTCTGTATTGTTTTTATTGTTTTTGTGTTGTTTTGTTTTTGTCTGGTTGTTGTTATTTTGTTTTCTTCTCTCTTTAAAATAAAAAAAAACCACATGAATGTCATGATGACCAATGTCTTTAAGACCAAGAAAAACAGCTCCTCCATAAAGAGCTTACTGACTTCTAGGGAAAAAGAAAACTTGGGAAATATATGAATATATTTCAGCTGTCATTTTGTTTATGATACTACTGCAATGTTTGAAGCAATAGTTTCCACCATTTTGTTTTATCAAAATCTAGTTTTAAAAAATCACATAAAGAAACCAGAAATGGATATTAGTTTCTCAATGTTTTGTTTTGTCCCACTGACTCACAAAACACAAACCCAGCTTCAGAGTCATTTGACAGAATATGTTGTGTCACAAACAAGACAGAGGAGATGATCTCAAAATAAACAGCACTCTTTTATACTAAGTACAATTCCTAACTCAGTTATTCCATCACACCAAGTGAACACTCTCTCAGAGACCACTACTGGTTTCTAGTCTAGCCTCCTGTTTCCATACTGCTAGTTTACAAAATAATAACAGCCTCCTAAGGATGGATGGATCTACAGGATGTCAGTGACTCTCATGTAAAAAATCCGGCAAGTGGGTCTGGTATTAACCACACAAGGCCAAACATGTGGTGACTGGAAGACATCTGGGGATTTTTCTATCATGTAGACCAAACATGATCCAGGTAATTGACCAAATTTTTCACTTCCCAACCAGATGTCTTACTTTCACAGAAAGTAAGTCAATCTCATGCTTTCATGTGCAAATAAGCTAGACATAAATTCATCCCTGGAGGGCAGGATTAATTGCTTATTCTAAATGAATTCTAAATTATATATTATTTCTTTTCATCCAACTATTTTACCTTTTAAAAAGGTTTTCCACTATTGTTATGGAAAGT
This sequence comes from Chinchilla lanigera, assembly GCF_000276665.1. Taxonomy (NCBI): domain Eukaryota; kingdom Metazoa; phylum Chordata; class Mammalia; order Rodentia; family Chinchillidae; genus Chinchilla; species Chinchilla lanigera. The sequence continues at coordinate 458,237 of NW_004955464.1, forward strand.
AAACATTTCATGTTAGCAATGTTCTGTTTTAAATGTCTATTCCTCATTTTTTTGACAGCGAGGTAGTGTGCTATCAGTAAGAATGTTATTTTCACAGTCAGGATGATCTGGCTCTAATTTTGCATACTTACCCCCCCAATCTTTAAGGACTTTTGAAAAAGCCACTTAAATCCTCTCAATTCAATTTCTTTGCAGATTTACATCATAAAATCCATCTATCAGAACATCATGAAGACTGGAGATTATCCATCCCTAGAACATGTACTGGGGACCTCCTTTGCACTTGCTACTGAGAGACCACAGATAACCATAATACTTGCCTTTCCTCTGGGGCACAGGGAAAGGACATAAAACTCACACTTAATATGCTACATGATGCATTGTCGGACAATGGCGATGCCTTAATTGGGATTTTCAATAAAACTGTAAGTGACAACAACTACAACTGATTCTTAAAGGGAAAAAGTTTGTAAAAGAAAGGACATGTCTGCAACTTTTCCTCCTTAGTCCAGCTTTCAAGCAGACACTGGAATTTGCTCTGATCATGTTTGTTTAAAGAACCCACATGGTTATCAATGACCCTCTACTTTCTGTGCCGTTGTCCTGACAACTAACCATTTACTGGACAGAATATGGAAAACAGACTACAATATGTCTCTCCAGTCAGGTTTAGCAGGCAAAACTCAACAGCACAGAGATAATATTCAAAAGACTTGGGTCTTTGTGTGCATGATCCTTAGAGAGAAGTGTATGCGCACACGTGTGCGCACGCACACACACACAAAGCAGAGGTGACTGGATAGAACACAGCTGCGCACAGAGAGGCTGGTAATTGCTGTTTCATTACAAAAGCCAGGAAACCAATCATTATAGCACATAAAGTCATTGTTTATTCTATATTTCACCAAGACCCAGAAATGAATCTATGAAGAAATGGAATATGGCTATAATTGTAAAATTTTTTTCCACGAAACAGAACAACTCTCCCCGCACACATACCAGGGTATCTTACAGACACCTAGTACATAATTCTGCTCTGGTGAAAGTGCAAAAGGAATTGTGCAGAGGTGAGGGCAATATGAGCCCTAGCACCTGAAGAGTCCAGAGGTGCAAATCTAGAATTGATGTCAATGGTAAGAGACCATCTGGAGGCTTCAAAGATGAGGAATGATAATTTGGAATTGTATAACAAAGTCCTCTTTTCTGAGGTTTCCACAATAGGGTAAAAGCTGAAGAAGCAGGAAGTATCCACTTACAGCCATGAACACAATGACCTCGCCCTGAGCAAAGGAGGACACTGCATTTGCAGCGCCAACAAGGCTGGTGCGGGGGATCCGCCAGGCTGACATTTGGCCAAATGCTGGAGTCCAGTCCCCAGTGTCTTCACTTATGCTGCTGTGGAGATGGTGCTGCCAAAGTTCCCCAAAATGATGCCGCAACTTAATGGCACCACCTAGCTCATCTGGGGCTGGGAAGATATCAGATAAATTTTGAAGAAAATGCTCAAGTGATAAGAAATGGAAGCTCCAAGCATCTAAATGGAAGGCAATCTAATTTCTTCATGTTTAAAGTCTTATTCTTTGGACTCAGAAACTGGGAAAGTGAACAAATCTTACGCCAAATAAAAAAGGAAAGCTGGTCGAAGGCCCAAACTGTCACCAGCCACCCTGCGCTTTCACCCTAGCCATGAAAAGCATTCCAAGAGAGAGCACTGAAGGCAGAGACAGTCTCAGAGAGGTCATTGCCTGAGGCTGGGAGGGGCTCACCATCAGCAGTTGCTTCTGGGAGGAGTGTCTGTTGGGCTGCACCACTTCTGGAAGGCCGTTAAGGATGGCACCCAGGGGGCCAGTCCACCAGGTCCTGGCTGTACCATCATAATTCTCTTCTTTAAAGACAAAAATAGAGGCTGCGAAGCTATTATGACTACAGCTGTTCTTCAGTTTATAAAGATAAGAAAATTTTATTACAGACAATACAACAATGCAGAAAGAAGGGAAAAAAGAATTCCCCTTAATTTTCCTCCTCTCAGCGATAACTACTAATGGAATATTAGAAAACATTAATAGATATATTTCCAAAATATTAAGATATATCTGGATTCAGTTTTATGTAAATGAGATAATTATGCAATCTTACAGTCTCCCTTTTTAACTCAGTAGTATTTCAGATATCTTTCCTCATCAATGATTACAGTTTATTATTTTTGAAAATGAGTAACATTGTATCATTAGTTTGGGTCACATTATTTGACCAATCACTTAGTATTGGACATGGAGCTTATTTCTTTCAGATTAAAAACAAATCCAGGATTGAGAAAGGATACTTTATTCCAAATATTATTCTAAGGAGTAAGAGGGCAACCACAGTGGAGGATGGAATTATTGCAGCGGAGAGAATACACTAAGATGTGCTACATCTCAAGGGTTAGGCAGAGGGTTTTTATTTTCTGTGTTATGGTGTTGGTTTTAAAGGTCTGCCAAGGGCCCATGTGGTCACTGGTCTATGGTACTCCTGGGGGGGTGCAACCTTAGGAAGTGAGACATAAGGGGAGTTCGGGGTGTTAAGAGGGACATTGCGACTCTAGTCCTTTTCTCTCTTTCTTTGCTTTCTGGCCATGAAGTAAGCAGCTTCACAGCACCATGCATAACCACCATGATTTTCAGTGCTACCATAGGCCCAATAAAAGCAGCTGAGCGGAGGACCATGGACTGAATCTCTGAAACTGTGATCCAAAATAAATCTTTCTTCCTTGTACATTATCTCAGGTACTTTGTCACAGAAAAGGAAAGGTAACAGAGAGAGGAATAAAAAAGAATGGGGTATGTGCATATGGGACCAAAGAGTGGCATGACTGGACAGTAGATAAGGGCATGTTTTACCCTGTGCTAGTCTCTATACAGGAAAAAATTGGGATTAGTTTTATGTGTCAACTTACTTGCCCACATCATGTCCAGGTATTTGGTCAAACATTTTACTGAGTGTTTCTGTGAGAGTATTTCTGACAAGATTAACTTTCATGTCTGAGAATGAGTAAGCAGAAGGTGTTCCCTAACTGTGCATTGGCCTCACCCAATCAATCAGCTAAAAACCTAAGGAGAACAAAAGGCTGACCCTACCCCAAGGAAGACAAAAACTTTTCTGTGATCTTCAAACTAGACCTCAGTTTGTTTCTAGTGTATGGACTCAAAACACGTCACTTCCTGGACCTCACTTGAACCTGTTGGCCTTCATGCTGGAATTACAGTATCAGCTCTTTTGGTTTCAGGCCTTTCCACTTAGACTGGAACTAAAGCATCAGCTCTCTTCGGTCTTCAGCTCGCTGATTTACTCTGCATATCTCAGGACTTGCCAGCCTCAACAGTTATGTGAGCTGATACCTTATAGTATATGTGTGAGTGGATGGAGGGATAGATGGATGAATAGAGACAGATGATAGATAGATAGATAGATAGATAGATAGATAGATAGATAGGTAGATAATAGATAACCGTTTATTTCTGTTTCCCTGGAGAACTCTGTTTAACACAGGGTCCTTCTGGCCATTAGCTCTGACTCAGACTGAGGATGGACAAAAGTTTGGGATGTAGGATGAAGACAGAATCTTAACCACAATTCAGATAATAAGCATTTTGTTTTAGTTGACCAGAGGCAATAAGCAGTTCAGTGAACCATTTTTAAAGCAAAAAAGTTGGAATATGCAGGGTTTGTGATGGGCCTTGCCACAGTAACGGAGAACATCCATGTGTCTTAGCAAAGTTATGTAGACTTCCCCATGTCATTATTTCCAGTAGGTCACTTCCCCACAGAAAAGGTAGGAAGTATTTCACAATCTTTTCTATTTTCCAGGCACACTAGACTCAGGTCAAACTCAACACTGTAATTTCTAATTAAGACCATTCTAAAAAATGCTGTAAAAAATATCTTGAAACATGCATCCTGGCCCATGGAGTGCCATAGCTTACTTAGGGAATTTAAGAATGGCACCTTGTTATTCCTCAATTAACAGTGGAGGTTATAAGTAAGTGCCTAATATCCTCTAGCCCATAACTGATAACCTCAGGGAACTAGAAAAACAAGGCAAAAATATGAGCATTTTTCTCTAGTCACAAAAATCAACCTGAAACAATCTGAATCTCCTTCCTTACATGGTTCTTCCTGGGCCCTTGCTCAGGCTGTAAGATAGGATACAGGAGCCCAAGTGCTGAGTTTAGGCACACTTGGGTTCAAGTCTACCTCAACATATGCAGAAATAAAACTTTGGATTTATGCTTTCAACTTCTCTATTTTTCCTCCATAAGATGGTAAAAACAGCATATAAAAGGAATCTAATCCAAATGAATGAGATAATGTAAAAAGGCCCAGGACAATGTATGGCTTTAAACATTTTCATAAATATTTTTCTTCTCATATTGCAAAAGTTACATACAAGCAAAACATGGTATGTGGGAACATCTAAGTTGTGCGAAGTACCAAGCTGGCAACTGTGATCCAAACATGTATAATGCACTTTAAATTCTTACCTAATTGAAGCTCATACTAATCCCATGAGGAGGGAATGTCACCCATGTTGAAGGTCAAGAAACCAAAATGCAGGACAGACTTGTAACTTGTTTGACACCTCAGTTCAAAAAAATGTAGAGTTTGAGTATGGATCCCGTTGTTCAGGTTATAAAGACCATTCCCTTTGCATCAGCCAGTGTGTAAGAAAACTTTTATCTCCCAAATCCAGGTGTAGTTATAGCAATTAGCTCTACCATCTCCTTCCAGGAAAAATACAATCTACTAAATAACACACTTGCATATTCCATCAAGGTTCTGCTTAGTATCCCTAAGTCTCACTCTCCAATGGAAGGCTAATACCTTCCCCTTTCTTGAAAGTCAGGACCAGGATTCCCACCATGTTCCTTCCTCACATTTCCCTTGGGAACAGTGAGGAGCCTAGAAAAGCTGCAGCAGATGAGGTGTTTGCTCTGACTGGCCAAATATCTCCCATGGTGAATTCACACTGAACTGACTCAGAGCTCAAGACATCTCCTGAACTAATGATTGAAATGAAATCCTCTGACTTTTGCCAAGGTAAATTTTTTCCCCCTGAGGTAAGTGGAAAGGGAGAACATGAAAATCAACCTTTCAGTTACTAAACACCTGGGAGGTGGCTCCAGTAGTTCCCTTCTTCAGGCAACTGAAGCCCAGAGCCTTGATAAGTGGTGAAACAAGAATCTGAAACCAGCTGTATAACTCCAAATCTCACTCCAACACACCTACCTTGCTGTGACAGAATATCTGACATACACAGCTTAAAGGTGGAAACAGTTACTTTGGGGAATAGTTTCAGAGGATTCAGTTCATGGTCATCGTTGGCTGTATCCATTGTTTTTAGGACTTGCTGAAGAGAAATATCATGCTCAAAGGGTGTGCTGGTGAAAAGCTGCTTACTTCATGGCAGCCAGGAAGCAGAGAAAAAGGTAATGAGCCAGAGAGGAAGGGGCTGGAGACCAGACATAGTCCTCAAGGTCACATTCCTATGACCCACTCCTTCCAACTAGGCCTCACCTCCTGTTTCTATTACCTACCAATAATGCCATCAAATTATGATCTCATTGATGGGTTAATCCTCTTGATGAAGTCAGAATCTATGATCCAATCATTTCCAAAAAAACCCCTCCTGTGACAACATGGGGGACATTTTAGATATAAACTATATTACTTCCTAGTTCTGAATTAAAATGTCTAGTCAGAATAAATAAAACCTGAAGGGCAAAAGGGAGGAAGGAGGGAAAAGGGAGAAGGGAGAGAAGGATGAACGAAGAGGGAGAACAGAGATAAGGGGATAGGAAGAGGAAGGATAGAAAAGGGATGAAAAGATAGGATGGAAGGGAATAAGCGAGGGGAGAAGTACTAACATTCACTTTCAGTGTTCACTCTCCTGTTCTTATGAGGGCTTTGTTCTCTTATTTTTCACCTACTTTAACTGTAGCTTCAACTGGTTTCTCAACTGAATGCATGAAAATTACCTGAAAAGATGTTAGAAATGTACCTTCTCAGCCCTCACCCTCAACTATTAAAGCAGGAACTCTGTAGCCAGACCCTGCAATTGCCCTCCATGTAACTTTGATGTATGCTAACATATGAAAACCACTGCACTAGTGTCCCCTTTTCTTACTTTCTCATTGCCCAATATGCGTAACTTAAAGGAGAAAAGGTTTATTTTGGCTCACAGTTTGTAAAGGTTTCAGTCTATAATCTCAGCCAGCTCAAAGGCAGGGTAGCTTGGCAGAAGAGAATCACTGATGGTATGGTAGGCAGGAAGCAGTGAGTCATCAAGGAAGAGGAGAGGAATACATGTATATCCACCCTTCTGGGCCATGGCCACAGTGGCCCACCTCTTTCCACCAGGCTTCACCTCCCAAAATCATGCTCATTTCTTGTCTTAGTTACTTTTTTCTCATCGCTGAGACAAAATACCAGATGTCCAAAATTAAGGAAGGAAAGGTTTATTTAGCTCACAGTTTATGGAGATTTTAGTCCATGATCAGCTGGCTCCAAAGCAGGGTGGCATGGCACAGGGGCAACAGTTTAAGGTGGCAAAAGACAGCAAAAGCAGAAAGAGCATGGGGAGGAGGAGCAAGCATCTTTTTCTCCCTTCTAGTGTAGGTAGGCTTACCCTACCCTCACGAGGGTAGGTGTAGCACTCACACCATCTCTGTGCCCTCCTCTTGCACAGGATGAAGATGTTTATAAATTAAGGGTCCTGGCTCCCTGCTGAGTCTCTTAGTTAACCTTCTAAACTTTTCAAGTTGGCACAATGAACAACCTCCTAGAGCAGTGAGGGCATGTCCTTTTCACCCTAGGATGTAGAACTGCTGAGTTACATACTTAAGCTTCTAGACTCTTCAAGTTGACACAGGTATCAACCATAACAACTCTAAATCCATCAATGGACTAATTCAGAGATGACTGTCAAACACCTATGGTCCAGCCACCTCCAAAATCCTCCCCTGTGAGAGAATGACAGTTTGGGGGGGACATCTGCATATAAACCATAACACCCCAAGCGAGCTTTTGAAAAAAAATACCTAAGCTCCATCACTGATTGTTGGTAAATGTTATGAAGTGAGTCCTCAGGATCCTTATTGTCAAAAGCTCCAGGTAAATTTCAATACACATTTAGAAGTAAGCACAGAATCCCTCCAAAGTACATGTTGAAGTGTAGGACATTTAATGACATCATGTACCAATCTGTGCCCTTTACACCTGCAACACAGGCTTAAATGATGGCTTTTTTTCTGATGGGCTGAATGATACTGGGCAAGCTACTTTCCCACCTCCTTCTCCTTATTTCTAAAAGAGAGTTAATAACACATACAGTTTAGGGGTGTGAAAATTAACAATAATATAAAACCCTTGGTATAGTGTCTGGTGCATAGTAAGTGCTAAATAGGAAGAGACTATTTTCACTCATCACCTAGTAACAGTGAGAAAAGCTAACCTCTGTAAAATCCCCATGTCCCAAGTGGCATAGTTAGGCACACAGAAGGCAGACCCTGTGAGGCTTTCTCATTCCCTCATGTCCTGTTGTACATGAGAAAATGCTCTTGCAGGGAAATGTGAATCCTCTAATTATGCTGCCTTGCAAAAATAAGATGTAAAACTGAGCCCTCAAGAATAAAGAAGAGAAAATGGGGCGGCACTATGAGAACATCTGGAAATAATAGGAAGACAGAGATAGCACGCTGACAGAACTTCAGGTACCGAGCAGAAACCCACCTTCTAGTAAGGCTGGGCTGACAGAGGGGAGGAGGGTGCAGAGTGTGAGCTCTGTCTACTCTCCCATCACAGGGCTGCTCTGTGTGCAGGCAGTTGGAAAAGAAAGGTGCAAACAGGAGACTGGCAGGCAGGCAGGCAGCCTGGCAGCAGAGGAGGGGGGCCCATTCCTGTGGAATAGAAACTGGCAAGCCCTGTTAAAATCCAGACTAGCACCAGGGGAATCATATCCTACTCTATGTCAATTTTAAACAAATATTTGCACCAAGATACAAAAGAAGTAAAAAATCAAAGTTTCTTTTCATCTTCCTGCCTGCAACTATAAACTTGTTTTTCCAGGATGAGATATGTCTGGATCTCCACATCTGTGCTCGGGCCATTCTCTCTACATGAGCATCCTTCCCTCCTCCTTTGCATGGCTGGCCTCTCTGCTCACCCCTCAGGAAGCAGCACAGAGGCTGCCTTCCCCAAGAACGACACCCTGCATGCCCATGTGCCCCACACTCTAAGCTGTGCTAGGCCTCTCAGCATACAACCTATTGTTACCCTGGCTGAATTCAGTGCTTTACATACAACTTCAAAATAACATTAAAATATGTTACTTGAAAGCAGTTGTTGGTGCAAATAAATGTGTGAAATGTCAGGCTAAATTTAATTCAATCATCTCCATGACCCATCTCCAGAACACTCAGGTTTTTACACTGAAACAATTCTGAGACTCTAATATACTGGTGTCCAATGAAAATTTCTAGGGAAATATAAAATATGAATTCCCATCTGATTTGATCATGGATCTTTTCCCCTAAACATCACCTCTACTTCCAGGGTGTACATTGTTGGATATGCTGCCATACTTTACCGACATTGCCTCCTCTTTCTTCCTTGCCAGACTAGATTTCCTTGTGGGAGGTAGTGGAGTCTTTGTGGAGGGGGGGGGCGCTTTAGTTCACTATGGGTGTATCCTTAAGAGGAAGAGGGATGCCAGCCCCTTCTGTTCCCAGCCATGAAATGAGCAGTTTTGCTCTGCCATGCACTCCCATCACAATGCTCTGCTTCACTGCCAGCCCAGAGTAACAGTCAGATGACTGTGATTGAATCCTCTCGAACTGCGAGCCAAACACACCTTCTTTCTTTATAAGCTGATATCTCAAGTATATATTATAGTGATGGAAAACTCTATCCTACATCTGGACATCTGTCCTTGTCTGTTTTTGGTCACTGTAAGGAATACCAGAGAACACAGGTTTATTTAATTCAGGGATCTAGAAGCTGAGAAGTCCACAAGCAGGGTGTTGGCACCTCATGAGAACCTTCTGTTCCACCTCAATTTGGTGGGGAGCACTGAGTGGTGAGACAGAGCAGCCTGCTAGCTGGAGTTTCTCTTCTTGTTCTGATAAAGCCACTACTGACTTGGGGATTCCACCCGATGATCTCATCTAACCCACATTATCTCCCAATAACATCAACCTGTGAAGTTGGAGAGTTAGTTTCCAACCATGAACTTCTGGGGGCCTCAGTTAAATTATAATAGTACCTCCTACTTGTGGAATCTTGCAGTATTTATCCCTTTGTGACTAAGGTTATTTTACTTAACATATTGTCGTTGGGGTTGGTGCATGTTGTAATGTCTGTCAGAATTCCATTTTTGAAGGCTGCATAGAATTCCACTGTATCTACATACATCTTGTTAGTGCCTTTTCCCATGGATGAATACTGGGTCACTTCTACTTTTTGGCTCTTATGAATAATAGTTTTATGAACACAGGTGTACAAATACTTCCTTGAGTCCCTGCTTTCATCTCTTAGGAGTATATACACCAAGAAATGGAATGCTGGATGATGTAGAATTCTATTTTTCACTTTTTAATGTATGACTATACTGTTTACTATAGCAGCAGCACCATGTTATAACTCCATCAACAGTGCACAGGATTCCAATTTCTCTATATCCTCACCTCCATGTACTTTGGCTTTTGCTTTGCCTTGTTTTTAATAGTAGCCATTCGAATGGGTAGAATAAAATTCTCTTAAAACATGCAGACATTATGAGCACTAATATTTGGAATATATAAAGAATTCAAAAAAATTAGATCACACAAAATAAAAGACCCAATCAAAAAAATGGGTAACTGAAATGAACAGACACTTCTCAGAAAAAATACAAATGGCCAATAAATACATGAAAAAATGTTTAACATTTCTAGCCATTACAGAAATACAAATTAAGACAATACTAAGATTTCACTGTACTCCAGAAAGAATGGACATCATGAAGAAATCAAATAATAACAAAGGCTAGTGAAGCTGCACGGAAAAGGGAATCCTTTTACACTGTAGGAATATAAACTAGTACAACCATTATACAAACCATGGAAATTCCTCAAAAAAACTAAAACTAGAGATTCCATCTGATCTACCTATTTCCCTTCTAGGCATCTTTCTAAAAGATGTAAAGACATCACATTACACTAATAAGTGCATACTCATGTTTATAGCAACATAATTCATAATAGCTAGATCTTGGAAACAGCCAATGTGTCTATTAACAAATGAATGGATAAAGAAAACACAATATTTATACACAATGGAGTACTACTCTGCTACAAAGAAGGATACAGTTAAGTCCTTTGAAGGAAAATAGATGCACCTTAAAACCATAATGTTTAGTGAATAAACCAGGCAAACAAGTTTAAATATTATGTGATCTCTCTTATATGAGAAATTCAAATTATAAATAAAGAGCAAAACAGAAGATAAATGATAACAAATAGGGATACAGAACCTTTGTATAAGGGAAGGGGACCAAGAGATGAAGTGAGGTGAGAGACAGTGGAGGGCAAGGGGATGAAACAGAACAAAGCTGTGTTACATGTATGTACCAACTGCCCAGGCTGAAGGCAATCATTATTTCCTGCAAATATGTACTAATATAAAAAAAGGAAAAAATAAAGTTAGGTTTATAAAGAACATGATGGAAAAATGGAAACATTAATATACAATAACATTACTTTCAAAATGCAGGCTACAAACTAACATACAAAGTAGGGTTTCTATTGGGTTAAATCAGCAGAGTTTTGGAGCTTTAGAGAGGTGAGATTGTCTTTCTGTTTCCACTTACTTTTGGATTTTTTTTAGTTGTTATTACTTTTAGACTCCTCTGAAAATAAAAGAAAAAAATTAAAAAGGAGAAAAGTTGTTACCAGAAACCAACAGTGACCTATGTTCAAAATATTTCAGTGGAATTCATTCATAAAAGAGCCTCGGGCAGTCAGAATGTGTAGGGTCTTAGGACAGGGTAGCAGTGAGAATGGGAAGAAGAGCAATTAAAGGTAGATGCAATTTTAATGAGATGACAATTAACCTAGGGTCCAAGTCCCCTAGGTCTCTTCTTCTCTGAAATAACAAGTGTCTGGACAGTGATTGGTTTCAGGGCTTTAATACCATCAGAGGAGATCCAGCCCACATAGGTTTCATCACCAGCCTGGGCTTTGCTGAGTACCTGCCATCTACAGTCCTCAGCACTGAGAAAGAGGCTAAGCGGCTCCCCTGAAGACAGGCCAGGGGACATCCATGACAATGTCTGGAATGGAATGCTCAGAAAAATTATGCCAGGTACCACACAGATGCTGGGTCATGGCAGGCAACAAGCTGGGCACGGGCCCTCCCCACGCAGAATGTATATTTTAAAAAGGAACATTACCATAATTATTAATTATGTGATTTAGCTAGGAAGAGCGGCAGGAAAAGTGTGGCAAACGGAGAGAAGAGGATTTGTGTAGGTAGAACGGCAGAAGAGCTGGGAACGTGTTTAAGGGACTAATCAGGGGTAGAGAAACAGCAAGAGGGAGAGAGTGACCTGATAATCCCCAACACTTATAAAATCTTACCACATCTGTAAGGTTCCTTCACTTATTGATTTACCCAACATAAAACAAGGACTTACTAAGCTCCCTGAGTCCCTCAGACATCAAAAGTTCCATTTATTTCTGCCTGTTCACTAGATACTCTATCATGTACTGTAGCTGTAGCTCCAGAAAAACTGACTGGCTGCTGACCACCTGCCAAGCCCGAAGAATTCTCCAGAATATGGTAATGTTGCTCTCTGAACCCCTTCACAGCTCCTCTGCTTGGCCTAAGTGTTCAGGCCCTGTTCCTTGACGAGTCTGTGCCTCCTTCTGGGCAGGGATTGCAATGTGCACAATTGTACCTGCCAAAATGCTAGCCTCACAGTGGCTAATAAGCTATGGCAAAGCAGGACCCCACAACTCTTATTAGTAAAAAAGCTGAGGCAAAGGTGGTGAATGAGGTGCCAGGGGTCACACATAATTAGTGATGGGTGTACAGGTTAGGTGACCCTACACAGGAAAAGTTGGGGATTAAGTCTAGCTCCTAGACTGTTTTAAGAATGCTGTCAAGTCATTTTTCCATAGCAATGCAGGGAAAGTTCAAGAGCCAGCCTGACTGGTTTCAACTCCTGACTAGGTTGGGTAATATTTAGCCAGTTATTTAACATCTCTGTGCCTCTATTTCAAAATCTGTAAAATGGGTGCAACAATTTCTTATAAACCTGTCTCATGAGTTATACGAGTTACTGATCTTAGGACAGTTTGTGGTATCCAGAAGGTATTCAGTGATGACCACTAAACTTACTTTGCTAATTTATTTTTGTGTCACCAAACCTGATGAGTCACCATTTTTTACTAGTTATGATTAAAGGGAACTACAAGTCAACAAAATAGTGACTTTTTAAAAATGAAGTGAACAACAAAAATAAAATTTTGTAAAGGAAGTCCAGAGATTCACCTTGCTTGGGGGATGACCTTTGTCTTCTTTATCAAAAAATAGCTGCCAAGGCACTTGCAAGCACCTGACTCAGGCCCACACAGGAAGCAAAGAAGAAAGTATGGACTCCTTTCAATACTCATGGGACATGTTCACTTGTATCTCACTGGCCAAAACTCAGAGGTACACACATAGCTGCAGAGGAAGATGCTGAACGCAAAATTTTACAGACTGATGTAAAGCTAAAAGTGTTTGAGTTTTGCTAATAAATGTGAAGACAGTGTGGCTTAGATGGGCATTTAACTTCTCTCTGCTACTGGTCATGGACCATAAGCCAGTGGTGCATTTGGGAGACTGACTCCAGTGTTATTCCATTGTATCAAAGCTTGGGGTTTGTAACATCCAAGGACATTTTCCAAGCACATTTCCTCAAGATCTATAATGCTGCTTCTACTTTAATTATTTTGAAAGCATGTCACCCCCATAAGGGAAATCTGACTATTTAGGTCTGATTCACTCTAAATTATTGAAAAATTGATTTTTTGGAAAGATGTTTGCTAGCCAAGACTTTTGAATTATTTTCGTGAGCTGGAAAAAAAAAACACTAACTTTCTTAAGAGTAGGATAATGTTTTTGTCTCTAAAAAGAAAGAAAAACTGAACCCCCAGATTAATCTGTTCATATACTCCTTGAATCTGTAAATGAATAACCTTTTATCAGCCTTTGACTTACAAAAAATAAAAGCCCACATTTTCAGCACTATTATGATGAGTTTTATTTAAAACACATTATTTTTGTATTAATTATGAGTGGTCAATAATTCAAGTGCTTCTTATTACCAAATCTTTTAAAATAATGCAGGTGATATTGACTCTTCATGGAGGCATTACTTACTGATGCACTTTTCCCATCAGAAGAGTATCTAATGAGGCTCATAAAAAAGTCAGATCTGTGATTGAAAGTCACTTTCAAATAAACATTACAGTACTAAACAAATGCACTTTTACTCTCTGGCAAGCTTATCAGATTTCTACTGGATCACAGAGACAGAGACAGAGACAGCTCATGAGAAGGCTTAAGGCTTGAGGAAAGAAAGATGACAGAGTAGGGGGAATCACACTAGTAAAAGGAACAGAAAGAGAAGATACAAGAGACAGTGCAGAATATACATCAGATCTGGCCATGTTTAACTTAATGAGTCACAAAACCAGTAATCCCATGAGTCAGCACCATCCTATGAAAAATGCATGGATTACAATAACTGGAGATATTATTACTGATAAAAGCAAGAGCTTTTAGAATTGGACAGGTCTGGTTTTGAATACCCTCCTCCATCAAATAATTGTGAGACTTTAGAGCAGTTATCTACCCTCTGTGAGCCTCAATTTCTATACTTGTAAAAGAAAGATTGTAATAGTACTTGTATCTCATTGGTTGTTTGAAGTTCACCTAAAAAGTCATGCAAAATGCTTGGCAATGGTCGCTGGCACATGATACACACTCACCAAATAGTAACCATTCTCAGTATATTATTTTCTTTCCTTTTATTTTTTTATGGTAGACATTTTCCCTTCAAGAACTGTGCCATTGTTCACCTTTTAGTCTTTAAAAAGTCAAATGCTGAAGTTGAAGGTAAGGGTGAAAGTGAACACTTGAGTTAATCTCCCTAGGGCTTCTAATTTCACTGAAATTAGGATAATAGTGAGGAAATTGTTTTAGACAAGTTATTTCTACCCTTGCTGTGAATTTATACTGTCACTCTATGCTAAAAATGAAAATGCAAAATTTTGAACAAAGTCAAAGTTTCATCTAGTACAGAAAGGCAATGTTTAGGTTGGCAAAAAATAAATGGAAATGCCACTTACTGAGCTAGTACAGTAAAGAAATATCTCAAAAAACAAAGCAAAGAATCAAAAAGATAAACAGAATCGATAATGTATGACTTAAAGTACAGAAGATAATCCTCTTATGATAAAATTTGAAGTTATCATCACAAATCCCAGAGAAGAGTATTTTATTCTCATAAGTCCCTTTTAGAAATAACAATAAATTAGTGATCCTTTTTCTCCATAGTCTATAGGTACATCCCAGAAAGGGGCAGGTGTGTCTTGACTATGCCATATCTCAGTACTGCACACAATGCCTACAACATGGGTGGCTCAATAGATATTTGTGAAACAAGTGAGAGAATGAATATATGAACGAATGATTTTCACCAAAATTTTGTTCCATTCAATCTGAGAATTTAACTGCATAACTATCAACAGTGGCCAAATTAGTGAGAAGTCACTCCATGAGTAGTATTCTGATCACATACCAATGCAACAGACTAATGAAGTTAGCCATTAGTTGCTGCCCATCCAGGATGTAACAGCTAGAAGAAATCTGAGAGATCATCTACTCCAGTGGGTCTCAAAGCATCACTGGGAAGCACTACCTGGGAACTTGCTGGAAATGACTGTTCTCAAGTCCTTCTTTAGAACCTCTGACTTGGAAGCTCTAAGTGGTGCCCAGCCAGAACTTCTGGAAGCCTCCAGGTGGTTCTGATACATGCTTTAGTTTGAGATTTGTTTATATATTTCAATCCTTTGGTTTATTGAGGAAGAAATTGAGGCCCAGAAAAAGAATGTCAGTTGTTTTTTAAGAATCAACTCTTATAATTATTAGATAATTAAAAGTGCCAAATCACCACTTCTTAGATTTGTGATACTATTTCACCTCTCTGAGCTTCAGTGCTCTTATCTGACCATTTCTTGGTAGTCAAAATAATTAAACATAGGGGCTGGCGATTTAGCTCAGCGGTACAGCGCCTGCCTGGCAAGCGCAAGGTTGTGAGTTTGATCCCCAGACAAAAACAAAACAAAACAAAACAAAACAAAACAAAACATAATTAAACATAACTGTATTTAAAGAATATAGACTATAACAGAAAATATATACACACCAAGACACAGCCATGTACAGACACAGACATATAAAACTGCAATTTTCTTTGGAAAATATAATCAGGATTTTTACATACCAAAACCATACATATAAATCTCTTTTTAAAGAACTGGCCATTTTTTCCAGGCAAAGCTTGCTCAAATGTGAAAACATCTGGCCATGATTCATGTAAGTGTGTGCAAGGTTATAGCTTGTTACCATGAGGGCTGCAGGTTTCACTCTAGATTTGTGCCTGGCCAGACCACTGGAGGCTCACATCAGGCTGCTTTCTGAAATGACTTCAGGGTGACCTGTGCCATTAAAAGGGGACTCAGCTGGTGATAAAAGGATCTTGGTAAACATGATCATCAACTTGACAAACATGTTTGTTTGGAGATATGTAATCCTCAGTCTGCATGCCTATAAACTGAATTTTCTGAATAGTTTAGTGTACCCAAGAGAGAGCAGCTCCTGCTCACCATCTGGTTAGGAGTCAGGGTTCTTTCTGTGCTTGTGTAGCTGGGCCAATGATGGCATGGGGAAATAAATCAATTACACTGGCCAAGAAGTAGTTAGTAAAGACATGAACTAGAATTTAAACATCAGGAAAGAGGATTCCATAAAGCAGATTGTTTCCTGTCAATATTTATAAGATACTCTCTATGAAGTAGATGGAAACACATACATATCCCCCACACATCGCTTCATATGTGTAGCTCACTGATAGTGGGGCAGTGCACCCCTTGGAAAGATGCTATCTTACCAGGCTAGAAATCTGTTCAATTTAACCTTTTATTTAGCCTGTTAATTTTATAAGTATGAAGTCAAAGCACTGACCTTGCACAATGGAGTGTCTGAGCTGAACTGCTTGATGGTTTTACTATCAAGAAAATAGAGTGCATGGGAATTTCTACCTGGAGACTTCAGGTTAATAGCTAAATAGGCAACAGTATCCCGAGGCTAAACAGGTGACTCACTTTCACAAAGCTGTTTTCTTGGTTTTCATTTTATTAAATATTCACACTTTACCTCTCTTGGCTCCACATGTCCAGGGCTCTGATAAGGAGAGTGTCTCCTGAAGACAAAAGGTGCACACTCAGGAAGAGAGGAAGCATTGTGCAGGGAACACAAAGGACCATCAGGAGATGGGACCCGGGTTGGTGCCCTCATCCCACCAAACCAAGGACAGAACCAACCCTAATTATGTAGCATTCCAGGGCCTCAGTTATGGGACTCAACACGGAGTAAACCGCTCCTATGTTCCTTCCAAGTACATACATTCTAAAAGTATACAAAAATTTAAAGAACTTTATATTCTATACAGGAAAAAAGAAAACTTTGATTTTAACATTTTCCTTGTTTAAAACCTTTCAACAGTTTATTGATGCCTAGTCTAAAGGTTTCTACACAGTTTGATTATGCATGCCGTAAATAAAAATTCTTTAGGATATTCACAATTATGTCTACTAATTACTTACAAATTATATTAATGTACAACTCAATTTATAATACCTATCTCTATCTCTATCTATCTATATATGTATCAAAATGTAAGGAAAAATAGAAGTTAAAAAGAATGAAATAAAAATGAAGAAAATTAGAAATTCTAAAATTTTTCTCTATGCCCAGTGCACATTCAGCTGAAGCATAAGGTTTTCCCATTTGGATACCTTTCACATACAGGACATATCAGCTCCTCAGCTAGCACAAAAGGCATTTCCGTGCAGGGGCACTGCCCACTTCCCCAGCTCTACCTCTCCCTTTGTCCTGCCTCAGATTCAACCTCCAGCAAGATCCTGCCATAGAGCTCAGCTCTGAACCTGGATTCCTGCTCTTAAGTCAGTCAGCGTCCCTTTCAGCCAACTCTTCACCAGGAAGGACAGAGCCCGGTACTCACCTCATCCCCATAGCCCTATTCTATTTATTAACACTCATTTCACTGGCAGCTATGATACAACCTGCAAAAAGCTTATCTTTTTTTAGCTTCCTATATGAGCAATGGTATTCAGGATAATATACTTCTTGTCAGTGAGATGGAAACTGAAGGGACATGGTAAAAATTCAGAAATAACATCACCAAATGAAAGCATAGTCAGTTTTAACATATCCACTTTTGTCCTTGTCCTTCTGCTAGAACACGTATTTGATACTGAGGGCAAAACCACAGGCCATAAGGGAGATCCTGTGGTGAAGATAGGTGTGCACATTGCTGAAAGAAGGGAAGGTGGCTGAAGGACAAAGATCAGAGAGGACAATGGTGCCACAACAGGTGGCCAAAGTCAAGCTCCCTTCAATCTTCTGAGCACCAGATTTGAGAAGATTCTGCTGGGAAGTCACAGGATTCGACTGTCATTATAAAAGTTCATACTGGCTGCTGTATGTAGGTTGTAGAGTAGACAGCAAGTTTCCAATTCAGTCAGAAGTGTTAGAAGCCTGTTGTCAGTCAGGTGAGGCTATGAAACATTAAGAAGTGGAGAGAGTTCATGGGTTGCAGCCTAAAATCCACAACATTTGGTAAATGATTAGATGTGAGGGATAAAGCAGAGGGTAGTGTCAAGGGCTTACAGAGCAGGCCAGCAGATGCCACTATGTACTAAGATTAACAAACCAAAACAAAGCTATCTTTTCCTTTGTGCTTGTTACCAGAATGTTGAGCTCTGCTGAAAAAAAAAAAAAAAAAAACAAAAAGAAATCATACCACAGAGTAGCTTCATAATAAATTCATGACCCACAGGGTTTTCAATGTCATCTGATAATCTCCACATTTTCTCTAATCTTGCTCCCTCATTCTCTGAGCTTCTATGGTAAATCTTTTCCACTCTTCTCAAACTCCTAACTGCTTTACTCTTGTATCATTGTTTCAGATAATCATCTTACCTCTCACGTCCCAGAGAGAACAGGAGAAGGGAACCTCATTTACTTTCCACTTGAGTATAGGTGGTCCCACATATCTATACCCCTCTCTGCCTTGCATCCGTCTGCTAAAACAGGGTGGCTTTGTTGGAGGCCAATACGTCACTTCTTCAGGCCCGTCTGGGTCTGACTCTGTCCCTTCTCTGTGGTAATCTACAGCTCAGAACTCACTGCTGAGACATTCTTGTCTTCCATTTTCAATCAGCCAAACAACAAAAGACTCCATTTACTTTTAGCTGTCATCCTCCTCTGGCTACTACCTCATTTCTCCTCTTTTTCTTCCCAACAAAATTTCCTAAGAGGGATATATAAAGTTTCTGGATCCATTTCTTGTCTACAGCTTGAAATGTCATCTACACAGCAACTTCTGACATCTGACTGTCTTGGTCTGAATCTTGACTCAATCCCTAGGAAACAGAGCGACCTTAGGTAGTTAGCTTCTGTATGTCTCCTTTTTCTCTTCTGTAAAAGGGTTCACTACATTTTCCTTCTGGTTGCTGTAATGTAATAGATACTAAGCACTTTGCACGGCACTTAGCAGATGTCAGCTGTTGCAGTGGTAGTAACTACTACTGATGTCTCAATTTTTATTTTCTGCCCCACTGTTATAATAATGTAGCTTTCACTAAGATCCCTTGCTATAGTCTGAAGGTACTCTCCCAGATTCCTGTGTGGGGAGTTTCATCCCCAGTACAGCAGTGTGAAGGGTGTGCTTAAATCAGGAGGGCCCCACCCTCATAAATGAATCAAAGCTCATAGCAAAAGGGCTGTGCAGTGGGTTTGTCTTCTGGCTGTTCTGCCTTCCACCACGTGAGGACACCAGATGCCTGCACCTTGATCTTGGGCTTTGTAGCCTTCAGAAATGTGAGAAATGAGATTCTGTTATTTAAAGATTACTTCATCTGAGGCACTCTGTTACAGAAGGACAGTCATTATGTCACCATGACTGTGCCCAAGTCATCAGGTCAGATGGCTGGTTTTCAGTCCTTATCTTAGTTCTGCTCCACATCCCTGGAAGCCACACCCTCCGATGCTAAACTCTCCAGCTCTTACTCTCTCCATGCCCTCTTCGGCCTCCTTTGCAGGCACATCTTCCTCAGCTGTACCTTTACTGTACTAGAATTCCTCAACACTTTCTCCCTGGTTTGCTTTTTCTCCCTCCACGGTCTCTCACACACCTACAGCTTCAAATGTCATCTACCTACCAACTTCAGACCTCTACTCAGCCTCACCTAACTTCTCAGCACAGACCTAACTGCCTGCTCCACATCTTTATTTGGTTATCTCAAAGGCATAAGGTCAATGCCTTCCCCAAAATTAAATGTTTTAACTATCCTCTAAAGCATTTGTTTGTACTCATACTTGTTTTGTATATATATATATATATACATATATATTTATATATACATATATATATGTAAAAAAAAACACAAATACAGCCAATATCTAAAGAAACAGAACAATTCTAGCTATTATAGGAATAAATACTTATTCTATATATATATATACATATATATTCTCTAACACTTGTTCATTCATTTATCAAATATCCATTGAGTGCCTATGTTCTAGACAGCTTTCCACATGCTACTGTATCTTAGAAAATATTTGAGGCAGCTTATAACTAGAAGGCAAAGATAAAATAAAGTAAGAGAGATTAAAGATTAAATAAAACCAAAGATAGGAATAAAATGAATTGAGATGAATTTACATTAATGGCTCATAGGTCTATTTCATTTGAGTCTTAAATCCTCAAGAATCCAAAGAAGTGAGGGATATCTTGCCAGTGAGGGCCATCTTACCATGACAACCATGAGAGAAAAAATAATAAATGTAATTATTAAGAAAACTTGGGAGAAATTTAAAATAATTTGAGTACTCAGAGTAGACAAGATTTTTCCTAGGAGGCCTGCATTAAGAGGTTTCTGTGTAGGGGCTGGGGATTTAGCTCAGCGGCAAAGCGCCTGCCTGGCAAGCGCAAGGTCGTGAGTTCAATTTCCGGTACTGGAAGAAAAACAAAAACAAAAACAAAAACAAAACAAAAAAAAGAGGTTTCTGTGTGAGGTCAGCAAGACTACATACAGAGGTATTACTTTCCGCAGGGGTCGGTGACAGAACTGAAGCCCTGAGAAGTTAAGTAACTTGTTTGATTTAAGTCACAGAGCTAGTACAACTAGAGCATGGCAGGACCAGGTTTCAAACACATGTCGGTCCGGCTCCAGATTGCCTGTTCTCTCCATTACCCAGCAGTACATCTAGACCCAGCAGGTCTGAGTCAAGAGCAGATTGCTCCATGCAGTGACACTAGCAAACAGGGACATTACACCAATGCTCTCTCTCTCAACAATTCGTGATAGTTTCTGTTCTTCCAGTCTAAAGATAAATGTGCAGTCCTTCATGGAAAAGAGTGGGGGAGGAGAGCAGAGCATAAAGGATTAATAAACACTGTAAAATCATTACCCGGTCCCTTAAGTAGCCTCTGAAGTAAGAGCAATGAGGAAAACATTGCAGGCTGTTTTCCCTCTACTAATACATCATATACTTCAGTAACTAAAAGGGTATGACCATTTTACTGAATTTCTAATGTCTTTCCAGGTTTTATGATACCACAAAGAGATCATCTTTGTTCTTCTTGCTATGAGAACAGCTGGGTGCAGGGGAGGTGAATCCATGACTCACCACTTCCTCACACCCACAGAGGCTGTCTGAGCAGCAGTCAAACTTCTGCAATCAATAGGGTCCATAGCAATGTACCATCTGCCAACAAATTTTAGAGAAGGCCATTAGTCAACTGGTGACCCACCAACTGACCACAGCAGCCCGCTGATGTGGATTCTCAGAAAGGTTAGTCCATGCTGGGAAACTAAAAAGTCATAGCTATCTTGCAATCAAAACCCACAGAACTGAGGTGAAGGAGACAACACAGGAGCCAGGGAGTCAGAGGAAAGGTCCTCATAGACATCAAGGTCACACCTACCAGCTTCATGACCAACAGACACCAGAAGGACAGAGTGATGGCACGTCACAGGCAATGTGGAAGGCCACCTGGGCAATGGCTGCCCTTCAAGAACACTGAATTCACTGACCTCTAAGAGGATAGCAATCATGGTAGAAGGTCAGATGCCCAACTAAAGATTTAGAAGCAAGTCCCAAGGTAATAGCTTTCAGAGAAAGGAAAAGAATCCCAAACCAAATTGTGCTTTTTAATGTGACTGAAACACATGTAGCTTTGCCAGGTGTTCTTCTGCTCATTCTCCTTTTAAAATTCTAGAGGAGGGCCATGTCTTCAGACTGTATCCTCCCAGGATGTGGAGGGGCACGTATGTCTTGTGAGGCAGTGGCTTCCTTCAGTCATCCAGTGACACTGAGGAGGGGCTGTGGTGTCACACAGATGTAGACTAGAATCTAGCTCCATGGTTTATTAATATTTTGACTTTGGGCAATTAATGTCATGAGGTTAGATAATACCAGGACATCCAACTATTACTTGCATTTACTGGAACTAAATTACCTATTTTATTCAAGCCATTCCCTATATATACACCACTTTTTATCAGTGGATTTCATAAATGTTAGGCCCAGCATGTAATGCAGACTTCAGACATAATCCAACCAGTACTGGGGCTCTTTTTAATGGTTGTTTTCTTTTTTCTTTTCCTCTCCTTCTCCCTCTCCCTCTCTCAGGCCTGCAACATTATGCTACCTTGTGTAACCTTATGCTCAGATATGCAGTCTCTGGAGCAGATCTACCTGGCTCCATTCCTTACTATATGACCCTAATCAACTTACTCAAACTCTTTACGCCTCAGTTTCCTCATCAGTAAACTCAAGGTATTAGTACCTAGACTAGTTAAGTGGATAAAAGAAGCTAATACTAATGAAACATCTAGAAGTGATTGGTAGATTGAACATATTCATCAATCCTCAGCAACCGAGAACTTTCTAGGAAATCTAGATCATTACAGAGATACTACTGAGATAGTATATTGTTTTTCCTTCCTGTCGTTTTAAATAAAAGGACATGAGTATAATTTTATCCTGATAGAAATGCACCTTGTTAACTTTAGTGCACCCTTCTAACCTGCTAATTACTAAAACAATTTAAATTATTTTATTCAACCTATTAACTATTCTTTTTTGCTCTGTATAATTTACAAATTTATTCAGAAAGCCTTCCATGTCTTCCTCCAAGCTGTTGACTGAAAATACTGACATGGGAAAGTTAACACAAAGTGCTATTTGTCATACCACCACAGACTCACAATGGATTGAGATTAAGTCCTTTAGCTATGGTCTTTGAGATAGTTGCTTGGCTGTTTGGGAGCCCATTTAAACATATCATTCATTCTGAACATCTCTATTTTGCCTATGAAAGAACTGTTAGAAATTTCTCAAAAATGTATGGCTCTCATGGTATATTTTTGTGCTGTTTTATATGCCATTCTGAAAATTCTCATTAACTGTATACTAAATGCATATAGAATAAGTCAATTTTGGTTAGTAACAAGTGCTTAGAAGAAAATAAAATAAGAAAACTACTGCTGGCTTAGAAGGGAGTATTAGCTCAGTGATAGCGAAGGATCATCTCTCTCAATATGAGCTGAGATCTTAATAAAGGGAGGAGGAAGGGAGGGAGACAGAGATGGAGGCACAGCGAGAGGCAGAGGAGGAGAAAACAGAATGGGGGCGTGTGGAGAAGGGCCATGCCAAACAGAGGACAGTGTTTATGCAAAGGCTACACACATTAGAGGTGTTGGAGGGGCAAAAAGGTCAGTACAGCTAGATTGTGAATAAGCAGCAGCATGGTCAAAAACAGTACAAGTCAAAGAGAGCACAGAGGACTTCCGTGAACACCAATCTGCCACAGGAAGACACTGGAGGAATTTAAGTAGGAGAGTAACCTGATCTACTTTACAATTTAAACTATCACTCTGGCTGTTGTCCGGAGAATGGATTATCAGAGAGAAAAACAGAAACAAAGAGACCACTGAAGAGGCTGGCCTACTAATGAAACAGAGATGAATGTACTCTGAAGTAAGTAACAGTGAAGAACAGCAACAGGAATGTTTACTTCAACATCTGTTTTGGAGCAAAGTAGAAAGGACTGGTTAATGGATTGATTATAAGTCGTAGAACAAGAGAAGCAGCAAAAGTGATGTCTAGTTAGGTCCTGACCATGAGGGAGAACTGAGGCACCTCTCACCAAGATGAAGTAAACCAAAGGAATAGTACGGTAGGTGGTCACACTGTAAGGACAAATCATGGTGATACCAACAGAAGAGCAAAGAGTCTTAAAGATCTGACAGCCAAGTTGGGGAAACAAAAGCAGGCAGAGGAAAAGCAAGCAGCAGGTACTACTGGAGTTTGAGCAATGTACTAACAACCCACACTACAACCCAATTTCATCAATGAGGAAAGAATTTCAAGAAAATGCAAGACCTGAGGGTGCCGGAGCATAATGGATAGTGAACTGGGGTAATGTCTAACATCATCCTCTTTCACAATGGTATGCTTAATAATCAAACCAAGATCTTTATATCATTAAGGATAAAGGCTAAAAGTTTTTAGCAACTTTGGAAACTAGGATAATGTGTAACCATTTCCTATTTCTGAGGAGCAAGTCAGCTTTACTCTTACAGGCTCCAAGGTCACATCTACAACTGACCTTTTTAGGTAGGGATGTCTAGCTGCACGTGACTATATAAAATTGACTGAGATGGTCAAAACAGTCTCTTAATTTTCATTTTCTCCCCACCACATTTAGTTGGAATGAAACTAGTTCTCTTGGATAATGAATTCTATATCCATTTATACCCAGTTCCCTTTCAACTTTCTGGTTACTGCCACACTGGCCTTTTACTGTGTTCTCTCCAGCCAGAGTCA
This sequence comes from Chinchilla lanigera, assembly GCF_000276665.1. NCBI lineage: Eukaryota > Metazoa > Chordata > Mammalia > Rodentia > Chinchillidae > Chinchilla > Chinchilla lanigera. The sequence goes on from NW_004955464.1 coordinate 482,504, forward strand.
TTGCATGGCTGTGCCTTTTGACTGAAGCACACTTCCTACCTCTCTTCAGTCTGTATGCATATTAGCCTAGCTTAAGAATGACTCTTCCCAGACAAGGTCATGTCCCCTACTTACGCACTCCTGAAGCTTTAGTTTGCTCTTGTAGCATTTATCCCAGTGGCAATTTTGTAAATGAAAATTTAATGTTCTCTCCACTTGACTCTAAGTTCTAGGAAAGCAGAAACACTGTTGGCTTTGGTCCTCTATTAGTCTCCACAGTGCAACACAGTCCCTACCACTAAGTAAGCGAGACCAAAGGGGGAACAAAATACTATTCAGTTAGTAATATGCACTTGTCTTTGCATACATAAGCTTTTCCTCTTAATTTTCCCTCCTTTCAACATAACTATCAAAAGGATTTTGGGGGATTGTTCATTGGATTTGGCATAATGGAAACCTCGTTTATATAAAGAATGATCAAAATATACAGTGAATGTTTAAATCATAAATATTTATTACATTAATCTCCCTGAAAATACTCTCTCTTGCTTCAAACACACTTATCTCATCATTCCTGTCATTTTCTGAAGCAGCTCTTGAAATATTCTTTCATTAGTGTCTTTACAAGGTGTGATCAAAAATATGATGAATATGGGGGCTGGGGATTTAGCTCAGCGGCAAAGCGCCTGCCTGGCAAGTGCAAGGTCGTGAGTTCGGTTCCCGGTACCAGAGAAAAAAACAAAAAAAAAAAAAAAGAAAAAAAAAATATGATGAACACTGCTAACAAGTGCCATCCAATGGAAATGCAGGCTTATAAAAATTATGATGTGTTCGCCATGTTATTCTCCATATCTGGCACTGTGCAACTTCTGGCTCTTTCCTCAAGTCAAAATCACCAGGAAAGGAAAACATCTTGAATCAATTCAGGGCATCAGGGCACTCACAATAGCACAACAAAAGACACTAAAGAAAAAGGATTTCAAGACCTACTTCAGGGAGTGGCAAGAATGACGGGATAAGTGTGTTTGAAGAGGGGGAGTATTTTGAGGGGGATTATGACCATGTGTCTTTTACTATAATTTATTTTTAAGTTTAGACATTCACCATATATTCATATCCTATCTTGCATATAACATTGAATTTTGTGTTGGTTAACCTAGCTACTATTTATTAGAGTCTTATCAGAAGTCAGACACTTTATATCATCTCACTCCATCGTAAGGACCATCAATATAGGTACAACTACATCTGCTCAATGGATAAAGAAACAATGTCTCAGAGCAGTTTAACAACTTACCTAATAAGTGGTAAATCTGGGATTCTAGGCCTTTTTGACTTGAAAGCTCATGAATTCTGGTTTCCCCAAAAGTAAAACTGAAATAAAACCTGTTTTACAAACTTAATAGGAACCATAATGTGATCATTTTATGGGAAAAATAATTCCCAATCTATTAGATGTTAGATGTGCCAAGTTCATGGTCTCACAACATCAAGGAATGCAGTTGCAAACCAAAGAAGGAAGTTAGGAGAGTTTTACTGGAAATAAGGAGAAAAATAGCTCCAGGATTTCCAGCAGGGGTCCAGAGTGGGTGGCCACTGAGGCCCTTTGTCAAGGGTAATATATACAGCAAAATCATAACATGGGTCAAACTACGATCAACCTGTAGGATTACAAGTATCTTAGCTAATACTGATCCAGTAGGGAAACAAATCACATAGCAAATATACACGGAAAGAACAAAGGCATTCACGGAAAGGGATGGATCCAGATGTTCTGCTCACCCACCTCTGCTTCTGATGCCTAGCTATGCTCACTGGACCAGGTGGTGCTAATTACAGTATAATCTTAAGTTGCTGTTTATCTCTAGGGAGGCTCACAGACCTGGCCTATTACATCTCCCTCTGTGCTGAGGCCTGGCTCTCTTCAGATTCACCTCCAGCTACAGTCTTCATGTGTCTCCTCTTCTGTGCTGACTCCACAGAGGGCCCAATCCCTCACTGACTGCCTATTAATTCTATTTAACTTAGCTGTCTAGTAATATATGGAAATAAGAACAGTACTCTTCTAAATTTGTTAAGAACTGTGGGAACATTAGTCAATGATTTTTCCAACTCAATTATTATATTAATTTTTATTTGCCTATAGATATATAATATGCCTTTCGACTCACGGAAAAAAGCTAAAGATTACCAATCATATGGGATTGAAATAATTAGGAACTCCAAATGAAATGATCTCTCAGGCAGGTAAAGTAGTAATGTAATTACAATTTAGAAGCAGAAATCTAACTGGTTTTAGTATATCTTGCTTTAGAAAAGACTACGTGATCCAAGGACAAAGAAAGGCATACCAAAATCCAGAAGTGGGCAATAATTACCTGGAGTGTTCAGTGAATACTGTCTTTGGCAGATGTGATTACCACTGAGAGAGGAATCTGAGCTCAGAGAACTAGATAGTCATTACAGTGGAGAGAACTAATATTTTCTGAAGAGTTATGTATATAGGTGCTTTAGCTGCATTATTTCCTTTCATCTTCATAATAAACTTATTAGATTCATAACATACCAATTAAGGTTGAAACAGATCAGGCACCTTACCCAGAGTCATAAATGTCAGAGTTTGCATAACTTGCAGATGACAAAGCAGAACTGAAGTCAGGCTGGTCTGCATCTGACGACTAGTATCTGAACCCTAAAACAGACAACTGATAATATGTTACTTATTTTTGTTTGTCTGTATCACTCACTCAGGCATGTTATTAGTATGTCCCAGGATACAATGGTCCCTGGCTACTTGGTCAAAGTCCAGTTAAAGAATTTGCAAGGATGAAGACCAGACAGTGGGCTGGGTGAATTCATGCACAGATGATACTGCCTACATTCCTAGTGGGTAGTACCACTCAAATGACAGTGTCTAGATCACCCACATGACCAACAGTTATTGAAAAAGCTCAAACAGGAGAACTGGAATGCAGTAATGAAAAGCCACCGTACTGAGGTCAGAAAGCCTGATTGGTGATCTCAGCTCTGTCATTAAAATGCTGCAAGACCATGGACATTCACCTCACCCCCAAGACTCAGTTCTCATCTATAAACTGAGGGCATTAAAGTCCTATCTCTGTGATCCCTTTCTGCCTTGGTATTCACTGATTCTCCAGCAAAAGTAAGAGAAGTTGAGGGGTAACCTCACTTTTGGTGAGCTACTACTCATCTTCTGATGCCATACTGAAAGGAGCAGCAGTTCCATGAAACCTCAGCAAACACAGCAAAGCCTCTAAAAGTCATTCCTTAGCATTACCATGATGTGCTCATCACTACCCCTATGTCCTTTTGGCTTTGCAGGGTTATTCTTAGAAAAGCCAGCAGCTGAAATGGAACTTCTGGGAATGTATGTGGTATTGGAACAGAGTGCTGAAGGAGTGCGTACTCCTGTTCCCAGGTGCCAAGGTGCACTTAAAAATGAGAAGAGCTACCATGTCCATAGGATCCATACACCATACTGTCCTGGGACATCGATATTGCATTGCAACTTCACACCAATATTTATGAGAAGGAAAATAATGATTATTATATGCTCACAAAAAAGACATGATTTTACAACATACACACACACACAGATTTACAGGAGCTATACAACTTCTAAAATGTCCCCTGCTGCTCTAGGTCACTCCCGCCTCAGCATTGGCAGCAATAATAATTGGAAACATCTCATGACAGGACTAGAGCAAGCTCTATGTTGAGTCTCTCACCAGTCCCTCCTATTCAAGGAAGGATGGAAGTCCCACTAGAAATTAGTTTCCAGTTTCCTCTTCATCTTATATCCTACCACTCCTCTCTAACCCACTCTAACTCCATGAAGTTCCTGCTACACTAAACAACCCATGGTCACCCCAAACTCTTTCAAGTCTCCATGCTCTGCCTGCCATTTCTTGTGCCATGAAAACCATTTTCTCTCTTGCCCTGGTAAACTACCACTCATATTTTTCAGACACATCTCAAATGCCACCTCATGAGAACACTTCCTTGGTATCACTATCACTGTCAGTGACTTTTTGTTCTTCTCTCATAGCGTGCTGTGGACATTTTATTGAAAAACCATGAGATTACTAACTTATTCATTTATCTACCTCTTTTCCCAATAGACATGAGATGCCCAAGGAGATGGACCATGATAAATTCATTTTTATTGATCTTCATTCTTAGTACATAGGAAGCACTCAATAAATGTGTCTGGCTAGCTGAGTGTGTACATCATTGAATAGGTTGATCACTGGTATGGAGAACTCCAGGCCATTCTCTACCAAGCAGAAGTTTGACTTTAAATGGCAAAATAAGACAGTCTAATATTCAGAGGCTATGTGCTTATCATTAAGTATTGGAAACACTTTGCTATGTAAGTTGGGCAGGAATGAGAAAGGTGGTAGAAAGATGGGGTAAAAAGGCTCAGGGCAGCAGGAAGGAAAACATGGCCGGGAGTACACACAAGGATTGCCACCTCAGGCCACAGGAGATAGTGGTGGGACCAGCTCCAGGTAACCTATAAAAGGCTGGGCATAACCGTGGCCAAAGCTTCTCCAGGTCTTCCAGTATAAATTAGTAAGAAGTCCACCTACTTCACATGACACAAAGGTGGGCAGCAGCAACTCTGAGAGCAGTAACTGTCCAAATAGCAGCAGGAGACCCCCAGGCTCTGTAAATCAGCCTGACCAAATCTAATACTGAATTTGGTCTAAAGTGGTTCTGTGAATTATTCCCTACTGGTTAGACCTCAGAATGTAATAGTAGTAACTACTGGCACACTTATGTCCTGAACACATACTTGTCCTTTGTCAATACTCTTTACGTGCAATTTTAAACCTACAGGACAAAAAAGTCTACGGAAAAGTAAAATTTCCAACCTTCCTAAAATAAGTTTTTGCAGTTAAAACATTTCCTGTCATGGAAAGATCTTTGAGACATTTGCCATACGAATGAGGTTGCAGCTGTCGTTTGGTCTGAGGTGTCCCTTTTACAGGAATCCTTCCTTAAGTAAAGGGTTAGTGAAACCTCACTTGTGAACAGCCAGTTCATGAACTAAATCTACTGTTTCTCTATAACCTAGTATTATTATTTTATTCAAAGAATTTATGGTGTCTCCATTAAAAGTTAGGGACAGTGAAGGCAAGACAGAATGTATTTATCAAATCCTTCATCCAAACATATATTCATGCATTCGCACATGTCAACAGTATTTACTCTGTGCGAGGAGACTGTGTCCACCATGTCTGGCACCTAAAATACAGTCTCATAGGGGAAGAGAAATCCAGTTTTAAAATGACTGCATCATTTACCTTAAGAAACCATCGCCTTTCTTTTTCTTCATTTCTTCTCCTTACTTAACTCTCAGTAACTCCTTCTGGAGCCTAACATTCTCCTTTGCCTGGTTTCCCTCATCACAAATAATAGGTGATGCACAAGGTAATTTGATGAATTTTTCATAGAATAGAGCTCTCTGTGTAATGCAAGTAATTATCCTATGATTCAGCAATTTTGCACACACGAATTTTCATAAAATGGCCTACCCAATACTACAATGAAGCTCTTTTCCCAGGGAGTAAAGAAAGAACTGGGACATGCTGACACGGAGCCTGGATAATCCATTAGAAGAGGTGAGATGTTGCTTATATTCCTAAAAGTCCTTCTTCCCTGCTGATCTCTTCCCTCCTGTTTATTTTTGACAGATGTGTGGGAGTATATAGGTAACCTGGAAATGATTCACATGGAGTAAGGTCACAATTTATTGATATAGATCATTTTATTGGACCATTGATAGATAATCTCCTAGGGAAAAATAGCTTAGGGCTTTCTCTATCAATTCTGAATACTAATTCAACCTATATTCTTCAATTATAAAGAAATTTTATATTCTTTTAATTCACAAAACTTGTTTTTCTGTACTTTGTATAATCTTCCCAAACAAAATTACCCAAATGTTTCCTTGAAAAAAGATATTAGTAACATTTTATCATTAGAAATTTTCAAGTAGTTACTTAAAACACTGTAAATATCCTGTCCTTGAAATGCACCATATAAATATTGCATTTGATCCTTAACTTATACTTCATAAATAATTTATTGTAAAGATATTTCTCCATAAGACCTTCAGTTGCTGAGGTGTTCAGTTTTCAGGGAAAGCACTTATTTATTGCATAAGCCAAGAAAGGCTGGTAAAGACTTGGCTAAAAGCTCCACGTGGAGCGAATTATGGTAATTGTATTAATGCTCAAATCCAGGACACTTGTTCAATGCTCAAATCTGCTAAAAGGTTTTGTGCTATATTGCCTACATCTTGACGGGCAGTGAGGCCACTGGAAATGTTTAACACTTCACAGGGTGGCTTCCGAGATTCATTTTTCATAGTTCCAAGAATTGCTAAGCAATGTCTGGAGGTAGCTTCCAGAGGAGTTTCTGAAAGTCACAGCTGAGAGTAAACATCTGATTAAATGTCTTCTGCTTTGGGTTCAGACTGAACCATCTTGAGCTCAAATAATCAGAAATGAAAATCAAAGAAAACACCACACAATTAATTTTGATGAATATGCAAGTTTAAATACACATACAACAATATTCTGGTTAATGATATGTCTCCATAGGACATCCATTAAAAATCCATTAACATAACAGGGAAAATCTAATAAGTTACCCCGGAAATTTTCTGCTAGATTAACATGGAATTTTAATGAGTATTTCTTGTAGGTATTGCTTTATTAGCAGAACTAATATACTGATTACACATGTATGTTATGTGAGATAAGAAAGAAAAACACTAAAATAATTGGAAAGTCAGAGCTGAAGATGGGCCCATGTTGCCGAAGCTACTGCTGAGATACTAAATATCCCTATAGCTTTTAGAAGCAAGAAGTACCAACCTCCTACTGCCAGAAATCTCAATAATTAATTTATCCACTTACTTATCAAGCAGTAAGTTAGCAATATGCTATGCCTTCTGGTCTTACTAAGAATATGAAGTAAATCAGTGACAATCCTGTACCAAAGAGCTCAAAGTATAGTTTGGAATGAATACACATAAACAAGTAATCAAATCCCAAGGAAAGAACCAGACTTTTCCTCTTAATACCAGGTAGGGAAATGAATTTCAATTTTCATGTCTGTAAAATGAGAATAGTGAAACTAGAGGTTTGTGAGACCCAATAAGATAATGTACACAAATCACCTAGCAAAAGATCTGAAAGTAGCTGATGACTAAAGACTGTTGCTTTGCTTTCTTCCTCTCTTCCCTGATTGCAAGCTCCTCCTATTCCCTACCAACTCAGATCTTGAGATGATTTTATCAGAGCCACAGAAATTCAAGCACAGCTCTTTCTGTATAGAACCCTGGCTCCATTCTTTTACCCAGATTCATTTCTTAGTAGATGAAGAGATCATAGATAACATATCAGGATTATCATTCTTCATGTTTCCATTTGAACATTCATAGACTGTCATGAGGATTCCTCCAGAGAAAGGCAGACTGAACTACTATGGGATTTAGTTAACAAAAGTGGGCAGAAGTTGTAGCAGATAGGACCAGTTGTTCTCTATATTTAATAACACACTGCTCAAGGTTTACCAGTCATAGATGGACACATGGATACCCAACCAATGACTTCATTTCTCAAACTTCTGTGGTGTACTGGGGGCTTCTCAATGCAGGATGGTCAACAGGAAATGAACAGAAAGGGGTTATGTCACCTTCAAAAGAGCAGGCATGATTCGTTTGGACCTTTTATTCTTCGCCTCTGGCTGGGAACTGATCAGAGCTGAACTAGCTAACTTGGGCCCAAAGTTAGAGATCATGTTGAAGAATTGCACTAATATTCACTTATTTTTATTCTATTCCATGAAACAGAAATCATATTCTAACCTATCTAATCTTATTATTACAAAATCCTGACCTACACACTAACCAGTTCAACAGTGTTTCAAAATTTCCACTGAAATATGTATAATTGTTTACCCGATGACAGCTAACTAGAATTGTAAGTAGTAACTGCAGGAAATAAATGTGTTCTTATGACCTTAGAAGCTTTAAACTCTGAAACGTCACTATATGTGTCTACCATCTAAATGCTTTCACCAGGAAACAACTACTAATTACTCCACCTCTACCATCTACTAACTGCCATGTGAAACTGGGAGTCGGAGCCTGGAAAGACTTACATAGGAAGTATCAGTTCTCATTCTACTTCCCATCTTGTTCCTGATTCTTCTATTTTTGATCCTTCTATTTTATATTTTTTTCTTGTTCATAGCCTTCCCTTGTCCCCTGAAACTAACTCACAAAACAATTTTTCTACTACAGACTAGAAATGGCCCATATACATCCCCTTGATTATGCTAGACCCAGCTACTCCATGCAAAGATCCTCCTCAGTCTAGAACACCTTGTGGTTCTACATTTCAACACAGATTTTCATAGCATGCATTACCACCCAGTCAAGTAAGTCCTAACACAAGGGTCTACTGTCATTGTCTGCCCATCACAATGGGATCATTTTGGAAAACCCAATCTTGAAAAAAAACTGAGTTGTGTTCCTATAATTCAAACAAAAACCAAACCAAAACAAAAAAATCAATATCTTCATATATACACTTATACACACAAATGATCATTTTACATAATTTCTATTCTTTTACCTATTTTGCTGTAATTATCAGCAACAAAGTCCTCCAAACCAATCATCTTCCAGAAACTGTCATCCCAGCCTTTCTCTGCTGAGTATGTCCATTTGCACACCAGGGAACAGAGAGACCTAGAAAAATAAGAGAGATAGATCCAATGATATAAGCTAGGCTTCCTTTGTATTAACCAATACCTACTGAGATATCTGCAGAAGTATTGAGGAAGTGAAATAAACCAAGGTAAGTGGTGACGTATCCCTATTTAAGTCGAAGCTCTCCATGAACACATATTAATTACTACTAGCTCCCTCTTTCACTTTCAGAAGAATCTCAGTACTTTATTTATAAAATTTGTTATATCAACCCCTGATCAAACAAACTCTATAGAGGAATACTTTCATTTATATCTGTATTCATATAACACTTAGAGAAAATCAGAAATCACAACATTAATAAGTTGTTTGATTAATGTGAATTATGTTTTAGATACTATGTTGGTAATTTTAGTTGTGTTAAAAACTGTGTCTTAGCTGGGTATGGTGGTGTATGCCTCTTGTTTCATAAGTTGGAAGATTGAGACAGGAAATTGGTGCAAGTGCAAGCTCACCCTGGGCTACACAGTGACATCCTACCTCAAAAAATAAAACAAAAACTGTTTCTTATCATTTAAATAGATCACTATATAATGAAATATTTATATATGATGTGATATGATATATGAGATTTGTTTCAAAATAACATGAAAAGGGAAGGTAAGTGGCATTATAGTTAGGGCAAGATTGGCCTGGGAGTGTCCACTGTTATACTTTATCTACTATTGCACATATCAAATTTTTCTATAATAAAAAAGATTTTTAAAAAGCACCTGATATATAGTAAATAATGTAGTCATTCTAGTCTAGAAAATATGTATTAAGAGAAAGACTTCTAGCTTCAAGTCATCCTTAGTAGTCTATACTCCACCATAAAAATCATTTCCATCTACCTGAAAAAAGTCAACTCAAAGTCTTTGTTTAGCCTAGGTTGAGACTTCAGTTTTGAGTTAAATATCCCCTTTCTGATCTCCTGAAATAGGGGTATGTCTTACCTCATTGCCTCTATTGCACTATGTAATCATCGCTTCTTTATCTTCCTTATAGTCTCATTACCTTCCATCTGCCTTCCATAGTTTATTAAGATTAAACTTTATAAAATAAAATCCATTATTTCAACCCCTGATTAAACCCCTTCAACTGACATTCTATGGCATGGTCATGTGCAGCTCTGCTTCTTGTGCATGCACACCCTTGCCTCCTCTATTCTGCAATACTGAATCGTCTGAAATGCCCTCTAGCAGGCTTGGATGACTCACTACTCTCTCCTTCATTCTTTCTACCTTATCTTCACATTAAATACTTAACTCCTAGTCAGCTTTCACAAGCCAGCTTAGAGTATCTCTCTCTCTGGGAGAGCATGCTGAATCCAAAGCCCTTTCTCCCAGTGTCAATCTGGATATGTTCTTGTCTTATATTTAGTGCAGTAACAGCCTTGGTCCATTCATGTCTCTATCTCTCTTACTGAACCAGAAATACCTTTAGCACAAAACCAGTCCTATTCAACACCTAGTCTTGGATTATCAGTACTTAGTCTGATCAGGCTTATGCTGAGCCACATGAATGGCCATTGTATGAGAGCAACTGGAAAATATAACAGTGAGTGAAATAAATCAGACACAAACTTAAATACCATGTGATATCTCTCATTTGAGTAAGTCAAAGTACAAATGAAGAACATACTAAAGAATGAATAGAAGGAAACCAGGAGGCAGATCTCTGGAAGATGGGAAGGGTCTAGATCAAGAGTCGGGTGGGAGGAGTAAGAACAACAAAGATATGCTATGTGCAGGAACCTGCTAGCCTCAATTAATGTAAACATTATATTTCATAAAATGAGCTAAGAATAAAAATAACAGAAAAAATGAAAATGGGGAAAAGGGATTTAGACGTAGAGGCAGGGAGATGGGTGGGAAGGAGAAGGGGATTAAAAATAGAAACAAGCTACATTATGTACCCACTCTCCAATATGAATATAAACTTCACGTACTAATCAAAAAGTATAGATTGTCCATTTTGCCAGAGGTCAAAGGTAAATCTGGCGATGGAAAGCCATACAGTTTTAAAGGTAAACCAAAACCTATTTCATAGGGTCAAGAGTCTAGATGCATCTCACTCAGATATTCACATAGATTCACTTGCTCACTTAATATTTAGTATCCCATTACTATGGTAGACTCTATGGGGAAATTATATATACACTTCCTGGTCCTCTGATTTCACAGAAGTTGAAAATTTAACTCAGGAGAGAGACAGGTATTCTGAAGGAAGCAGAGAGAGAAATGAGAGCTTTTAGCAGGAGACTCTGCTGTAGTCTGGTAGCAAGGTGAGGTGCTGGGGGACGTCGTGTCAAAAAGGGTTGCACAGAGGGAGTGACATTTATTGAGGACTATCCTGAAAGTAAGCAAATAGTATTTATTCTCAATGATTTTTTCAGATGTGGAACAGATTGCAGAACACAGTTACGGTTTAACATAGAATTCTCCCAAAGGCTCATGTATTCAGGGGTGGGGCTTTGGAAGGTTACTGGATCATGGGAGCGCTACACGTATTCATCAGTAGATTCATCCACAGAGAGTTTAATAGATGAATGCACTTTTAGGAGCTGGGGCCTGGTTGGAGATGGGTCACTGGGGGGTGTGACCTGGAAGGGAATATTCTTTTTCCCAGCTGATCTCTTTATTTTCTACTTTGTAGCCACCACAATGTGAGTCATTTTTTGACTGCCATGCCTCTCTGCCAGCCAATCGTGGTCCAAAACCATGAGCTAAAAGTTCCTCTTTTAAATTGTGAGTATCAGGTATTTTGTCTCACTAATGAGCAAGCATCACACTGAACTAAATGGCACTGATAGCGTTAGAGTGCATCACTCTCCTCCTGCCCCCTGTACTGTCAGAAGGGCCTCCTTTCTTGGCTCTGAACTTTGATTCTGATAAATGACTGGATTTAGCCAAAAGAATGAAGCAGAAGTGACTGCATGCCAGTTCCTAGGCTAAGCCCCAACATGCTTTATGTGCCTCTGCTTGCTTTCTTGCATGTCTAACACTGCCATGAGAAGATCATGCAGGGTTAGCTCACTGGTCCGACCAGGACGATCAGATATATGGAGCCAAACCCAATCTGAATAAGACATCCCTACATCATCTTCAATCAACTTGGATTAGGCAGATTAGACTCTAGTGAGTGGGGTCAGCTGAGGTTTAAAGAACTACCCACAAGACCAAAGACTACATAAGCCACCTGTGAACCAAAGAAATGATTATTGGGTTAAACTCAGCACTGGCTGTAGTTTATAATGAACCCTTCACAGCATAAGTAGATTAGTACAAGGAGATTTTTATCCCCAATGTCTCACTCTTCACACAAGATTAGAATAAGTGGCCAAAGTGTGCTCTTGAGTGATGATGATCAAACTTAGGAGGCAAGAAACATTATGGCACACATACCTCTGGAAACTCTATTTTCCACATGGGCTGTTAAAGAGCACTAAAGTCCATTTCATTTGAGTCTCTTTAAATCAAACTGATGGGTAACTTAGATGTATGGATGTGCTTTAAGTAGCAGATTTAGGAAGTTTTAGAGAATGCATCTGAGACCACAGATTCTCTGGAAATCTCTAGATGAGAGAAAAAGTAGAAGACTTTGTTTATCTTGTTTGTGAATAAAGGTAAGGTACTAGTGGCATAATGAAAAGTTTGCTCCAGCTTGAGTCTTCTATTAAAAATCAGGGTTTTGACATTCTCTGAAGCATTTTACTGAGCAAGCTGCCCTCCCAAGAGAGCTCTCTATCTTCAGACAAGCTACACCCACATTCAGTCTTCAAGCTGCCCAATTTTCAGTCTCTCCTTCGTCAGGAGGTTGTAGGAGTAGAATTACACATCAGGGCCACAGAGAGCCAGGGCCTGCTTTAGCTGGATGATTTCTTTCCAAGATCAGTGGCCTGAGAGGACATGCTCCTGCTGCCCCAGGAAGCTCTGAGAGCAGAGAGTGGTCCACTTCATGTTGGCCAGTTCAGTCACTGCTAGCCAGATTGTCTGGGTAGGAAGTACTGTGCCTTTTGCTGCTTTCAGATCTGTTAATGACAAATACCTACATAAACACCTATATAAGGATCAGAAGAGAGATCCATGATTAGGCAGAACAAAAACAATATATAACTTAGGGAGACAGATTCTTCTGAGGGTAGATCACGTAGGACATTGATTGGTAACAGGCAGGTCCTTACTTAAGTAGAAATGATTAAAATGGTAGAAGAATAGATCAATGATGATAGCAATGAGACAACAAGAAAAGAATGCAAGAAAGACATTCTGAAACTAAGAACACTGATTTTAATTTTAATTTTAAATTTAAAGTAGCCACAGAGGAACTAAAAATAAACATCACTGGCGCTGATAAAAACCCAATGAATGCTCTGGAAGAATAAGTAAATGAAGAATCTTCCCATGAGGAGCAAAGACACGAAGAGAATAATAATGGAGGAAGGAATAAGAGGCTCAGGGACAGATCCTTACCCTAACATAAGAATAACAGGAATTCCAGAGAGATTTTTTAAAAAGAAGAAAAAATACAACAGATGAGGGAGATATTATAAGTAAATGAATACAGTACTAGGTATTTTATTATACTGAGCTGAAGTTAAACTTAAGCCTATACATTGAAAGTCTCATGAAGTCCAGGAAGTAAATCAAGGAAATACTTGAATTTCAAGAGTCAACAGAAAATCATATAGCTTTCAGACAGAAAGAATAAGTTACTTACAAAGGCAAGAGATTCAGCATAACTAAGGAATTCTCATCTACAACTCTGGAATGTAGAAGATATTGGAATAATGTACAGACCTTTAAGTAAAACTGATTCATGAATTGTATGCCCCCCCCCCCCGCAAATACTATTCAGTTATCAGGGAGAAAAAGAAAGATATTTTCAACATAAAAGGATTTAAAAAGCAAACTTTCCACATATGCTCTCTAAGGACGATTCTTGAGAAAAAAACAGCCAAATACCAACTCATTCAGAGCAAGACCTCAACACTCAGGAAGTCAAAAACTCTAGAAACCAGTAAACACTGACATACCTTTATAAGCATTCATTCTTTCCTTTGTTTTCACGTATCACCATTGATCTGTTCATGAAGGCAGAGCCCATGTAACCTAATTACCTCTTCCTAGACCTCATCTGTTGCATTGTGAACTTAACATTGTGAACTAAAGTTTCAACATATGATCTTCAAGGGACACAGTCAAACCATACCAGGGTAGAGAGAAAAAATACCTTGGAATACATATGTTTGTGTGGGCAGGACATAAGTGTAATGGTCATTGTAAGAAACGATACAGCAATCATTAATGAAATTACCAATAGAAACAAAAAATAGCAAGGATAAAATAATAAGGATAAAAGAGAAGAAAGGAAAAAATAACAAGCTAATAAAGTTAAACAAACAAAATAAAAAGGAAAAAGAAAAGGGAAGTAATATAATACAAATACAAAACAAAATAAGATGGAGGTAATAAAATCAATTATTTCAATATTATATCAAAATGAGCTGAATTTCACAACCAGCTAAAAAATAAGAACAATCACAGTGGGTTAAAACTAAGTTGTATCTTGTCTAAAATATACATTTAAAATGAGGTATTCTTTTAAAAAAGTGTACTAAGAAATAAAAAATACAACAATGTGTAAATGTGACAACATGAATATCAAAGCAGTATGAAAGAACAAAAATATTAAACCAAAGAGCATCCTACAGTGACAAAATTTCACTCAAGAATAATACCACTCATACAATTATATGAACCCAACCCAACAATGTAGTGGGAAAGATATAAAGCAAAAACTTCTGAAAATAAAAAAATGCATTTGAAAAAAGGTAATTCTATGTAAAGGCTTTCTTGTACTATCAGAATTTGAAGAATGATGTAAACCATAAGAATAATTATCATTACTGCTACTGTGACATTAAAAAGCATGCATTTAATAAAAAAAAACTCAACTCTACCCATCCATGTAGGAGTAGGGAAAGAGAAAAATGCTTTATAAGCAAATACTATATGGTTTCAATAGTAGTTAAAAGAAATTTAGAATTTTAAAAGCTTTTATTGGAAAAGAGTGAGGCCTCAAAAAAAAAACCTACACAGTCATATGAGGAAACTGTGAAAAACAGAAACAGTTTAAACTGAAAGAAAGATTTTAAAAGGGGAGTAAAGATAAAAGTAAATGAAAAAACATAAAATGGCAAGATAAAACTCAGTTAATCAAGAGAGTCAAAACATGTATCTAGGAAAAGACAAACAACAACAAAAACTCCTAGCAAAATTGAGAAAGAAGTGAGACTACAAAAGTAACAAATATCATAAAAGAAAAGAAGAGCATAACCAATGAAAAAGCAGACAATAACAGGAAGAAACAAAAGGACAACATGAGCAACCTTATGATAGTAATCTGAAAATTTAGATGAACAACTTACTAGAAAAATGTAACTTATTAGTAAATGTTAAGCTTATTGTCATTAAGGAATTTAGTCAGTAGTTATTTTGTTTTTTTTTTTTTTTTTTTTT
>NW_004955464.1:497897-592832 GCF_000276665.1 Chinchilla lanigera
GCTTTGCCGCTGAGCTAAATCCCCAGCCCCTAGTCAGTAGTTAAAAACCACTCATCAAATAAAACTTCAAGCCCACAGAGTTGTAGTAGGAGCTGTAAAAAACATTTGACATTTTTGTTCAAACCATTTCAGCATGTAGAAAAAATGTCCCTGCTCTATTTATAAGGCTAGGCATATAACAAAAGTCAAATGAGGGCATCAAAAGAAACAAAAATCACTCTCACATTATGAATACATATGGCATAAAAGTTCTATAACATAACACAGACTAATCTTAAAAATGAGAAGCAATGTTCAAGGACATTTTAATATGAGATGTATGAATGTATTTTACCACAGTACTTTATCAAAGGACAGAGCAAGATGCAAAGTCCATTCAGGAAGGTATTAGGGTCTGTGTGACCTAGGAGCAGCTTCGGTACTTGCTCTCCCTAAGGGCCAACCCCAAGAGAGGAAGGAACATGACCCAGCTAATGGTAGAGGGCCTTGACAAAACAGGTTTAGCAGGGATCTGCCTTTCTGCAGGTCAGCCCTCCAGCTCCTTTCCCATCTCAACTCCTAGACATCTTACTGGCAAGTTTACATCTTGCAGTTTTGTTTTGAGGGAATCTGACCAGACCAAAAAAATGAAAACAAAAACACCCCTAAACAAAGACAAAATAAACAAACAAACAAAAGGCCAACTAGGAGATCAGAGAGTACTGAAATGTAGCCCAGCCAGATCACTCTAGTCTTAGGAGGATTAAAATAAGGAAATACAAGCAAAGCTAATTTTTTTATAATAAATAAGTAGTAGCTACTTGTTTATCTTTAAAAATATTTATTATATCTTTTAAAATATTCATGAATCTTTATCTTTTAAAATATTATCTTTATCTTTTAAAATATTCATTCAGGATCTATTTTCTGAGGTCCTTTATCTATATAATGGAGTTTCCTTAGGTAAGTAAAAGACTGCAAACTCTATAGGAAATGAAAAGTGTCACAAAAACCCGGGCCATACTAAAGGAATATGCAAGAGCATAGGTGATAACAAAGGGAACTTCTGACTCTCTTGATTTACTCTGAGTAAGGCACACATAAAAAGCACAAGTCTGCTGAGTAGCGGCTTGATTATTCATGTATTTCTCCAGCAAGACTTCATGAAAATGAAGTCGACACTGCTGCATTATTTATACACAGCTCATTGCATTTACATAGCCAGGCCCCCATTTTCAGGAGAAACCTTTTGTCCTCTCTTTGGGGAATGAAAAATCTGGAAAGCCTTAATTGAACAAGCTGGTCAGTAACAGAATAATTAAAGCTGAGAGTGAGGATAAATTACCAAGATATTCCTGCTTGCAGTCTTTGACACATCACAGTGCAATGGTGGCTCTGTACTTCCAGGCCATGCAATAGACTGTATTACCAGTGCTGAAAGTGTACTCAGAGGGAGATATCATGGCTCAGACAGGATTGTTATATGCACTAACAAAGAAACCCAGGCGGCCTTATTTCTGAAGAAATACCACTGCACCAATTGGAGTTGTCTCAGTCAAAGAGCTGTCAGGTTTCGGGCTTGTTAATATTGGCTCTGCACTTTATCAATACTTGCTGACAGGCCTATCACAGACCAAAATATTATACACAGTGGTACAACATGGGGTAATATTAAATTGCCTTTACAGTTAGACTTGCTGATAATATGGTTCAAATGTGAGCATGACAATATGGGCAGCATGAAAGAACTGAATAAATGTCAAGATGAGGGAGTTTTCCCAGGCCCCCCAGAAAGAGATCTAAGAGTCAAAAAAAAAAAAAAAAAAAACCCCAAAGATCCTAAAGTTGCCACCAAAGATACTTCAAGATCTTATTGAAGGCCTTGGATCCATGTATTAGGACTTGTCCCATGAAAAATAAGACTAATAGTAAATAGATGTAATATGACAGAAAGAAGGAAAAGAAATGGGGAAGACAAGAGGAGAAAATGACATCTTACTGAGTCCCTGCTTTACCTGAGGCACTGTGCAGTCCCTGAATATCACAGGAAACTTGCCAGGATGCTCTCATATCCCTATGTGATATTAAAGACACTAAGACTCAGAAAGGTCAAGTAACTCATGTGAGGTCAGACCCGTAGAAAGCAGCAGGGCAGAAATTCTAACCTGCCTTGGTCAATTAGTCTATATTTGTTAACTTTATGCTTATTCAGGCCAACTGATGAAAAGATTTTTACAATACTGCAAAGGCCGATTAGGCTGTATGAAAGACTGTGATAATTCTGAGGTAGTATTTGCTTTTTCTGTGTTTATCTTGCATACCTCCTCTTTTAAATAAAGAAAAAAGTGTAACAATAAAGACTGCACTGGAAATACTTCAAAGAATCAACAACTAGGATCTCATCCTACTAAAGAGCTTTTGCACAGCAAAAGAAATCACCAATAAAGTGAAAAGACAACAGATAGCATGGCAAAAAATTTTAACCAATTGTCCCTTAGACAAATGCTGGAGGGGCTGTCGGGGGTAAAGGAACATTTCTTCACTACTGGTGGGAGTGTAGACTGGGACAACCACTGTGGAAATCGGCGTAGAGCTTCCTCAAAAAACTAGGATTAGAGGTCCCATTTGACCCAGCTATTCCCCTCTGGGTATCTTCCCAGAAGAATTAAAAACATCATACCACAGCAATATGTGTGCACCCATGTTTACAGCAGCATAATTTGTGATAGCTAAATCTTGGAAACAACCCAAATGCCAATCTACTGAGGAATGGATAAAAAAATGTCTTTTTTTTATGCAATGGAGTACTACTTGGCCAGGAAGAAGTATAAACTTGAGACTTTTACAGGTAAATGGATGAAACTTGAGACTGTATTCATACATGAAATAAATCAGACTCACATGTGTAAACATCATATTGTCTCTCTGTTGTGAGAAACTGAAAGAATAAATAAGGTCTAAAGTGTACAATAGATATTGTGAAATGGGAAGAAATTTTTCAAAAGGAAAAAGGAACTTTTGGGTGAAAGGGGAAAGGACAGTAGGGAAAAGGGAAAAAATGCAAGTCAGTTATACTATTAGTGTCTCTTAGTTCATTAAAAAGGAAGGTTTGTACTAATATTGATTGGAGAAATTTTTATGCCCATGTCTTACACCCTGAGCAAATACTTTAAAGATAACAACATGTAATGTATTAACTATTGTTATTCTATTATTTTGTTATGAAATTTTGTTTTACCTTTTTTCCACAAAATATTAATAAATACAGATGAGAAGATCATATGGTATAGAGCTGCAGAGAGCAAGGAAGAGACTGCCTTAGGTTTCCTGTGAGGAGGTTCTGGTGAAAGATGGGCAGGAAAATGATTAAAGAAAGGCTCTATGGGCCAGGTGGATGGTGTCTGTGTGGGAACAGGAGGGAGAAGCAAGTGTGAATGGGGAGAGGAGGAGTGGAAAGAAGGTTGCAGGTAGAAGAGCTGCATGTGTACAGGGCTGGAAGTGAGAATCAGAGCCTTGTGGTCCCAACCTCAAGGCTGAGAGCCCCTCATATGAAGAAAAGGAACACAAGAGTCATTTCCTTCCTTCTCCCCCTCTTGCTGAAAAGATATTTATCAAGCTCTTCTTATTCCCAGACACAGATGCTGTCTCTTCCCTCACAGAGTTCAGACCTTCCAGCAAAAGAGGGAAATACACAAAGTTTCACTAGGTATCTAAAAAGTCCTATGCAGTATAAGTATAATGAAGTATTCTGTAGAGTATCTGCAGCACATACATCTGTCTTAGGCTCTTCCACTAACAAAAGAACTATAGGTCCCACTGAGAAGTTGGCTAGTCCAGTTTCCAAAGCTAAGGTAGCTTATAACAGGGCTTCCTTGTGATGGCAAAACCCTCAGACCATCTACGCAGGTCCTTGGGTGTGTTCTGTTCTTTGTTCTAACTCCTTCTCCTTCCAGCGAATTGGGGCTCCTGACTCCATGATTTCAGGCTCCTCTTGCCTTCTTGGATTAGAGACTTCATCTCTGCCTTCTAGCTGTGATTCTGAAGATTCATCATTTGCCCACCCTCTAGTTCTTCCAACCCTGCCTTCAGGGCCCCATCCTTGATACTGGCTTCTGCAAGGTCTGCCTTGGTATATGTAATCTGGTTGTGGATACTGAGGGCTCTTCTCAACTATAGCTTTGTCCCAATGTAATCTTTGTATGAAGATTGAGGACATAACTACCTATTTACTCTGATCCAGAGGAAACTTTTCCCAAATACTTTACAAGCTTGAATATAAAAATATCTTTTCCAATGTCAATTTATTCTGGGCTACTCTTTTATAGGAAAACAGAGTATATATTGACAGGGGTGAACAGTGGTAACTGTATAACCCCTATCTTCCAAAATTCTTTCATCCTAATGGCATCCTAGACCTGAAGTTCAGCACTGAGAGGATCCAAAGATATTTAAAGTGTCAAGAAGCCCAGCATGTGATACTACAAACAAGAAAGGCATGAGAAAACAGCAAAATTATTCTAAAACAACTGGTTGGGAAGAGGAGGAAAGAAAGAAGGAAAGAAGGAAAGAAGAAAGGAAGGAAGGAAGGAAGGAAGGAAGGAAGGAAGGAAGGAAGGAAGGAAGGAAGGAAGAGAAAGAAAGAAAGAAAGAAAGAAAGAAAGAAAGAAAGAAAGAAAGAAAGAAAGAAAGAAAGAATTTATCTTAATATATGGTCATTCAAAGCTCCTCTGTCTTGATGAGATAATGTAAAATTCCTGGCAGAAGATAAGAAAGAGGCAGATTCAAGTAGCACCTGCCAATTGGTCCAGAGAATTTTAATTTTGTTGGCTATTAGGCCACTTTATGACTAATTTCTGGTGTCTGGAGCATCCAACAAAAAATCTCCTTCAGTATGTTCTTCAGTACAAATAAGCACATAAAAAATTATAAAACAAATCTTTTCTTGGTAAGTTATACTTATCTTCATAGACTCTCTTAGTAGTAGCAACTATACTATGCTACGTAGTTCAGCACAGTATGTATAGTCCAGCTGTTTTAGTTACTTTTCTCATTGCTGAAACGAAGTACCCAAGCAAAGTTGAAAAGACAAAGGTTTACTTAGTTCATAGTTTGTAGAGGTTTCAGACTATCATTGGCTGGCTCCAAGGCAGGGTAGCATGGCAGACAGGCATTGGAGAGGAGAAACGGTTCATGGAGTGCAGAAGGTAGTAAAGCAAGGCTAGAACTGCTTGGAAGTTCTAGGAACTTTGATTTTAAAAATACCAAAAAAAAAAGGGGGTACCTGCCAGGCAATCTAGTATAAATGCTACTAAGTGGCCCATGATTTGCCTACTCTTGGCTGACACACGCAGTTTCCTGAGTAGGTAACCCTCCCATTGTCACACCCTGCACTTGGTCATGCACGTCTGAAATGCCTGGGCCTTCCTTCATCTTGGCACATCTTAATCTTGGCACATTTCCCTTGGGAATTCATCTGCGGTTGTACTCTGTGTCCCCTTGCCATGTTCCATGCTCTCTATCAGAGCACTGAGCACATGAAGACCTGCTGCTAAATGATCTTTGTCTCTCCCATACCAGACTGCATGTAGAAGCAGAAATGGCACATTCTGTGTCTTGGTCTGTGATGTCAGGCTGACACACAGGTGTTTAACATTTCTAACTCAGTAATTTTTGCTGATGTCTCTTCAACCTTCTACCATGTACACAAATACTCATTTTATTCTTGCAGGAGCATCTGCTTTTGACATTGAACTACAGCTTATCTTTCCATATGCTGAATCTTTAAATAAGTTCCTATTAAAAACAAACAAAAACACAGGGAAAAGAGATCAGTTTCTGTTGAAGAGAAAATCAACAGCCTTGCTAAACTCAGGGAGGAAGAGAAGCTGCCTGTTTGACATCCTTTTTTAATAATTGGCAAAAACTAGCCTGTGGGGTTTCTTAAGTAAAAAGCCATATGAACAGGTAAAAGTGCACTCCCATATTCCTTTTTTAGTGCCATTAAAATTATCATGTGTTTTTCTAATTGAGCACATTTGTAAGACTTATCTATAAAACAGACCTGGGGGGAAAATACATGGCATAAATCACTCTGTTTCCCTAGTGCACCATGTCATTCTTTTGAACCTTGCAAAGCAATTTATAAGAAATTAATCCTGTCTTATAAATTAAACAACTAGAAAAACTGAGATAGGAACAATGAATGGCAGGCTTAAAATGGTATCACCATGTATCACAAGGGGTCAACATATTCCAGTTACCCACCAGCCTGAAGAGTCAACTGATACTCATGATATGAGACATATTTATATGTACATCTGAAATCAACAATCACTTATTAATCCTACCCAGCCCTAGTTTTTGTTGTTGTTTTTTGATGTTGTTTTTTGTTGTTTGCAAAAAACAATAGTGGTGTTCAATGGTTGAGGAAAAGAGAACAACCAAAAAAATGTCTGATAGAAGAGAGAATTACACCTGGGGAAGAGAAGGATGGAATAACCATCTTTGGGAAGAGAAATACTTCAGTTGAAAGCAGCTGTTTTTCACTTCTACGAAAATAATGAGCATAAATTTCAGTATGAGAGGGTTTAGATTAACTAAGGGAAAGTTGCCTGATTTATATGGCTAGAAGACAATGATGACTTTAAAGAAAGAGACCCTCATCATTTCCACGTGGCTAGGAAACTATCTGACCTAAGGAAAGAGGGGTGGGTCAGACAAGAAATTTCTAATGTTTTTATAGTGTTTTTATGATACAAAGATCTTATAGTTTATCTACTGTAAAGCCAACCTCTTCAAAGCTAACAAAAAATAGTACTGAAGAACAATAATAATGTTTCTGAGAATTTCAAATTCATGAAGACAGCTTCACCTAATTTATGGTCCTATTTAAATAAAAAATACAAGTTTCCTTCTAAATTTCAACTTCATAAAATCTTCTGAAATCTACAGAGTGGCCATGAAGTGTAAATTCTGTGCAAATTGTCAGGTGCACAGAGGTAAGACACAATCCAGCCCTTAATCCACTGAGGGAGAAAAAACAGTGTCATCAACAACTGTGATGGAAGTGTTGTCAATAAGTAACACTCAAGAGAAGAATTATCATGCAGTAACAAAGAATAAAAGGGCAATGTCCATTAGAGCCATCAAGTGCTAAGAAAAAGCTGGGGTAAGAAAAAGATTATGAGGTATGAATAATTCATAAATTGGCAAAGGTTAAAACAAACAAAGACACAGAAATATGGATATCTGAATCATGCCTAGAGGCAGAGAATGGCGTCATTTAATCTCAACTAAATCTGCTATATTGAGGAAATAAGAAAAAGTGAGTTGTTTTGGATCATATAAGTGATCCACAGTAGACTATGTAAATCTCTAACTATGAGCCAAAAGATCATCATTCTTGAGTGAAATAATTTTCATTATTTACCCCTTCATGGGAATAAATCTTACCAAATTATGGTATTTTTAAAAGCAGAAAACCTAATATTGAAGAGTTATAATTTAGGCAATTAACTGATAGGTGCAAAACACATGCAAAATCTTTGGCCTTGCATCCACTGTAACACATTCACAAGAAACCAATATGAGTCTTGATTGCCTCATGAAAAAGCAGCTAGTGGGATGGGCTTGGCACTCTCAGTGGGTGTTAATATTGTCACTCTAGATAACCGACACTGAACGCATCCTTCCAGGTCAGAAACACAGCAACACAGAGGTTAGCCATTTTTTAAAAACCTACACTATGCCTAAACCTTAGAGCTGGTTGTTTCTGAAGAATGTGTGAGGCATTATAGGTTGCATAAAGAAATGCAGGAGGAAGTAAGTTCCCAGTGGTACTTATCTCTCAAATAAACAGGTATTTTAGGATGCTGTCTGGTATGATGAAAAAGCCAAAGCCTCTAGAAAGAAGCAGACCCAGAGCTAAATTCCAGCTTGGCTACTTGGTATGTGATTAGACTTGGGCAACTCTCCCCACTTTCTCACATAGGATGTAGGGCCAATAATACCTAACTTAAAACCTGGTTGTGAGGAACAGATACTCTGTAGATAAAGGACCTCCTGGCACAGCAACTGATCTATGTAGGTCCTCTGGACCTACATAGTGCTTCTTAGTAGCAGTCACATTTCGTCCTCATAAACGGCCACATTTAAACAGTCAGCTGCACATACACGCACACACACATATGCATCCAAGTACTATATACTTCTGAAATCTGTGCATCAGACCTTATGGAAAATCTCTACAGTAAATGACCACTTATATGATCCCAATATTTCCCCTTGACAGGACCAAAGACTGCTTGCGAAGGTTGGATTTTGAAATCATTACATGATTCTCTTTCAGGTTTAATACTCTGGATCACATTTCCTAGAAACTTAGTTCTCTCAAAACTCATAAGCCTCTAGTCTGAGAAGGGATAATGGATATTCATGTTCTATAGAAAGATGGCTTCCAACCACCAATGCAGGGGAGCACCCAACTTCTAATGGTAGCAGACATCTTCATATATGACACAAACCGAAACAGCACTCCCAGGGAGACAGCAAAGCCTGGACGCCCACCTCTCTCCCAAGAGTGGTAAAGAAGGGAAGCTGTTACAGAGGTATCCTCAAAGGACTTGGCAGGAGTCTGGGTTTGCAAGGCCTCCAGGGTGACATTCTGGGTTCTGGATTCTTCTTCAGAGATGAAAGACACTGCTTGACATTCCTCTTTAGTTTTAACTATGGACAGGTTAGGGAAATGTGAGCCTCTGAGCAGTCATGGGACAATGTGGACAGACAGTGCACAACTTCTCCCTGTCCAGATTCTTCTGGCCACTCACCAAGCACAGTTTCCTTAGGTATCAATCAACAGGAATCACCTCTGAAGAGCTAAGTGCAGTCCCATACTTTCAGACAAAAGAGAAAGTCTACAAAGAGCAACTGACCATCTCTGCTGGGGACATCACCCTGGATGAAACTTCCCACAGAAAAGACTCAGCAACTAACTCTTCACGCAGCAGCTCATTCCCATACTCAACCAACCTCCTACTTGCTTTCTTGACAAATGTGTACGGAGTGCCTGCTACATAGAGGTCCAGGTATGCACACATGGATAAGATGAGCATACCACTGCACTGTGGTAGGGACCATGGGCAGTAGAGCCAGAAATTAGAGAGTAAATTACAAAAATAATTACACAGCGATGGTGTGATGATGGAATGGAAGGCCCTGGTGGTGGTAGGAGATCTAGTATTTCTGAGGGACATAGTGAAAAACTGCTGGGGTAGAAGCATTTAAACTGAAGCTTGAAGGATGATAATGAAGAGATAGCCACATGAGAGGGAAAGATAGGGAGTTTCAGCTGGAATCAGAACGGGCATGACTGAGGAGTGGTGAAGGCAGTGTGGCAGGAAAGGAGTGGAGAGGGTGTGCACAGAACTGTAAGAAGGGAGGCTGCAGGTGCTGCAAGGACTAGACATCAAGGTTGATGGTCCATACTAAGCACTGGGGACTCCACTGTGATCGTGCAGTAGGGGGCAGAGTTGGATCTGAGCAGTATGCTACCATGACCCAGGTCAAATTCCAGCAGTGCCTGTCTTATCTACATGACAATGGGCAAGCAAATCTCTTTAACTCTGAATTTGTCCATATTCTGCCTCAGCTGATTACCTAACAGTTCTTGTGCTGGCCACTGTCTCAGGCAATAGAATGCAGCAGGGTATATACAGCAGGGAACAAGAAACAGTCCTTACAGTCATGCAGCCTGTGTTCTAATGGGTGTATCTGATATCACACAGGAACAAGCAAACACATAAGCTAGGAAGGAAGTCAGCAAATGGAAAGAAAGAGAGAACCCAGGAGGTTACCCTTGGCCAGGGTAGACAGAGAAGGCCTCTGAGGAGATGATATACAAGCTAAGGCCTAAAGAATGACAAAGAACTCATATCCTATGGAGAGACAAAGGCAAAGGGCAAGGGAGAGACCTACAAGTAGCAAAGGGCCTGTCTGCCTGGATAGATAAAGCTAAATGAGAGCATGAGTGAGTGGACAAGGCTGGTGAAATAGGTGGGGTCCAGAAGGCTCGGTACCTTGTTGGCATGGGGACACTGTTGCGGGAACAATGAGAGGACCGGTGACTGCCAAGTTGGAGTTATATTTCAGATCCCTCAGGCAGCTATGTAAAGGAGGAATAGGAGAGGACAAGTGTGGCAGCAGTGGGACCCAAAAGGGGCTTCTTTACCTTTTACCATTCAATACAGAGTATGAATTTTTATTATTAGCCTGCCACTGGCATCATAATACTGAGTTACTCCATCTTTTTGTATCTTACTGTCCTCATCTACAAAAGAGGGGCCATAATGTCCTCTGCCCAATACTGGGCTGCTGTGAAGATAAATGCAACTTGTTATCTGTGAATGACACAGACCAGTTCCTGGCAGAGCTCTGAGGATATCTTAGCCATTTTCATTGTCTCACTACTCATTTCCTGTCCATCTCTGCTACTAGACACAAGCTTTCCATTTTTATTTGTTCAACACCTGTCCCAGTGTTTATCCCAAGTATCTGTCAACTGGGAGTTGTAAATTTTGTTGCCTGGAGACTTAAGTAGCCCAACAACACATTTTGTTTGGCTGAGACTGACTTTGAAAGGTGATTTTATATCTTCAGGATGGTGATAAAAACTGAATGTCTGACCCCAAAATTCCTATGCTGAAATCTCACCCCATGGCATAGTTTGGAGGTTAGGTCCTACGGGGAGTATTAGGTCATGAGAAAGTAGTACCCTTTAAAAGTACCCCCAGAGCTCATTTGTTCTTCCCACCATGTGAGGACATAGAGTGAACAAGCATCTACAGACCAGGAAGTAGACCCTCCTCAGACAGCAAACCTGCTGGCACCTGGATCCTGGATTTCCCAGCCTCCAAAACCATGAACAAGAAATATCTGCTGTTTATGAGCATCTCTTAACTATGGTAAGCACCCTGAACAGACTTAGGCAGCAGGGCATGACTTCCCCAGTTCCAAAACATCCTTCTCCAACCCTGCCTTGCTTTATATCCACCAGAGTGTTAAGCGTATTCTTTTTCTGCAGGCACATGACTTTGCGACCCCTAATAAACACCAGGTGAACCTTCATATATGCACAAATACAAATGGCTCCTAAGCCATACAATACCCTCCATTCCCTCTCTCTAGCACTCATGGGGACAGGGGATTAACTGCTATAGGATTCCACATTCCAATTTTCTCCATAGAGTTATTCACCATGTCATTATTAAATACCTTCTAGGTCTTGGGAACTGGAATACAAAGACAGAAACGAGCCTCCCATAGCAGTACTTACACTCCAGTGCCCATGAAGATGCTACAGCTCTCCTAGGTGCAAAAGTATCTCACACTTAGGGAGCCTATGACTTTTGCACAGATTATCTTATTCCATTTATATAATCATCCCATGGAAGTAGATAGGATAAACAAACCAAAGATCAAAGAAGCTAAGGACACTGCCCAAAACAACCCTGTTAATAAAATACTGGATCTTGCTCTCATGTCTCTGGTCTCCCATAAAGACACTGTAAGCAAGGAGGAATTAACCTTATCTGGGAAATAGTTTTCTAGAGTGCATTAAGGCTCTAGAATAATAAAACTAAAAATGGCATCCAGACACTGACCAGCATGTAACAGCCTAGATTGGCTTAGACAATGGAAAATCATGACAATGAACCTGGCAAAGAAGGAGAGACAAGTTTCCAACAGATTTCTTCCTGGGTTCTGTGTCTCACCAGTGACACATCAGGTGGGAAAAAAAAAAAGTGAAGGCAGACCCTGCTTTGATAAGAAATTTATAAAAGCATATTTTGGGGGTAAGGCAATGACTTTGCCAGTAGTACCAGGCCAGACGGCTGATCTGACCCAGTGAAAGCTGCCCCCAGAGGGGCCCTCTCTGGTACTCCCCAAGAAGGGCTGAAACACTGTGATATTACCCCAGCCACTACTACAGACAGACTTTGACTGTCTTGTGCCCACTCCATGCTCCAGATACAGGGTGGCCTGGAAAATACATCCTCATCTTTCAGATCCTCCTCAGCCTTACTAAGCCTGAAAATGCCCTTTCTGGACGTGAACTTTTCAATCAGTATTTCTCAATCAGGAGAATTTCTCTTCCCATGGAGCAGCTGGCAATACATTTTCAGTTTTACTAACAGTGGCTGGAGAGATGCACTACCAGCATCCAGTGTGTAGAGAACAGGATGGTGCTCATCATTCTATAATGCCCAGTGGGATAGCCTGATACAGAATCATGCAGAATGTTGGGGATAAAAAGTCCCTACTTGAATGTCTTAAATATGTCCTGACTACTGATCATATTCCACAGCCTTGTGATAACCACTAAACATACAAAGTCCTTTTTCTCAAGAAGCTCAGTGGTGTGACCGAGAACACTGTAAAGAAACAACTGTCAACCAGCAAGAGCAGATCAAAATCCTGGTGCTGTACTCTGAAGCAATGACCTCTAGGTTTGAATGCGGACTCTGTCATTTACTTATTTGCTGTGTGACTTCAGACAGGCCACTAAGACTTTCAATTTCTTGTGAAATGGGGAAGATCCCAAGGTTAAGCCTCAGTCCCACCAGGGTGGCTTCTCTTCAAATGGTGCAACCTTCAGTGCTTCTAAATATATTAATCAGAGATCTCAACACTCTCTTCAGGGAGATAGGAATTTATTTATATTTACTTGTTTACTGTAAAAACATAGAAAAACAGCAGATGAAGATGTATGACACAGGGCCAGGCACATATGAACAGTATGGCACTACCCTTACACACTTCAATGGGTTCACCAACCATGAAGCTCTCTGAACCTCCCCTTACAGGGATTTTTAGGGAGACTTTATCCCATGGGAATGATTGATTATTCACTCAATCTCTATACCCTCTTCCCTCCCGGAAGATATGGAGTTACAGATGAAAGTTCCAAGCTTCTAATCATTGCTAGGACTTCCTGGTAAGCAGCCTCCATTCTGAAACTATCCAGATATCACCAAGAACAGGCTCAGTAGAACAAAAGATGCTCTTATCACCCAGGAATTTCCAAGAGATTTAGGAGCTGTATGTCAGGAAGTAGGAGAAAAGACCAAATATTAGTACAAAAGAAGACCCTGGCATATCTATCAGGAAATTCAAGGGATTTAGTCACTCTGTGTTAGGAACCAGTGACAGAGACCAACTATATATATATATTTATGATGTGGTAGTCTTTAAGGGAGACAATCTGTGCCTTTTCCATCCATTCTCCATCTTCTTCCTAGAAGGAAGATGTGATTGAATGTCTGTGGGACCATGCAGACAAGGGCATCTCATTAAACAAGGCATAGTCAGTTCTTCTCCATATTACAAGTTTCTTAGTCATGGATTCAACTAACCCTAATTGAATATATTTGAAAACATCATAGAGTCTGTATTGAATATATAGAATTTTTCTTATCATTATTCCCTAAATAATACAAAATAACAACTATTTCTATATCATTTACATTGGATCGGGTATTACCAGTAATCTAGAGATGATTTAAAGAATACTAAAGGATGTTTGTAAATTGTGTGTGTGTGTGTGTATATATATATATATATATATATATATATAATATATATACATTTATTGTATATAATTGTATGTATATTGTACATAAAGGACTTGAGCACCCTGAGTCGAGGATCCAAGGTGTGCAGATACCAGAAAAGATCATTCAGTGCAGAAGCAATGTGCGTTCCCAAGTGTTCTAATAGAAATCATTTATTTCTAGACTAGCAGAGGGCTGGGATATAGTTCAGCAGTACAACGCCTGCCTGGCAAACCCAAAGTCCTGAACTGGATTGCTGACACACACAAAAAATAGACTAGCAGAAAAAGAAGTAACACAGGCTTGTTTAAACCTCTGCGAGTTCTATAATCTAATAAAGCAGAAGTGTGGGAGTCAAAGGAAAGGGCATTACCTGAAGAAGAAATGGCATGTGCAGAATACAGAGTTGAGAGGGGAAGAAAGGGTTTACAATAATCAGTTCCTTCTGCCAGGAGAGCAGCAGAGAGTGACAGTGGAGCAACAGCATGCAACAAGATTATAGCAGTCTTAAATGACATTTGAGGGAGTTGAAACTCATTTCCTAGAAACAGTGGGATGCTACTAGAAGATTTCAAATACTCAAGTAATATCAGATTCACAACTAAAGGTACCAGAAGAGAGGTGAAGAACAGATATTTGACTTGTTAATTTATAGGTGAACATAAGTTCACTCATAAGTGAACATGGGGTCTGAATTTGTGAAAATATATGCCAGTCTATTATATTATGTATTCAAATCCACCTCCAATAATGAAAAGCCCACCATCTCCTTTCCATGCTTCATGTGGACAAAGAGAAAATCCATCCACCCATCCATCTATTCACACTGGAGAATAGAGGCAGCTGGTCAAAACTTCAAAAAAAAAAATAATAATAATAATAATGTTGAGGCAATGGGATATATCAGAAACAACTCTTCCTGGACCACAACTTGTTCCTAAAGGAGCTGTGGTCTGACCTGATCTTTAGCTTGTGTCCAGGGCCCATAAACATTGACACCTGCAGATGTCATTCACGTCTTCAAATGTCTCAATACCCTAAGACTCTGCAGCAAAAAGACAAGAAATCAAAGCAATGCCAGCATTCAGGGAGGTTACACTGGAATTACCACAGACAACATTAAGATACAGCTTTTAAGGAAGGCCTCAAGAGTAACATTTTGTCTGGTACAGAAGTGGGCACTGACACTGCTATGAAAGATTTGCCAGTGGTTCCAGTTATCACAGGGCAGAAAAAGCCCAGCAATTATTTTCTCCTGAATTATAGCTAATTCTTTGCAAGTTAATTCTTGGCTTTTCTAAAATGGTTCCAGAAAATTAGATCTTCACATATACACCTGAAGATACTGGACTCAGCAGTTTATGGCCCAGGGTTTATTCCTTATTACTTCATAAGAAATGATGAAAGGGCAGGAAGTAGTATTTCGATTTAGGCCCCATTTAGCCAACTGGAGAGAAGAACCTCCCTTTAGCTCTGAAACAGGATCATGCACCTGTAAAATTTATTGGACACAATTCAGACAAGGGTGTTGGAAGAAAAGAATTTTTAAGAAAAGAACAACTCTGGGCTGAGTCCACAAGGCTGCAATACAATCTGCACCTGCTGCCACTCACTTATGACCCTAGATCTCCCAGGCAGCTTAAACTAGACAGGCCTGAGCCCCAGCCTAGCAGACTTAGCCTATTATACCTATTACCCCAAAGTGAGAGGGAGAGAGGGAAAGAGGGAGAAAGGGAGAGAGGTAGGGAGGAAGGGAGAGGGAGAGAGAAGGGGAGAGACAGAGAGAGTGTATATTTGTGCACATCTGCGTATGCATGCGTGCTGGAAATAAACTGGGAGAAAGAGAACATAGCAAATGAGATTTAAGTTGAGGGTGTAGGGCACAAAACAGCCAACTTTGCCAGTAAATTACTTTAGCCGAAAAAATGCCAATTCCAGATTCCCTGATATTTGCAATTTGAGGGTTGTACTTTCATGTCTAGTTTGAACAAATTCCCACAACTAATAGTTTTCAAAGAAGGAAAGCAATAGAACCAAATGAATTGAGTTGGTTAGAAAGACAGACGTTTTCCCAAGCAAAATCATCAAGAGAAGAAACTACTGAAGTATTTAGTAATACTCTACTTGTCCTCTGAAGATTTCTATATTCATGTGCATTTTTAATCTAGGTATACATTTATTATTTTTAACCATTAAATTCCCAAGCTAGAAAAAGAAAAAAAAAAAAAAAAAACAGTTACTGAAATTAATTTTATCACAGCCACCAGGGAATTCACGTCTCTAAAAGTCCACCCCAGGTACTGACTTGAATCTACTTCTTAGTAGTCTCCTGCATTCCATGGACCCTATCTCTGACTGCATGAACTGCACTTTTAGTTTTCTTGAAAGTGAAGAAGTGATTGTCTGCTACACAGGATCAGTCATCTTGTGGTCTGCCTCTTATAGGGCTTGCTGCATACTTGAGGACACAAAAGGTCCACTGCCTCTGGCTGAGAAAGGGGTGTGATGTGGTAAGGGTGGCTATATTTCCTCCTTTTGCACTCTAACAAGTAAGGAACAAGGTCTTCTCCAGTTTTTGTAGGTGGAGTGGACATAGTGAGAAGTGGGAAGGATCCTCATCTCACTTTTCATTTTCTCAATCATCTTTAATGCCCCCAAGTGGTTCACTAGTACCCAAACCTGCCACTAATGAGCAGGCCTGGACCAAATCCCAGCCAAGTGATCTTGGGCCAAATTGCCTTAGTGTCTAAATTTCAGTTGTTTCATCTAACAAATGGCATCAGAGCTTTGAAAGCTTAAATATACCAATCCAGGTAACGTACTCTGTATGTCCTATATGGCACTAGCACTTAGTACGTGGTCACATTACTTTGAAAGTACTTTTTAAGCTCAAGAGTCAGGCAGATAGCACTTAAGGACTGTCTGGAGCATATTTTGATCCCTAGGCACTTATGGCAATGCCACATACATTAGCATTTAAATTATAATCTGTATTAAAGTGTTCTCCAACACCTTAGAGGTATCTCTTCAGCACTTAGGTTCTAGAGAGAGACAGGCCCTGACTCAAATTCTAGTTCTGTTATTTATTAGCTGATTGACTTTGGGCAAGTCATTTAAGCATTAGGAGCCTTAGTTTTTCCCTATCCATAAAGAATCTTAATGATATAATCTTAAATATAGTAAATTTTCAATAAAAGTCTGGTTTGTGTATGTTCACCATCATCATTAATGGAGTCCAGGGTAATTATTGCAAGTACATAATCTTACAGGATTGTGTACAATCAGCTTCAGGACACATGGAATTATAAAATAAAAAACAGAGCTAAAAATTATCATCAAGTGTGATAATACCTCAAAGGGCATCACTACCCCCTGTCTGTAAATAGACCAGACATCAGTAGTTGGTCATGCTTTCTCATGTAGCTGACTTGGCTTCCCAGTCATTCCCTCCACTATGAGCCAGACAGCAATTTTCAACCCATTAGGACTGGCACAAGAACTAAACTATCTGCTGTCCCCAGTCCAGCCCCACCATCTCTTGGAGATGAGAAGTCAGAGGCTAATGAGGTTAAGTGACTGGTCAAGGGTCCCAGTAGCAGAATGAAGGCTGCCTAAGTCCTCCTGCAGTGTTCCTTGCACTGTTCACTTACCTTCTCTTTGAGGCTGCCAGTAGAGCCTCAAAGAAATAATGAACAGTACTGTGACAACTGTGTCTTCCTCCTCCAGCTTCTGCACTTTGCAAATCAGTTGTAATTCATTCTGACAGGCCCCCTTCTCTGACAGGTGAATGAGGACTTGATGATGAGGGGTGAAGTAAAACTTCTCTGTAAAATGCTTTCACTGAAGATGTAAATATTCACATCTGTCCCTGGCCAAGTCTGGCTCTCACAAGCATGAGTAAAAGAAATTGACTCAGTCCAAAGGACCTGAACTAAAAGTTAAGACAGAGAAAACTGAGTCACATTATCTGGAGAGGCAACATGAGATAACTGACTCGTCCACTATCTTCTGTCCCACTGGGTCATGAGTAAGGCAGCAGCCATGCAGTTGGTGCTGCCAGCAGGTCAGCAGCGGCCTAAGGCCATCTGCTTCTGTCTGGTGGGCAGAGACCCAGGACACACTGGCTCCAGCAGACTTCTGTGCAGAGGGAAGGAGGGCCCATTTGCTGTTGGCAGACAGAGAGGTGCCCTCCATGGACCTAAGTTCCCAGCTGTTCCTGTGGCCACAGACTCTTCATGCCTGACTCAGAACACTAAATGAGCCCTCCCTCCAAAAAGATAATTTAAAATATTTTTTGCTTCTTCATATCTGACAAGAGAGGGTGGGATTAAAAAATTACATTTACCCTGTTTTGCAGGTGGTAGTATTTTTACTTCCCTCAACTCCACAACATATCTGGCAATGAAAAAGGTTTCAAAAGAAATCTTGTCTATGCATTGTCTGACCTGGCTCATACAACTGCAGGCAACTACAGTCCTTACTTCAATGTTCATCTGGTTCACAGCATCTGAGATCACCACAACTATCCTCATCTGTCCATTCTGGGAAACGAGCAGGCAGGTCCCTGGCCTTTGGAGCTCAGATTATATTTGAGAGGAATCAAATGAAAAATGAAAGGCCATGCTTCCCAAGAGCAGCAAATACCATGAGGATATAAGCATGTGAATGTAGGCAAGCCCCTAGAGATAGAAGATCAGGGAAGGCCTCTCTGAGGAGGGATTTTCTGCGATGAGCCAGACTAGATTAGAGTTATGAATGCACTACGACTTTTTAATGCTATAGCATGGTGTGCTGTTTTCAGTTCTAAATTACCCAGATTTTTGTGGGTGCCTCTACTGAAATCAGTCAGCAAATTCATTCATCTTTCTAGACCTTATAATTCAATTTCTGCCTCCATCTCCTCAGCCTCCCATCCTAAGGATCTGATAGCAAGCCTTCCAGTCCCGTCTGTGCCATTGGTTCAGTGACACCTCTGCCTCCACCTTCCTCACCCCACCCCTGGGAAAAGGGAGGAATCTGACTCCAGCAGAGCCATCCCTGTTGGATTATTAGGATGAGAAATGAAAATTACTGGAACTGGAGCAGCTGAGGAGAAGACCTACCCTGGAGATGTTGAAGCTCAAGTAAGGTGGACGTGGGAGGTGTAGAAAGGCTTCCTTCTCCTCTACTCAGAGATATGGCTGGAAGTGTGACCCAGGGCAGAGAGAACTGAGAAAGGAAATTAGAACCAGTTCCTAAACTTTTGTATTGTAGTGTGTTAAATTTCATGAATTAAAAAATTAGGGATGACAAACACTTTTAAAGTCTTATTCCTTAGTATTATGTAAACACTGCAAAAATTCTATTACATTGTTCTAATACCACTACCAGATAAGAAGCCAGGGGATTTCCTGAAAACTGAAAAGAGCCAGAGGTAGACTCTCAATCTGATAAAAGTCCTCTATGACAAACCAACAGCCAAAATCATACTACATGGTCAAAAAACTTGAAAGTTTTCACTCTAAAATCAGGAGCAAGACAGCGATGCCCACTGTCACTACTGTTCAATACAATTCTGGAAACATTAGCCACAGCAATTACACAAGAGAAAGAAATAAGAGGAATATGGACAGGAAAGGAATAAGTTAAATTATTATCATTATTTGCTGCTGGCATGATACTGTACATTGAAGACCCCCAGAACTCCACCAAACAACTTCTAGAATTAATAACCAAATTTGGCAGCACAGCAGGATACAAAGCCAACACTCAAACATCAATAGAATTCCCGTGATTCCTGTGAAATCAGAGGAAAAAAAAAGGGAAGAAAAGAAAACCTTTCACAATAGCCTCAATAAAAACGAAATACTTAGGAATCAATGTAACAAAGAAAGTGAAAGACCTTTACATTGAAAACTACAGTAATCTGAAAAAGGAGATGGAAGAGGATACCAGAAAATGGGAAGATGCCCTGATCTTGATAGCCAGAACCAATATAGTGAAAATGTCCATACTTCCAAAACCATTATAGAAATTTAATGCAATCCCAATCAAAATACCAATACCACATTGCACAGAACTAGAGAAAACAATCCTAAAATTCATGTGGAGCCAGAAGACATCTAGACTAACAAAAGCAATTTTGGGCAGCAAGGTCAAGGCAGGGGACATCACTATCCCCAATTTAAAGTTATACTACAAGGCTCCTGTGATTTAAAAAACAAAAAACAAAACAAAACAAAAACAGCATGGTACTGGCAAAGAAACAGACCACAGGATCAACTGAAGAGAACAGAAGGTGTAGAAACAACACCAAGCACTCTTAGCTACATTATCTTTAACAAAGGACCAAATACCTTTACTGAAAGAAAGATCCTCTTTAATAAAAGCTGCTGGGAAAACTGGCTTTTCACATGTGGAAAACAAACCCTAAACCCGTATCTCTCACAATGCACTAAAGTAAAATTGGAATGAGTCAAAGATATAAATGATATAAAAACAGAAACAAAGATATAAAAACAGAAACATTAAATCTGTTGGAAGATAGAATATGTAAAACTCTCTAAAACATAGGTGTATGCAAAGACTTTATGAAGAAAACTCCAATTGCACAGGAAATACTACAAAGAATCAACAACTGGGATCACATCAGATTAATAAGCTTTTGCATCACGAAAGAAACCATCAACAGAGTGAAGAGAAAACCCACAGAATGGAATAAAATTTTTACCAGCTTCTCCTCAGACGAAGGACTAACATCTAGAATATATAAAGAACTTTAAAAAATGAGACCCCTCAAATTTAAAGATCTAATCCAAAAATGGGCATCTGAAATGAATAGATACCTCTCAGATGAAGTACAAATAGCAAATAAATATATGAAAAAATGTTTAATATCACTGGTCATTCAAGAAATACAAATTAAAACAACACTGAGATTCCAGAAAGAATGGATGTCATCAAGAAATTAACCAATGACAATGGCGGGTAAGGCTGTGGGGGAATTGGACTCTTCTCTGTGGGGGAGTGTAAATTGGTACAACCACTATGGAAATCAGTATGGAAGTTCCTCAAAAAAACTAAAACTACAGGCTCCATTTGATCCAAATGTCTCTTCTAGGTATTTTTCTGAAGGAATTAAAAGAATCACACCACAGTGACATATGCACACCCATGTGTATAGCACCACAGTTTATAATAGATAAATCTTGGAAACAGTACATATGCCCATCAATAGATGCATGGAAAAAGAAAATGTGGAATTTATACACAGTGGAGTACTATGCTGCCATAAAGTGAGTCTTTTTTTTTTTTTTTTTTTGTAAATGGATGCACTACAAGACCATTATGTTAAGGGAAATAAATCAGACACACAAGTTAAAATATCCTACTGTTTCTCTTGTGTGAGAAACCCAAAGGGTAAATAAGGATCAAAATGGAGGATAGATACTGGGAAGTAGGAAAAACATGTTCAAATGGGAAGGGAAACAAGGGAGGAGGGAGAGGGAAAGAAGGGAAAAGGAAAAACGAGAATGGAAGGGAACAAACGGAAACAAACCTTTCATAAATGGGAAGGGGAAGGAAGAGGAATAGGGAAAAAGAATTAAGATATATCATGTATAGGTACAAATCCTCTGCTGAATGTAATCATTATGTATGGTAAATATGTATTAATAAAATAAAATAGAGAATTTCAGTCAATGATAATGGCAAGTTCTAACAACCTGAAGCAGAGGAAAACCTAGTATTCTTTAGGAACACAAGAGCACAAGTGGCTACAGAACAGTGAGTGAGGAAGAAACACCATAAGATAAGGTGAATGGATTAAGGTGGGGCTAGAAACCATGACCATGAAAAGCACTCTAACTCCAGCATCTCTAGTAACATACACACACTCACAAGCACATTGATGCAGGTGTGCACAATACAGGGTCAAATGCAAGTAGCTTGCCACTGGAAGGGCAGCCCTAACTCTTCTACCCTGCAACAGAGAAGCGCTGGGCTAGGGGTGTGGGCCAGGTATACAGTGCTTGCCCAGCATACTTAGGGCCTCAGGCTCAAGACACAGTATCACATACAGAAAAAGAGCACTACTGGGGCAGAGGAGATCTCTATAACATGAGCATAGGTTGGGAGGGAGCACATTAATTCCCTCACCCCCACTTACCAATTTAAAAAAAAACAGTGTGAGAGAATTCACCAAAGTCCATGAAAATAGCCACAAAGACCTAGAACCAGTAGATTTCTGATTGTTCTGTGCCAGTACCATACTCATGCCATTTTAATCAAATTTAACTACTTCACCTAACAGTCAATGTTTCCAGCTACTTGAGTAACACTATACTATACCTATATAACCTTTTTTTTTTTTTTTTTTTTTTTGGTTTTTCTCCGGTACCAGGAACCGAACTCACGACCTTGCGCTTGCCAGGCAGGCGCTTTTGCTGCTGAGCTAAATCCCCAGCTCCCCTATATAAGCTTTTACTCACCAGTTATTCAGAGCTGACTATGTGCCAGGCATCATGCTAATGCTTTATATACAATGTTGCTTTTACTCTTGCAATACTCTGAGAAAAGTAATATTAATCTCATTTGATGATAGAGGAAACAGATGTGGAACACTTAAGGTTACACAGATAATAAATGAGAATCCAAACTTGAACTAAGATCTCTTTGGTCTAAAACTCATATTCTTCTTAATACAGTAAGAGTCTTTCTAAGACTCTCTTTTAAAGCCAAGTCCTCAAACAATCCTACTCATTCTTCAGTGCCTATGTGCTTCACACCAGTTTATGTGAGAAGGCCTGCTTGAGCACTTCTGTGCATGCAAATCACATCTGCCTTTGACCTTAACCAGAAGTGAAAAATGCCAAACATCTATCGATTCACCAAATAAACATGTAATTGAACATCTCCTATGTACTGTTCTACACATAAGAGTGAAAGAGTTGAGACCAAGTCGCTGCCTCAAGGAACCCTCTGTAAAAGAGGGAAGGCACAATAAACACACAGAAAAATCAGACACTGCCAGGCTACAAACAAGTTAGAATTAAATTATATATTTTTCTGACATGCTTTTTTATTCTTTATATGTGTTGATTCTACTTCTAAAATGGGTCAGAAAGCTGTCATGTGTGCTCTGGCTGCTCCCATTTCCCATGACTTCTGGCATGGTACAGCACACATCAAAGGTTCCTCCAAATCTCAGCATACTGGCCATTAATTTCTTTTCAGGTTTTGGGGCTACTGTAGCCTATTTATTTAAGCCTATTCCTTCAAGCCGTCTTTCAGTTATTCACCATTGATAGTGACTGTCCTACATTGTGGGCACTATGAATGATCTGAAAATAATCACACAATGCCACCGTCCACCTAGAAGGCTAGATGCCCTAGTGAGGAAGACGGTGTGCAGTGCAGAGGAAGGACCTGCTGGGAAGTCTTTCCAGAAGACAGGAACTTAAAGGATATAAAGCCATTGGCCAGGTTCATCAAAGGAGAGAGAGCCAGACTGGAAGAGAGCTGTGAAAGGGCAAGGCATCCAGGACATAGTCAGCAAGCCAAGGTGGTGTGACCTGCTGGAAGCAAGGAGTAGTGGATAGTACAGCCAGGAAGGAAGGACAGATTAGGAAGCGTCTTCAGTACTATGTTCAGAGGTTCAGATCAGCTCCTGGAGGAATCAAGAGTTGCCGAAGGGTTTACAATGGAGAAGTGCTATCAGCTCTGCATTTGGGAGGAGGAATGGGCCCTGGAAAGCAGAAGGCAGATGTGGGGAGGGTCTGGCCAGAGGAGTGACTGAAATGAGGGCAAAGATGATTGAGGCCAAGAAGCAAGAGCACAGGGCTCTGGAAGAGCATGGCTAAAGATTACAACTTATGTGCAGGACAACAGCCAAGCAGAATTAGAAAAAGTTACTCTTAGAGATGTTCACTCCCACCATTGTGTTTCTCATGCCCTGATAAGCTTGCTTAGCAGACCATCTTGTTCTCTCCTTATCCTCTGACCAAAACTCTTACACAAATATGTTTTTCTTCTGAACCTTTGTTCTCATGCCCTTGGGTTACAAACAAAATGCCAGGCGTTTCTCAGATCAGGGCTATTTTCCTGAGACATTCTCATGCTGATGAATCTCAGAGAAGCAGTCCCTCTGGGCCTCTTGGAGTTTAAACTGAATTTTAACTTTTCATCCTCTGTGCTGCCACAGTCAGGCACTATATAGACTGCTGCATGATGGGGTGAGGGACAGCAAGTCCCTGGAATCTCCTGATGAGATTTATTTCCTTCCACCTGACATTTTGATCTTCTCATTGCCAAAGAAAGTCAACTTGTGATTGTGTTCACATCCATACAAAAATCTCAACATTCTCAGGCCCACCATAAGGAGCAAAAACAAAAACAAAAAATTTCAGATTCAGGCAAACCATATAGAAGAGGCTTCTGTCCTTTAGAAACATTGTTCCCTAGCTAAACAGATTGCCATGATCACACTCTGAGGTTCTGAGTGACAATGGCTTTCTGCGGGGCCTTACCCCAGGATTGGACCGAGGAAACAAGCAATTAAACCCAGGAAAGGAGCTAAGGTGTCCCATCCCAGTAGTCAGGTTTCCTGACCCTTCGACAGATTTTACCTTCTGCTACATGATCCAGAAATTATGAGACAAGTCTACTATAATGGCAGGCATTCAATAAATGTTAGTTGCCTTTCAACTGAACTCTGACCTTCTTTTTTGTATCCATCATTTATTCACCTAAAACTCATGTAATTACATCTATTGCCTCTTCAATAAGATCAATTAGAAACAAGAATAACAATGACACACTTGTTACATCAATGGTAATAACACAGAAGTATATGGAAATATAATCAGTTTGCTCCCAACCAACTAGAATCACTATAAGCTATTAAAATTCATTGAATCTAACCAATCTCTAACATAATCAATCAGGATAGAATCTTGTAGAAAAATAATAAAATTGCAGAGTTTTCCAGTCTGTTTCTATGATGATATACTAAATCAGAATTCCCAGGGAGTTACTCAAGTTTTATGGGTTTTTTGTTTTGTATCTTGTGTGTATGTGTTTACGTGTGCATATATGCAGTACTAGAGAATGAACCCAGGGACTTCTCACTGAGCTACATTCCCAATGCTTTCTTTTTTTTTGAGATGGGGTCTCACTAAGTTGCCCCACCTAGGCTTAAACTTGAATCTTCCTGCTTTAGTTTCCTGGAGTAACAAGCGTGTACCACCATACCTGGCACCCAAGTGTTACTGAAAATCTTTTAAAGTAAAAAATAAACACTTATCCAGGTGACTCTTGCCATCATGGCTTATTGTCTGATGCTAGTTTGGGATCCAGTGATCTAATGTCTTTCTCTATAGGTAATGATTATACCAGATCAACGTCACAGCAAATGTTCAAAGCCCAGAACTCATTCCAAATCACAGACAGTAACAAAGTAGGAGAGAGATCCTAACATCTCCCTTAAAAATCCAGATGATAACAAATTAGGAAGTGTCCTTAACTTCAACCCAAATCCTTCACTTTCTAATCATGACAATAATTTTTAAAAACAGATTGCAGTGGCTGACTGGGGGTGGTGGGGAAGTCAAGTT
Source organism: Chinchilla lanigera (assembly GCF_000276665.1). Classification (NCBI taxonomy): domain Eukaryota; kingdom Metazoa; phylum Chordata; class Mammalia; order Rodentia; family Chinchillidae; genus Chinchilla; species Chinchilla lanigera. Next base: position 523,075 of record NW_004955464.1, read on the forward strand.
TAGTCCTCAGCCCAGTAAGGCTACTTAGAGGTCAAGGCATGCCCTGGTAGGCTGCAGAACCCATCTGGGTCTCCAGAAAGTGACAGGCCTTTGTGCTGTCATAATATATCCTAATTACATCTGCCAACTTGATATAAAACATGCATGTTCTTTTCTAGTCAGCCCTAATGAAGGCCAGGAGAAAGAAAGACAAGGGAAGAAAGAGAGGGAGAGGACAGAAAGAAGAAGGAAGGGAAGGGAAGGAGAGAAAAAAAAGAAAATGGAGGAGGAGGAAGAGGACAAGAGGTGGGTGGGGGACAGAGAGAGATTCATTTACACCACACCCAAATTTTAAATAAAGTTTAGACTTTGTATTATATGTCTATAACTATTTCAGCATATATCTATGCAATGAGCTATCTATAAAAAGCAATTGCAATACCAATATTATAATTAAAATCAGTAACTCCCAACATCACCAAGTATCTACTGTGGGCTTATACACTTCTCTGAGTTTTACTTTTCTTAACAGTGTTATTTGAATGAGGTTCAAACAGGCTCATAAACCACAAGTACTTTGTATACCTCCCAAGGCTCTTTTCATTAGATACCCCTCCACCTCTCTATTTTCCCCTTTGCATTTTTGGTTGCTGTTCAAAGAAACTGACTTTTCCTGCTAGTGTACTGTTTGTCAAAAAGATTTCTCTGTCCTAGGGGAAGATTCAGGAAGTTTCATATAGTGATTGCTGGACATCCCAGGATTTCTTAAAAACAACTCTTTCATTCAGATAAGTGTAAAGCAAATCAGAAACATTTCCCCAGAATAGCACTTTGCATAAATATCCCAGAAAACGTTTATGTCCAAAGCCTCCTGGTGGCCAGAAATTTGGGGTGAACTTCAGCCTCTCTATGATGACTAGATCACCTATTTTTTTAAGTCTTATCAAAGAGCAAAAAGAAACAACAAAATTCAAAAGAAGTTTTCTGGACTTCAAACATCTCAGGAACACAATATTTTTATTATTTCAGAAGAAATAATAGAAGAAGAACCAGAATAGTAGAAGAACCAGAAGCATAAACCATGCATTTTCCTTACTAGATACTAGTGTATGAAGATACTTTTAGGGAAATCCTAAACTGTACAAGCTTGAAAAATACTTTGACAAATCCAGTGGCCTCCAAATGCCCTGGACCCAATCAGTCCCTCTGTTCAAAGACACTGGATCCACTCTTCTCATCCCACCTCCAAGGCATGTCAAATAATTCTAATCTGGCAAGCCACCATCTCTGCCCTTGCTCTGTCCCTGGTGGGGCAGCAGGGCCTTGTTTCCTCGGCAGCAACATGAGTGCGTGCCATACTCCTGGAAACAATGATGACACTGAGGCAGCCTTAGCGGAGGACAGTCTCTTTTGATGTTATACCTTCTGCCTCCCTGGTCTCAGAAATAGTCCTGATTCCCACAGGACATAGGTCTAGCCCCCTAAATCCAGAGTCAGGAGACATTTTCTGGTATTTACAGCATTTGGAGTCAGAATGTCTGGAAGGAAAAAAGCTGTATGTGGGAAATGTAAGTTCATTTCCATTTCAGAGGTGAGGGGCATCTCTGGTTTGTGAAAGGCCTAAAGGTGTTTCCAATATTTGAATTTCATCGTTTTAGGAATTGGAGAGGCTTTAACCAGTAAACAGGTTACTTAAACAATATATCCACAGCATAAAGGTGGTCAGGAGTCACTGGGCAATATCTCATTTCAAATTAAGCACTGAAGGATTCTCAACTAATATGCTTACAAATGGGAAAACCACCTTGTTGATAGCAGTATTTACTGTAAAATTCTTGTTAGTTTGCAAAATTAGTTTTGAAAATATACTCTGTAATAAATATAACTACTATGTTGAAAACAATTCAATGAGACATTACTTGCATTTGCGATTTTCTAGACTCACAGGGACAAGTTGTCTTCTCTGGCAGCAGATACTCCCAGGCAAACCTCCATATTATGCTGAGTGAATTCCATAAATCCCTAGTTTTCATCTCAGGGACTAGTTTCCTCTCTCAGGAACCTTCAGAAACAATACACGGAGAATGAGCTCCTTCCCCAGTTAGAAGTCAATCCTTCCAAGACCACAGTGAGTGTCTCCATATCTCTCCATTCTCACAACTCTCAAGGGTCACTCATGTTCTCAGATCAATACTCGGCACCTACTGTCTGGGCTCCTGGGTGATTCTCCCAATGAAGAGGATGTGCAAGCCCTACTCTGCACACCCCATTTAAAGCAATATTGCTTTTTACACAGACAACAGAATAGGTGAGCTTGACTGCGGCGGGCAGACTGGCCAATATGCCTGCCTTCCCTGGTAATGTGACCATAAAAAAAAATCAGGTAGTTAGTTATATATGAAAAGCAGCTTTACTGAAAATCACCACTGACTTTTTACTTCTTTTTCCCAAACCTGACAATAGCATGAAACTTGTCCATGTGACCCCAGAAAATCGCAAATGCAAATAATGTCTCATTGAATTGTTTTCAACATGGTAGTTATATTTATTACAGAGTATATTTTCAAAACTAGCTTTGCAAACTAACAAGAATGTTACAGTAAATACTGCTATCAACAAGGTGGTTTTCCCATTTATAAGCATGTTAGTTGAGAATCCTTCAGTGCTTAATTTGAAATGAGATATTGCCAAGTGATCCTCCCACAACCCCTCAAATGGGTTCTTGCTGAACTTGGGGCTGAGGGTGCTTTGTTAGCAAGCACAGCAGATGGGATCATGTCCCAGACTCCCTGACTCCAGAGCACAACCCTCCACCTCACCTCTCCACAAGTGTTTAGCCACAAGAACCAACCCAACACGAAACATGGCCAAATATCACAGAAACTTTCCACACATTCTCCAGGCTTCAGAGCCAGAGAGTTAATAGGTACAGAGATATCAAAAGGCTCTCCAACCTCTGACCTCTGTTTCATTCATCCAGGGGGCATCCAAAGGGAACCAGCAGGTAAGAGGGCAGAGTGGGATGGCAGGGGTTACCTAGCAAAGGTTACATGATAAGGCCCTGCACACCATGATCTCTCCAGGACCTGGTAACACACCCTCCCCTTGCACACTAGGCCTAGAGCTCTTACCAGGACCACTTTTAGTACATCACAGTCTTGTTTTATTCTTTGTGGTTCCCTGCACTTGTCTACTCTTCCCAAATCACCCCATGTGAGTGTGCCACCTGTCTGTGGCCAGGAGTGCTGGCTGATGTGCTGACATCAAAGGGACATGGGCATCCCACTGGAGACTGGATGAGTACCAGTGCAGCCCTCTCCCACATTCTCACCTTCTCAAAGGGAGGGCAGACAAAAGGCAGCTAGCACTACGTAGAGATGGAGGCAAAGTGTGCTTTCTACTCCCCTCAGAGTCCTGCTGATCTGTACATCATGAAGGAACACACATTTCTACATGAATGGAACCTAGAAAAACAATATTGGGTTGCAAATCTGGAACATAAAGTAGCCTTTTCCAGGATGCAGCAGCATGCCATGCCCTACTAATCAGCTTTTACCCAGTCCTCTTCCTGGGCATCTCAAAGCTAAAGCTTCTGCACCAAAAGAATAGAGCAAATTAATTCTACCACCTAGACTGACAGATAATGGCTGTCAATACCAAGTTTCACTTTCCTTTTATCTGTAAGAATACGTACATATCTAAATAGTCACAATAGAAGAAAACTTCACATATATTTTAACAGAGTCAGACACAATTTCCCACTTTTCAGTGGACTTTTGTAAGTGATAGACACTAAAAATCAAACTGAAGAATACCTTCTCATTTCTAGAGGGAGAAAAACATCAGGAACTCTCCCGAGGAGAGCATAAACAATTACTCTGAGATTATAACCTTACCTCAAAATCTGGAAGCAAAAGATTCTTCAATTAAAGCTCCAAAGCATAAATGAAAGCCTGTCTATATTTTCCCCCCAACTCTATGATCTAGATCCCAATAAAATTACAAACATCATTTTTTTCTTCAAGGTAAAGAAAGAATGAGAATGAGAAGGTGCTTTTTTGTACTCCCTGTTTAATCAGCAGAAGTTAATGGTGCTGATAACTTATAGCTTTAAGTTACTCTTTGAAGGGTGGTTTTTCTTATCAACTTTACTCAGCATGATCTTCTTGTCTTGCCACCTTGTCATTTTCTCTCTTTGACTAAGTAACAGTCAAAGTAGGCACACAGGCTGCTGACTCTGTCTTCTGAATTTGCTCTGATTTCTTCCCATTCTGAAGAATGGTCACTGTCTCTACAGTAGCCAGCTCACATCCTCCTGATGTCTCTATTGACCACAGCAGGGTTTCTCAGCTTGCCACCATTGACTTTTAGAGCCAGATATTTTTGCTGTGGGGCTGTAGGATATACAGCGTATATATAATATATTTAGCAGCACCACTTAGTTCTGGTACAGGATGGCAAGAAGACCCCCTCCTTACATTAAATGTCTCCACATTTTGTGTCCCATGAGAGGCAAAACTGACTCCAGTTGAGAACTACAAAACTAGAGCAATAGGCTTCAACTGACTCTACTGTACTTAGACCTGTTCCCTTCAGAACTCATCCATCTTTCAATGTCAGAAAGACATTTTAAATCTGATCACGCCATTCCTTAAACTAAGTGCATCTCATTCCCCACTTAGATAGTGTGAAACCCCAAATTCCTTAGCAAAATATATAAAAAGATCTCCCTAACTGGGTCCCTGAAGGCTTCTCTGTTCTAAACTCCGTTAATCCCCTACACAGTAACATAAGTCAGGCTGAAGCAGGAATAAAACAGGGTGAAATTCACAGTCCATCCTTAAATGTATATTAATTGGTGCAGCTTTTGGTACAGAACATATTCAAAAAGAGTTAAACAGATTGATTAGTTCATTAAAAATCAGGCAAGAAGGAATGCTGATTAAGTACAGTTCCTTCCACTTGAGAGCTATGGAGGGAACATATAGTCTGTGCTGGCTAAAGAACTATGCATGAGCTAACAGATGACAAAAGAATGATAATAATAACAGTAATAACCATCATTTACTGAATGCTTATTATGTGCCAGATAGTCAACTAAGGGTTTCACTGCCATTATTTCATGTAATCTTCATAATGATCCTACAAGGTAAATATGATCCTAATTTAAAGATTAAAAGTAGGCTCAGAAAATGAAGTAGAGCTCAGACCCAGGAAAATCTGAATCTGAAATTCATACTCTTTGCTATCATAGTACTTTTTGGTGGAATGATTCCCAAGGGACTTTGTAAAGCCTTTTGGTTGTATTTGAACCCATATCATCAGTGTCCCAAGGAACAAATTTGCCCTCTTGTGGATGACTGCAACTTGTTTTTCCAAGTTAAAAGCTACTCTCTAAAGCAAGCAGAAAAGGAAATCACCAAGCAGATTCTGCCTCACTGTCACAATATAGTTGTCAGTGACTTTCCACTGAAACAAGAACAATTAACAACAGTAACAACTCCTCTAAGGAACACACAGAGAAGGAGAAGGCAAGCCCATTTCTGGAGCTGGCTGGGCTAGGCTTTCTGCGGAGACACCAAGCAAAGGCTGCCAGCAGAAGCAGGGGACCTCCAGAACTATATCCAAAAATGGGACTCAGAGAGCAGACCACAGGCTCCATCTGTCAGCAGAGGTCAGCTGTGTTTACTTTCAGAGACACTGACTCCCTGACATGGCCATATTTGTAAATCACAAAATGTCTTTCAGTGTGAATACTGAACATTCATAATTGGTACTGAGTTTCTCTGTGATTTAACCAATTATACCAATGAAGCAAACATATCTAAAGAAAGCACTAAAAGTCTGTAAGGGAAAATGTGTCTTAAGAAGACCCTCTACACATATAACATAGCAAGCACCACTTTACATAGAGATGATACTCTAACTGAAAATAGCTTTTTAAAAATCAGCTTTTTAAAAATCAGCCCTCTTCTCAAAGGGCTGCTATAAGCAATTCTAGGTAATTCAAGTTGATTACTTCCACCTCTCACATACATGCCTTTTAAATTTTCTTTTTACAGATGAACAACTTATTATTTTGTATTGATGAAGAATCTAGGTGAATGGTGACAAAAATATGGCACAGCTGGTGGTTTATCATTGAAAGTGCTAAAGGTTCACCATCACTGATATAGGCTCTACAGTAACCCTGCCTGGGTTCAAATTGACACTCTGCCATTTGTTACTTTGTGATTTGACAAATTATTTAATTTTCCAAGTCTCAGTTTCAGAGGAGGTATATTTGCAAAAAAAAATTAAGAGAAGAACACAAGATTAAGAGATGAGTATACAGTTTGTCAGTGAGAAAGGCGTCAGGAAGCTGGGTTTCAGCCTGGGTGTCTGAGGGGAGATGGGGAAGCATTAACACATAGTGGGTAGGGCAGAGCCAAGAGATGGGAACTGAACCTGGAATGTGCTAGAAAGAGACCACTTTGGAAGAACTGCATAGCAATGTCCAGTGTCTGGTTATGTTTTGAAGAACACAGACAGAAACACAGATTTGGCAGTCACTACCCAAAAATTAAGTAAATAATACCAAATCATGTACACCACCTTTCCCCTGAAAAAAAAAAAATTCTGCATTAATTGCAAACCAAGGGGGTACATCCAGAATACAAACTTAAATCCTAAAGAAAATTTTGAGTCAACATATAAAAACTTGATAGTAAATATGAAAAAAAAAATCTAGATATGTATTTGTCTTAAAAAATCAGAAAATACTGCAATACTGAGCCAGCATCCTCTCTTCTATGAACACATTAAACTGGAGTACATTTCAGGAAGCCCCTCGGGCACATGCTGTCTGAGGCACAGAGCTCATCAGCTTGTACAGAGTGCTTGTGTGTCCACCTACCTTGGCCTGTGCCTCCCACTTGCTATCTCTTTGGGTCCTACAGGAGTACTACATTTGAAACTTGTTATATAAGACTTATAATTATGAGAAGAGCAGACAGCTATTATCAAAGACTATAAAAACTAACATGTAAAGAGACCCTAGAAAAAGAATATGAATGAGACTCAGAAAGGAGTGTCTGAAAGATATTGGGGCTGGGGATATAGCTCAGCAGCACAGGGCCTGCCTGGCAAATGTGAGGTCCTGAGTTCAATTCCCAGCCCTCCAATAAATAAATAAATCGCTGCTAGAAAGATATAAACTTTTGTGTTATGAAAGACAGGAAGTCAAGGCATAACAGATTCATGCTTGATTAGTCTGTGCCTAACAGTTCCCTCTGTCACAATGGCAAGTCTTTTAAGCATCAACTTCAAAATATAAACACTTATCACCATTATTATTGTGGCCCCCACAGCCTCTGCAAACCTCCTTGTCATAATGGCATCTGGAGCAAGACAGGAGGAATTTCCTTTATCCCGTTCCCAAGGAGGTCTGACTGAAATGGGGCCCGACAGGGGCCAGATACAGATAAACACTATGAATACCACTGTTTTAGCAGAAACCCGACAGACAACTGTGTCAGTGCACTGGGGAGAGTGGAAATCATATACAGTGGGTCTGGGGAAAGGACAGGAAAAAGGCAGGACAGGCTTCTCTTGGGCCCTGAAAGGAAAGTAGTGCCCCAAAGCAAAGATGTACTCATAAGATGACAGGAATATGGTAAAGGACACTAAAGCCATCTTGTAGGGGTCCTCAAAGATTAAATCTAAAACTCTCATACAATAAAAAAAATGATAGCAATGGATCATAACCATAGAATAAAATAAGAATTTATAAGTGCAGCCTAATACAAATAAATCACTGAATGAACAAATAAATGAGGGCCAAGGGGAAAGCCACTTGCAGTAGAGTACTAGTTAATAAATCTAGAAGGAATATAAACAAAGAAAAACACCATCTGTCAAAACCACAGGAATAAGTGTTTCAGCAAAAATTAATAATGTATGCTAAAATTAGTGGACAAAAGACTATTAAGAAGCATGGTATTTACACAGTCTCAAACTATTTCCCCACGAGGTTAATTATTAATCACAAAAGAAAAAGCACTAAGTCTACATGACAGGAACTGGAAGACAAACTTAAACAAGTGTCCCATGTTGCCATCCCAACTATGGGATAAGTCACTGTCACATGCCTTCTGCTTGGATGCACTGTGAAACGTGCCACATCATTTCCGTGGTGTTCCTGCCAAAGCACATCACCTGCACCTATTCTTGAGGAACCATCAAGAAACCCAAACTGAAAGATATTCTAAAAAAACCTAGCAAGGTTCTTCAAAAATATCACGGTTATAAATGGTAAGACTGAGACAGTGTTCAAATGAAAGGAGTAAAAAATATGGCAACTAAATGCAGTATGTGTGATACTACATTCTGATTCAGAAAAACAGATGTTTGTGAGACAACTGGCAAAACCAGAATATGGCCTATTTCTCTGTACACATAAAAGTATTGTGTGTGTGTAATTTACCTGAGTTTCACATTTGTACAGAGAGGCAGGAGCAGAAGCTGTGGCAAGGGGTCACAGAAGGTCCTAAGACTACCTGAAATTAGTCTATTTTTTAAAAAGGTGATAGGTACAATAGTACATAGATGTCTATTTTATTATTATTTATAACTTACATAGGTATATGTATTACGTTACTTTGCATGTATAAATATGTCATAGTGATTTTCAATAAGAGAGTATTTTAGAATACATAACAATAAAGAATTTCGGGCTGGGGATTTAGCTCAGCTGCAAAGCGCCTGCCTGGCAAGCGCAAGGTCATGAGTTCAGTTCCCGGTACCGGAGAAAAAAACAAAAAACAAAAAACAAAAAAAAATAAAGAATTTCATTAGGTTTTTCTAGAAACATAATGCCTAACCGTCAAGGCCCAATCCCTATTTTCTCTTAGAAAGCTACAAATACATATCAGCACTCAAGACATCCTCCTTGATATAACCAGATGTTTTGTAAGATGACTGAAAGGGGAATCTCTTCAGTGAGGCACCATGTCCCTATCTACCATGAGTCATAACCTTTGGGTCCCCATGTGCCCTCAGCATGCACACCCACAGGCTGATTGGAAGGAGTAAACTTCTGGTATAAGGAGTTTTGGTTCAAACCCCTACTCCTGCAAGTCCTAGTGTGACCTGGGCAGACAAGTGACTACACCTCCCTGAGTACTTATGCAGATGTAAGTTTTAACAAAATTTCAGAGTTGTCATAAGGTAAACCCAAAAGGATGTGTGTAAAGACCAAGTCTTGTGCCTGGTATACACAGATGTTCTCATCTAGCACCAATACTCATATCAGTGTTGTTACTACCTTTGTTTGCAAGGAAACTGAGACTAAGGGAAAAGACCTACCCCTGCTTTAAATGCCTATTATGTAAGAAATGAAATGAGACTGCAACAGAGCATGAAACACTACCCTGGTCTATTTTGAGTGGCTCCATTCCAATGGATCTTGTCCTAAAGTGACTAGCTGGTATAGTGCACATGGCAAATGTTCTAGAGGCAGACCTGGGCTCAAATTCTGGAGTCACCTCTTGTGTCCTGTCTGACCTTGGGCAATTAACTAACCTTCTAAGCCTCAAGGATTTCCTCTCTAAAATGGGAGGAATATCAGTATCTTCACATGGTTGTCATTGGTATGTACACTGCACAGATGTACACTGCATAAAAATAGTGTCTGGGGCCTGGGGATTTAGCTCAGCAGCAAAGCACCTGCCTAGCAAGCGCAAGGTCGTGAGTTCGGTTCCTGGTACCAGAGAAAAACCAAAAAACAAAAAAATAAATAAATAAATAAAATAAAATAAAATAAAAATAGTGTCTGCACATACCAGATACTTCAAGTCTTACTTCCTTTGAGTGACATATTACAAAATGGGAAGCTCTAAAGAAGTGCCACAAAAAGCAAGGAGGGGAGGAAGTACTTGATGAAGAAGGATGACAACCCACCCATTGACTAATCCAGACTCTGTAAATCCTGGTGTCTGACCTATATAGAGAATAGCTGGCCGTGAGGGTTGTCTGAGGTATGACAGTGTTTTCTACAGCCTCAAGGACACACTTGGAGGAATACACACACGCTGGAGGCAAAGAAACTCTTGTGGACTCCTTAGGTCTCCTCGTACTTCTCACCCCTTTTCTGAGAGCCTTAGTATCAGCTCATTGCTCAAGGCTCAGGTCTGGAACCACTTATCCTGTCAGTCAGTCTTGTCTCCTTTAAAGCATCCAGAACCTGGCTCTGGGCCCCCACAGAGGAATGTGAAGCCCATATGAAGGACAGGTGAGAGCATCCAATACTTTCTAAACCCATACTCCCAAACTGCACCACAACTTCCCTCCACACTTTCTAAATTCCCTCTTCTAAACCTTTGCTTAATCTTCCTGAGCAATCCACAAAAAAAAAAAAAAAAAAAAAAAAAATAATGTTCTAAGCATGTGTCAGCTTTTAGACACTTCTTAGAGGATGGATTTAAATGTCATTCCTTGACTTTGGAGGAAAATCTGAGGACAGAGGAAAGATTAGGAATTGTGAGACACAGGAGGATGGAGATTTGAAAATGAAATTGGGTTAAGGTTACAAGACTGAAAGTCAAGTAAGAAAAAAAAAGCTCAGTTAAGGCTGCCTTGTTTGAAATTACAAATAAAGTCAAACACTCTGTAGACCTCTAGTTCATGAACTCAAGAAAGCTCTATGGTGTCTCTCGTGAGCTTGAACAACAGGCTGATTTTCGAGCAGGAATCAAAGTGACTGGGCCCCTGGAAAACGAGCTTGAAAGCAAGCATAATCCTGGTCTCAGAGAGTTAAAAGGAATGCAGACTGCCCGAACACACCAGCCGTCTGTTTTTTCAGCCACCTTTCCAGGGGTCATGTCTGGAGTGAGGATACACAGTTCTGGTTAAAAAAAAAAAAAAAAAAAAGATGTGAAGTACAGACTTAATGAAAACAAAACATTAGAAGAGTATTTCTTAAAGAGTTACGTGTGTGCCTGTGGAGACATACACACATGCAGAAGAAAGGGGGATGTCTAAACATATGTGCACATGCTTATGTAAGCTTGTGTGTGTGCCAATATTATCCCTACTTCTATATGTTTTCAGGTATGAATAATAAGGGCTAAAACAAACACTTAAACTGTGGCACTTTTAAACACGATCAAAATATTTTTACAAGAGCATTCCAAAAACAGCAAAGGTGTTTGAGTAATATTTCAGTGTTATTTAATAAGTAAAACTTAAGCAGAGTGCTTTGGTTATTATTAATAGCACAATCACAGCATATTTTATTCTGGGTTGCCAAGTCTGAAATAGAAGATCTAAGGGGAGGAGAACTTCCTCTCAGGGCAGCCCCCAGGGGCCAAGAGTCAGCCGCACTGTTTCACCTGTTTCAGTAGCATTGTATCTGCAGGTGGCAGAGCCCATCTTACTGTTCCCAGTTTTGCCGAAGTCATGTTACTTTGGGGTCCTACCAAAATGTTGAGAGTCTCGGCAACCTTTCCTGGTACTGTACACCTATGAGGACAAAGAAACCCTCCATACTCCTGGGACAGGAAAATATTCCTGCAAGGTAAAAAAAAAAAGCAGCTTTTCTATGAGCACCACTTTAGCATAAATAGACAAGAAGCCTTCTGGTCCCAGAGTTAAAGCAAGGAGATGAACACTTTACACAGAGCAAGTCATAAATATTTAATGACACTTGGTACAGTAATGTTAATCCATGCTTCAGGGCATGGGGCCGAGTCTCAGAGAAAATACATTTTTAATAAGGGTTCTACCAACACAAGAGGCCTACAAAGCATGTAGCATTTTGATGTGTACAGCCCACTGAGGGCACACACTCTTGAGACAGAGAGTCCTAGTGTGAAGAAAAGAAAAAAATTATCTTTTAGGGAGAGAGGCCTCATTAGAGCCAAATAATTATCAGAATGGAATTTTTCCTCCCTCAATGGGTGGACTCATCAGGTTTGGGGGAATCATATTCCAGACAAATAAGCCCAAGATGAGAGGGCCTGGCTGGTTTCCAAGTATCTGTGGGGTCCTTGCTGCTTAGCCTGAGCCTGCAGGGCCATAGCCTCATGCACTCAACACACAGGGCCCTGGCACTGAACCATCACACCCACTCCCCTTCTGTAGTCTCTGCTCTTTCCCCCCTCCCCCTTTGTGTGCCCTTGCTACCCTTCCTTCATTTTTTGTCCTGTCATGGCTTTTGAACCTGATGTTACATTCAGGAGTCAGGGAAGAAACTTAGTGACTAGCAATAGCAGGAAGCTGCTGCCAGCGTCTGGCTGAAAGGACAAAGAAAGAAGGTATGTCTGGAGCCTGATACCCAGAGGTAGCAAGCAGAACTAGACCATGGAGGCCCAGCCAGTGGGCAGGAGGGTGTAGATGAGCTGTGGCCACTGCCACAGATGTTGTCCAAGGCAGAGGGAAGGAGGGAATGCATTTCAGCTTCCTTCTTTTCCCTGCCATCTCTTATGATGTCAAAGTGTCAGAAGGTCTACCCTAGAATACAGCACACAGTAGGCTAAGGCCAACAAATGGATCTTACAGCACCCAGGCCACAAGGCCAACACAACCAGCAAATTAGAAGATGGATACAGTATAAAAACATGGATTGAGATACTGCAGGATGGATAGATCACACATGAGAGAGCAAGAAGAGCAGAAAGCGATACAGGTGACCTCATGATTGCAGCAGATACACTTTGCAGCCTCCAGAAACATGGAATTAAGGAATACTGAGCCAGTGTTCTCCAGGGATATACAGGGTTGGGGTTCCAAGATCCTCTGGTTACAATTTTATCAACCAATCAACACACACCTGGTTTTCATGTGTCTGTGTTTAAAACACCTCATTTGACATATGATTATATGCTATATACTGTTGATCTCTTGATACCGATTACCTGAGTACAGTACTGTCTCTGAAAGGTATGCTATAGGTTTCTACCACTAAACAGCAGCATGTCAGCACTACAAGGGGGGGCCATTTTAAACAGTGTAATTACCAACAAAAAAGGACAAAAACAAAAATTCATGGCCCAAGAAGATCTCTGAAAGGGCAACTCTTTATAGTATGAAAACCAAGGCAAGAAGGCAGATGTGGTCTCACTGGCGTTAGCTGAGAACATGCAAGTGTTCAACTCGGAACTGCCCCCCCCCATATGTGTGCAAATGCCTGTGAAAGCAGCATGCCACAATTACTGGCTTTGAGGCTACAAATAAATTTTAGCAATTAGGTGAATTTATGAATACAGAATCTGTAAACAGTAAGAAGCAACTGTCTCTTAAGACGTTTAAAAGAGGTTTTTAAAAGGTTGTTTCTGGATGCTGGAAGATGAACTGCATTTTGTTTCATTGTATAATATGCTCTTCATTTTTATTTTCATTAGTTGTCTATTTTTTCTACATGAAGCATGAAATTAAGGGCAGAGAAAACCCTAAATATAAGGTTTCAAAAAGAAAGACTAGAAGCAAAAGCATTAATAAGTGGAAAGATTTAACCTAGCAGAAGATCACCCTACCATCTCAGGGAGCAGAGTAGCTTATCCTTGTTGTAGGAGGCAAAACCCTCAAATGCTCCCTGCACTCCCCAAGCCAAGAAGCCAAAGTAGAAAAAGGCAAATATCCACTGTGGGGTAGGACAAAGGTAAGGGGGCATACAAGTTAGCCCCCTAAGGAGATATCAAACATTCCCATGGAAAAGTCTCGCCTGACTCACAGACTTACACCTCCCTTTCCAGCTCTAATAAAATCTTTTATGTTCATTTGATCCTTACTAACAAGCCAAGTTTCTTTCAGTTAAAGTCAATAAATATGATTTGAGGTCCTAATAAGTACAGAATGCTGCATGATGTGATAGGAATAAGACACCATTTTGTATAACATGTTTTCTATATACAAACATACTCTGGTAACTTAAAAAAACCCTAATTTATGATATTTTTGGCTTCAATCTAAGAATGAAACTAAACTACAGAATTGAAAAGCATCAGAACACTACAAAAGCATAGAGACTTAGCTCTGTTCATTCTTTGTGCCATTAACGAACAACTTTTAATCTTTAATCCTCCTCCACTAAGCTGCTTTTACTATCCCATCTGCTCCTCTTACTTATGCCTTGAGGATCTTATAATTAAATTCTAATTAAAGTTTAAGGCTTGTAATAAAGAAAACACTTGTGGAATGCCTTTGATTCAGCAGGCCAAAATAACATTTCAGCAGTTTGAAAAATGAGTTATATCCTTTTGCTTAACAAGCATCTTTAAAATGGCATAAAATGGGAAATTCCTATCTTCCGTGATTTCACCAGCCGCACATCATGTACATATGCTCGTCACCATGTGTGACATGGGGCTCCACTGAACACAACACCAGGGGAGCCACACACACAGCGTGGACCGGAGCTCCCACAGGCAGAGTATAAGGCTGGAAGGCCATGCCCTGACACCACCCTTTCCAGGTCTAAGGACACCATGCAGGGCAGCAGCAGCTACCTGGTCTAGCACTCAGTCTTGCAAGAACAGTGGTGTCACCCTATTCCCCAGCCACTTCCTGCTCCATCTCATCCGCACTGTGAGCATCTCCTAGCTTCATCTCTTTGCTCCCTCAGGTCAGTATGCAGACTGTCACTGAGTATCTGCACCTCCATCCCCAGAGTCCAGAACTCTGCAGCCTTTCTGAAGCACGTTCTGATTTGTTATTTTACTCCAGGCTGCTCTAGGCTCTGCCTGTGTTTATCATTTGTGCCCCTCCAGGACTTTTATGTATCTCGACCATGGCATATATCATAGTTGTGATTTATTTTTAGTCTGTTTTTACTTTAGTCTTTGAGCTAGTTTTTTGAGGCTAGGTACTATCCTGAGAAGGAAAAAAGAACATTTTTCAAAAACCTGGAATGAAAAAGTAATTTATTTCTTAAATTCAAACATTTATCTGTCTTCCATAAACATCAAGTGCACTGGTAAAATATACTCTGTTTAAACTTTGGTGATGGGTTACAATTTAATAATCATCATTAATTATTAATTATATAATTACACAGCTCATATAATGATTAACAATAACTGATATGCTAGACACTGTTCAAAGTACTTTATGTCATTATTCAACTACAACCACCCTTCTCCCAGGCAGAAATGGGAGACAGAGCGGTTGAGGTTGCACTTGCCCAAGATCACGGAGGCACTGAGGGGTAGTCAGGGTTTCCAGCCCTGCACTCTGCTCCAGAGCCCACATCACAGACGTTCCTTGGCCCAGAGGCCTAGTGACAAGTGTAAGGACTTACTGTTCATCACTCCAGATCCTCCCAGCACATGATCTGTGGTCCATTGAGAATACCAAGCTCACCACTTTGTGATCATCAGTGTGCACAGCCATACCTTCACCTGCCTCCTGTCAGGCAGCTCAGTTAGACCCTTTCTTGAGAGGTTTTCCCTGACTCTCCAGACTGACCCATCACCACCCCTTTTGCTCTGTGAAATCAACAACCTACTGGACTTTTACTCAAGACTAATCATACCAAAGCGTAACTGGGGGCTATGCTTTCATCCCACTGTCCCTACAAGCAGGGCATACAGCACGTGTGAGGTGTGCAGAAGCAGACAGTTTCTCTAATTTGCACACACAACATATGCCCAATATGGTCCAGTCTCATCAAAATCAGTATAGAGAAAAGTACTACTTTCTCTGGTATGGCTATAGAGACAAAGGAAGGAACAAAAGTCACTGACTGAATAAACCCAAAGACCGTGCTTCCAGAAGCAGTCAGTGCCCTGGCAACTCATGCTGTGTTTTGCTTTTGACTCCCACTGCAACCTTTATGATGAGGTCCCATGCCCTGCTCTCTTGACCAGGAGAAGAACATCACCTAGACTTGCTCTGTGCTCTAGAGTTCACTGAATTGAGCCTTATCCCTGCTGTGGGGTCCCCTACAAGCCTTGCTTCCTCTCCCCAGTACACTGGCCCCATGCCCTAGCTCAAATGTGCTCCAGGTGACCAGCCGCTCCAGAACACAAAGCTGCTACTTTATCTCAATGTCTGGTGTCCCTCATACCAGCAAACTCCTAAGCCTTGTCTCCTACTCAGTGACTAAGTACCAAGCTTATTCCAAGTACTAAGCAATTTGTATCAGTAAGTACTACCTTTTTTACATTGTTATACCGCAAGTTACTCAAAACTTTCTGCAAAAACATAATTATATTAATTCACTCACTTAAGACATCTTTACCAAATGCGTACTACATGACAAGCAGGACAATGAGACAGGCAACATGCTCACTGTCACACACCCAAGGAGCAGCAAAGGGGTAATATGAAATAGATCTTCTTAACTCCTGCGATATGTCCCAGTTTGGGGCTCTTTGTCCTGAAAGTGATGAAGAGGCATGCACTCAGCAATCTAATAATGTCACTTTTTCACCATGGTATATAAGTATAGGAGGCTGAACGAACCCTTCCTAAGACCTCAGACTATATTCCCATGCTCTGTCCACTCCACACTGCTAACCATTTCCCAGAAAGGCAGTAGATTTTCACACCTTCATTCATGTGCACACCTTTGTCCTCCACTGTACGGAACCATTGGGTTCTTGCTGTACCCTGGGAAGGAAAGGCAGCAAGAATGAGGGAAAAACAGACAAGAGACAAAAAGCTAGGGGCATACAGATCTCTTCTGAATGGAGAAGGGGAACTGCCCAAGAAGGTAGAGCATTTATTTATACCCTCAAGAGGTTGGTTAATTTCCACCTCCCTGCCCAGCAATCAGTTAACATGCTACAAAGGCTTGTTTACCTGCTTCAAGGAGCTCCTGTGTTCTCAGGCTGGCTTTGTCCTACACGTGTAGTTACTTTCCAGCTTCAGCCGCTCCTCACACTCCACGCCCTATCTTCACCTGCCTATTGAATTCTCCCCTACTGACGGAGCTCCATCCTCACCATCCACTATGTATCAAAGGGCTATCTGGTACAATTTCCAAAACTAAGTGACAAAAAGACAAGATTTCCAGACACAGAGGTATGTACCTCTATTGCCACCTACTTGGAAGGCTGAAGCAGGAGAATTGTTTTATTTATCAAGTAATTTATTACTTGATCATTTATCTCCATCACGAGAATCAATTCCTTGAAGGACCTGATCAGCTGAATTGACAAATACTTTACTGAGTAGCCTGTAGAACTGTAATGGTTAAAAGCATGAGTTCTATCATTTAAATCCTAGCAAGTACTTACAATCCCTATCATCTTGGGCAGGTTACTTAGCCTCTCAGCCTTTCAACATTCTCTACATTTCTAAAATGGGGTCCACTCAGAATATACTAAAGTTTTAGGGGTAATATGAAATAGATCTTCTTTTTGTTTTGGTTTTTTTTCTGGTACCGGGAACCGAACTCACGACCTTGCGCTTGCCAGGCAAGCGCTTTGCCGCTGAGCTAAATCCCCAGCCCCTGAAATAGATCTTCTTAACTCCTGTGATATGTCCCAATTTGGGTTTGCCAACATTATTTACCCAAACTCATGATCAGTTTTGTCTTTGGTCTCAGTCTTCAGCATGCCTACTTCAACATCCATTCTGGTATTATTCAACCTGTGTATGATCAATGACAATGTAATAGCAAAGACCCCTCATATCTAAACATTATAACACCATAAAAAACACAGGGTGGGATTTACTGGTAGTATAATATTCACTTCCAAATTTGATGAGTAATTTGGATCTAACTTGAGATAAAAAAATCTTTCTGAGCTTTATTTGCTAAAAATGTATCAACTGAAATACCAATACACATTTACTATTATAAAAGTCAAATACTATTAATGATTATTTTTAAAACTGGCACTATTCTGTACTAATTATTAAGAAATGTAAAATTTAGTAGAAAAATGGATTGAGCTGAATTGAATATTATGAAAGAGATCATTAGCTGCTAATAGTATTAATAGTACTATATTATTATGAAATAGTATATTTTTAGCCTATGAATCTTATAAAAAGTTAAATATTAAGCATAGTACTGTTAAAAGTTAGATATTACAGTTCTAATCTTTATAGCACTGTATTTCTAGTACTCATGACAAAAAAGAAATATATATAATATTCTGTTATTTACTTATGTCAAGAATCTTTTCAAAAGAGTTTTATTTAGAAATTCCTCATTTTTATAAAGATTAATTAAAAGCAAAATGTCAACCATACCATTTCCATATTTCACAAAGGTGAAAAACTCCAAAATTATGTCCAATAATACTGATGATAAATCATCTCTGGTATAAGCTTAATAAAAAATATTAAGAGTATAAAAAATAAAAAAGAAGTTCCCATAATGTATTATGTTTCTGTTAACTAATTTTTAAGATTACCAGTTTTAGCTTAAGTTGGTGTCTCATGTCTTTAATCCCAGCACTCTTGGGAGGCTGATGCAGGAAGACTGCACATTTAAGCCTAACCTGGGAATTTAATAACTTAGCAAGACCCTGTCTCAAAGAAAGAAAATTTTTTTAAAAGGCTGGAAATGTAGCTAACTATAAAAGCCCTGTAGCTCAATGCAAATCACCAGCACACACACACAGAAAATACAGACTTAAAAATATGCCATCGGAGAACAATTCTATAAAATCCTTAGTCTATGAAGGCTATGGGACTATGATTCATGTGAAAAGATATACCTGAGATGCACGCTGAGGAAATGGGCTACAATAAGAAATTACTCATGTTCTTTGATGCGGGTTGGAAGAGTGAAGCTTAAAGAATGAATGGGTAGTTGCAGAAGGAACGTGAACGCTGGTTGTTCAAAAGGAAGATCTGATTCCAGAAGGAGAGAAACGAGGTAGAGCCCACAGCCCAGTTTCATGAAGTGCAATTAACTTATTGAGGCAGGAAACACAGGCTGAAATGTCACCAACATATTACATCTGCACACCAATCTAAAGAACTGTTGTTGCTTCTTGAGTGCCAAAAATAAATGCATAGTGTTGAGTCCTCCCTACCATTCAAATGAATTTGATTTCTGAATGTTTGCCTTTAGCTGTGCCAGTATCCTTAACAACTTTCAGAACGAACAGAAAAGCAGAATGTTAAGGCCATGAAATTTTCATGTTCAAGTCCATGATTTTAAACCTGTATGATTTTCCTGACATGACATCCAGATTTAGCACACACACCTTTCTAGCATGAATGGAAAGTACTCGTACCCATTCACAGCAGATACTCAGGTGTATACTGCATCAGGCCATGTGTGACTCTGAAGTTCTCAGAAATGCAAGAACCTGGTCTTAAACGCTTTCTTCTAATCTCTAATGATATATACATGACACAAAGAATGGAAAGAGGAAGATTCTATGCATGGAAAGCCCTAATTAAAGATACTAACATCACAGTGTCCAATAAGTGCCACATACATAGAACAGATAATCCTACAAAGAGCTATTGTTACTCTTATTACAATTGATAAAACTATGGCTCAGGAGAGCCTTTGTAGATAACTAAGAATAAAAATTTCAGGGAGTCAGTCTTTACTTGCACCTAACTCACTGTGGGCAAGTTTCTTCTCTAAATATCACATTTGTCAGCTCATGTGTTAAATCATTCAGGCACGGTGGCACAAACATGTACTCCCCAGCATTCTGGGAGGCTGAGACAGGAGGATGACAAGATCAGGCCTAGCCTAGAAAACTTAGCCACTTCGCTACACCATGTCTCAAAATAAAAACTAAAAAAGTGATGGGGAATTTATCCCAGTGCAAAAGCCCTGTGTTAAATGCCTGGTACATACCTACATAGGTATAATCTTACCTACCTCAGAAAATAAAGGTAGGGGCCTAATATAATGTTTTGCACATAAGTTATTATACAATACATGTTTGGTAGCTGTGTTGATTTTAAATGTTATTGCCCAAGACTTCACAACTAGAAGAGACAGAGGAAACATTTGAACTCATTCTTATTTGTCTGATGCCACAACCAATGCATAAAATAGCATTTAATGAGAACTTTCTGTTACTGTGTCAATGTATTTACATGTATTAATAGAATCAATCCTCACAATAGCTCTATTAAACAGATACTATTATTTTCCCTACTATATAGATGAGAAAACTGAGAGATATAACTATTAGAAGTTTGAAAATCTTCCTCTCTTTCCCCAATCTTATATACCTCCAGTAACATATGATTCCCATGCAATCACTACATTCATTGACCTTTTATGATACACTTGCATTCCGAAACCAAATGCAACATCTCAGATATATTCTTGGACAATAAAGAGATACAGAAAAGTATACTCCTTTAAATTCCTGGGAAAATAGGGCTATATAAATGAAAGTTAATGTCAATGTTAGTACTTTACAAAGACATGAAAAAGTTACATTGGGAATTTTGCAAATCTAATTGGCTAACCACATCCTAGTTGAATCAAATTGGATGTCCCTCTAGAAATTTCTTTCATTCTGTAAAATCTCAAGACATTTGAACTATCTGAAGAAAGAGTAGTTTATTTATACTGAAGGATGGTCCCAAAAACTTCACATGAACTGACTGTCACAGCTGAAAGCCCCTCAAATGGATGAAAACAAAAAGGTCAACATACCCTATCTTCCCACAGTAAATGGCCTTAGGGAAACTCTTATTTTTACTTATTTTTATACTTCTGCAGTCAAATGATCATGGTCAACAGGAATAAGATAAACTTGACTGCCGCTGAGAAAAATACTGATATGAGTGACTAAAAATGCCCTGCGCAACTTTCAAGAAATGGATTTAGGATTATGAGACCCCACAGACTCCATATTGCCATAGTCTTATCAAGACTAGAAGCAGAAGATGTTTTTCCCCAAAGTCCAAAAGGAATAAAATAAGAAGGGTCTCCATCCTTTAGATGTGCTCTTGCAAGTCCTGGATCTGGGTGGACTTTCACAGTCAAGGTCAGACCTCTTACTGCCCAGGTCAAAGAGTCAGCAAAATGGATATGAAAAATTGTCAAAATAGAAATGGGCTCCCTTTGAAGTCTGAGGTTTAGATGAGCTGATTCCAATGTGCTCTCTGTGAATGAGCAGGGCCAAGAGTAAATAATTAAAACACTGCTTTATGTAAGCTGAGACCTCTTCTCAGTAATGCATGTTATACCTCCCTGCCCTTCTGTAGTGCACAACCCATACGAGAGTCTGGGTGGAAGGAAGCCGTCCCAAGAGGTGGGAAGGTGTTAGCAATACTCCACTGCTTCGCCCTGCAGATGTTCTCTAAAAAAGGCTCCTTCAGAGTCTTTCTACTTCCACTGTAGTCTGCTCAGTGTTTGACTTGCCTTCTATTTTTGTGTGTTTACCTACTTATTCCCACCATAGTTTGACTCTATTTTGTAAGAAACTGCTGGCCAATCCTGTTGTATTCCACCAAATATTTGAGTTGTTTCTGTGGTTACTATCATTCAGGAAGTTTCACCAGGTTGTTATCTGAACCTGCTCTGACTTTCAGTTTAGTAAATCAGACAAGTATTCCACCCCATAAATCAGAAACACAACACTGTCCCTCACCCCCGCAGCCCTGGTAGCTGTGGAATGGAATACCAGTGGAATTAAGGGAAGTTTTTACAGACTCAAATAGCACAGAAATGCAATAATTTGTCTTTATTAATACAAGGTCAAACACCATGTACTTCTGACAGTTGCATCAATATTTTTACAGTCCTCAGGTCTTGACTTTCAGCAATGCCCCCTTAACACAAAAAAACTTTTACCTAAATCCTGACATTATTAAATAGCTTTTAGATACCTTTTTGAAAACAAGCAGAGTTAAGACATTGCAAAGAAAACCAATGCCTGGTTTTCTCTGCAACTGGACCTCCCAGAGTTCCATCCCTTAGAATACCAACCAGTCTGGAGTATTTTGGACTCCTCAATGCACTACAAATCTATAATCCATTCCTTTGAACACTGTCTTCCAAAGATGCTGGAAGACTCTTTGGCAAACTCTAACTTTTACAGCTTCCCCTCAACACAGATACAACTAGCACAACTAACATGCACATGTGTCACACATCACCGTGAAGGCGGCCATGTTATCCCCGTATTACAGCAATTACCTCTAAAACTAAATATGTAAAGACACTGAACTATGACTCCAAGTCCAGTTTGAAGTGCAGGGGTATTTTTGTCTATCACATGTAAACTAAGTGCCTGTGGGGTAAGGCCTTTATGGGAGATGTGACAACTTACATTTTTGATTACTCATTCTCTGGTTATGCTACTTCTCTTTTCTTTCTTATCCCTGCATCTATGGGCTACTTCTTCACCCACTAGCTGGGGAAGCCTGACACACCTGGGGTGAATGGAGGTAATTCTGTACTTTTTAAGTTTCCTGAACCTGATCAGGAAAATGTATCATCGGCACAGGAAGCAAAAAATTCCAAAAAACAAAGTAAATAAAAACTATCGAGATACAGACACACATAAAACTTCCAAAATTTCTCAGCAACTTCCCCCAAAACATTCATTAAGGCTGAAGATCTGTCCCCAGATAAATGTCACAATACCTGAGGTATACAAAAATAAGAACATCCAAAAAGCAGCAAAATTCCAGAGAAAATAGTTGTGTCTTGGATAACATACTTAAGCAAACTTAAGTATACATCAGAATCTACTGGAGAATCTACTAAAACACAAATGATTCCATCTCACTGCCAGAAGTTTCTAATTCAGTGGGTTGGGGATGAGGCCAGGGAATTTGCATTTCTAATACTATGCCAAGTGATGCTCATTAGGGCTGGCCTGGAAATACACTTGGAAGACAGTGGTTTTAGGGTGATTATTTATCCGACAAACTCTTTCTTCCCTTTAGAAAAAAAATCTCTCTTGGATTCCTTTAACAATCATTTAACAAAAAGTTTAACCTAATCAGACTGATCAGAGAGAGTATACCACAGTGATAGCCTGCATTCTGGGTCTCAAACCCCAGCTCTGCCACTCATTCACTGTGTGACTCAGACAGGCTCCACAGCCTCTCTGAGCCTCCATTTTCTATCTATAGAATACAAATGACAGAGTACATACAGAGCACTGAGAGTACTATCTCATAACCCTTCAATACTCTGTAAGCACAGACCACTAACACCATCATTACTATACTGCCATGCATCTCCAAATGACTGAATGCAGTATGGGAAGTGTATCTGAGGCAATTTCATCACTGCGCCGACATCAAGTGCTTACAGAAGCCTCAATGATACAGCCTATTACATACCTCAGCTGTATGGTGCAGCCTACTGCACATAGGCTACAGCCCTCCCTGCACAAAAATAAAACATAAAAGATACATGGCCACCTGCAGATGGCACTTGCCATGAGTGGAGTGTGCAAGACTGGAGGCTGCTCTGCGGAGTTGCTGAGTTGGGGCTGTGTGAGTGAAACCCTAGGACACTGCTGCACATCACTATAAATGGTTATACTAAATCCATTTAAAATGTCTTCTCTTGGTAATGAAAACTTAACAATTTTTACTTTATAAACGTTTAATTTTTTAAACTTTGTCACTCTTTTTTAATACTATTTAACTCAAAACATGTGCGTGATAGGAAGTTTTGAGCTCCATTGTAACCTCATGGGACCACTATCATATGTATGATCCATTGTCAGCCAACATCATTGTGTGCTACAAAGATGTAATTTCTTCTACCTCCAGAACTATTACTTTGTGCCAGTCTATAAAGTAGGGCTCAAAGATAGAGTTGTGGACCAAACACACACAGTCCCTCTAAGCATGAATAGCAAGGAAGCAAGGAAGAGAGACAGGCTAGCAAGGATAGCAAGGAAGACAGAACTCAGTTAGTTATAAGCACAATCTGCTTAAGTCAAAGGGTTGAAAGCAGGGAAACAAAGAGAAAATGCTATAAAGTCATTTCAAATTTGGAGATCAATTAAGCATGCAAAGTATTTCAAAAATTGGATTATAAACCATTGCAAAAATATAATTCTTTGCAGTCTACATACAATATAGTTTTATTAGTACATGTTTGCTTTCAAAATATCATTATATAAAAATAACTCTTCCGGTCAATCCTCCCAAATTTCACAATACCTAATAGGTGTCAAGCACATAACACAGAGGCTAACAAAGGCAAACATACCATGTCTTCTTCACCTGAAAAGTTCCTAGGCCATTAGAAGAAAAATGGTGTTAAGGAATATTCATACCACAATGAAAGAAAGGTTAGAAGATCCATAGGAACAATGAAGAAGAGTCAGGTTCTCATCACTATAATGAAATATGTGAGATAACTGGTTTATAAAGAGAAAGCATTTATTTTGGCTCACAATTTTAGAAGTTGCAGTCTGTACAACTGATCTCACTACTCTGGGCCTGTGGTGAGCTGGCACACGGTAATGCGAGTGTATGGCGGAGCAAAACTCAATTCATGGCCAAGAATCCAAAGAGAAGAAAAAGGAGCCAGGTCTCCAAACTTCTTTCAAGGGGATTATGCAGTGACCTACAGACCTTCCAATAAGCTCTACCTCTTAAAGTTACCCCTTCCAATATCACTGCCCTGGAGACCAAGTCTTTAGCACACAGGCCTTTGGGGAACATTCAAGATCCAAAATATAGCAGAGTACCTGAATAGGGTGTAATATGATATTTAACCTGGGTCTTGAAAAATAAGCAACAGTTGATCAAGTACAACAATGGGTAAACTACAGGGTGCAACACTATGTACCCAGGACAGAACACAGGTAAAGGCCTGGCACACCCAGAGATTGGGAGATATCTGCCGGAATTGGAATGTTGATGTGTGACAAACAGTAGATGAGGACAGCTCAATTTCTATGCTATGAAAATAGTATCAATTCTCTGAACAATATGAAGTATTTGAAACCATTTGGACAGTGGTCAAAGGTAGTGCTATCGTTTGGATATTAAAGGAGTCTGTGTATTAAAGGCTTGGTCCCGGGGTGGTAATATTGAGAGGTGGTAGAAACCTTAAGGGGTTGAGCCCAGGGGGAGGTCTTTAGGTCACTGGGTATGTGCTCTCAAAGGCAGTGGAGGACTCTGGCCCCTTCCTCTCTTTCACTTCCTTGCTGTGAAATGAGCAATTCTTCTGCCACAAGCTCCCTCCATGATGTGTTGCCTCACTCACCACAGGTCCAAAGCAAGAAGCAATCAATCATGGGGCTGGAACATCAAAGACTGTAGGCCAAAGTAAACATTCCTCTTTATAACTTCATTACCTCAGGTATTGGTTACAGTTTCAGAAAGCTAACTAATACAGACAGTAAGGAAATAAATGTATAAAGTAGTAGTCTATGGATTTTTACATGTAAATTTAAAGTTGTATTGTACTATACCCACTAGAAGGTCAATATTTTAGTGATACTGGTATTACGCTCCATCTATCCATTACCTGCCAGTAACAAGTAATAAAAGCCAGTGGGGCAGCTAACATTCAGTAAATCTTTAATATGTTGTACTATAAGCTTTAAACACACAGACTTTTCTGCCCCCTAAATATATCCATGACATACGAATAAGAAAAGGAAGTGCAAAAACAGTATTGCTCATGGACACACAGTAAGTTGCAGAGTGGTGTTTTACCCCAGAGCCCAAACTCAATCATTCATCTTTGAGTTTACTTGCCATCCATGAAGGATGCCCTCACACTACTTTCAAGGAAAATCCAGGTTTGTGTAGTGAGATGCATTTTATGCAAGGACTCTTAAGAAAATGAATATAAAATCATGAATATAAAATCATGAAAATTAGGTTAAGAGTGAATGTCATTTACAATAAGAAAAAAAGTGAAACATACACCTTGAACTTTGAGGATGTAAGACCTTTTGGTCTTACACAAAAATGATTTCTAACTACAACCCCTGTCCCTTGGAACATTCTACAACTTCCTGCACTCATGGGGCCTCGGCATGTGCATCCTATGCCTAAGTTTTGTGGCGTCTGCTTCCTGAGAAGCCCACCTCAACTACTGCCTGACAATCTCTTAAGCTTTTACAAATCATTTTGACAAAGATCAGATCTTACAGTCAGAGGAAGCAGTCAGTTCACTACAGGACAAATAAGGAGGCAGAGATAAGTGTAGTGTAAGGACAACCAGGGTCCCTATTAGAAAGACGGGCCACAGCAAAGGGTACAACTTTAGAGCCGTGAAATCTAGGTCTGAATCCAGCCTCTACTCCTTGGCAGCTATGCATTCCTTGACCCTTCAGGTCTCAACGTCTTCAGCCATAAAAACAGTACATTATAAAGATCAAATAGACAACATGTATAATACCCAGGAATGTTGGCTCCCTTCCCACTGGATGTGCTTTCCTTTTGCTTACTCCTCATTCTTCCCCCTAACCCCACCCAGTCTGGAGGTAAACTGGTCCATATCTGCACCCCTAGCGCATCCTATGGTGACCTCCATCACAGTTCATCATTCATTTGTTAATTCAGCAGGCATTTCCTGGAGAACAACATAAAAAAAGACATGTCACTATCTTCAGGAAACTCTAGTTAATGGATGAGCCACTCACAGAGCCTTTCTACACCTAATAAGATGCTCCTCCAGGGCTGGAGCCATGCTTCATTCTGCTGCAGAGAGGCAGAGGAGACAGGCACAGCTCACAGAGGGCAGATCTGAGAATCCCATGAGCCCACCTCCCTACCCCAGTTCTAGGCCAGTTCCCACTCCAGCCTCAACTTCCCCTCCCATAGATCTAGACCCTTTCATGGCTAGGTAAGTGAAGTGCAGTTGATAAGGCACTGTTGGCACTCACCTCTAGGACAATGAAGAATACTGGCCTTTCCAAGGCAAAACAAAGGCAGACTTGCTCCCTTTCCTTTCTGGGAAGCAGAAAGCAGACCCTCAGTTTGGCACTGAACTACATTTAAAATAGCTTTTGTGCAGGACAGAGACAGTGGCCATGTTTAGACACGTGTTTGCAGGCAGCAATGAAGTGATTGTAATGTGAACAATGTGCATTTCTTCCCCTTCTGACAGAAAAGGCAACACTGTGTCCTAGGCCTGGGAGGGGGCTCAGGGCTGAAATAAAGAAATGAAATCTTAAGCTTTATTACATGAATTTCTGACAAAAAGCACTTCGAAGCCTCTTTCCCATCATCAAAAAACCACACTGGGCAAGATCAGAGCTTAACAGCCAACAAAAAAACACATTCAATCCCTGAGATCATTTTCCTGAAATAGAAAACTACATATGTTTCTCAAATTTCACATCAAGCCACTGCAGAGGCCAGACTGCAGGGCTGAATCAGGACAAAGTAAGTAAGAGAGAAAGGAGCTGGGAGGGGGCTGGGCAGGGAGAGGGAGTAAACAGAAAAAAATGGGCACATTCTTCCACATTGCCGCAATTCTTCAGTACAATCTAAACTCACAAACAGCCTTAGCTTCACAGAACTTGTACTGAGGATTGTTTATCAGGCAGCCTTTGCTTTGTCAAATTAAGACACATTGCCTTGGATTAGCAAGACTCCTTAAATTCAAAATGACTTCATGGTTGGCAGAGTTTGATGTCTCCAGGGCCAACTGCCAGGAACACATCTAGGGCAAAGCCTCAATCCCAGCTCTGCACTGACCTACCTACCTCTGCTAAGAGACAGCAGAGCAAAATCCCAAGCAGACAGGCTGTCAGTGTTAATTAAAAGCCCCAACACCTCTTTCGAAACTATCTCCAGCTCAACATTTATGCAGAATTTCAGACTCCTAACAGGCTGGGTTGGTGAGCAGGAAAGAGGAGAAGGGCAGAAACAGATTTGAATGGCATTTGGAACCCATTAATTTTTAAAAGACAGGTTGCCCCCCTATATAGACCCAGAAAAGTTCAAAATGTAAGGAAACCAGGAATAAGCTGAAGATTATTTAGAAAGCCTGGGGAGACTGCATGGCTTTTGAAAGGAATAATATCTGGGCAATAATGAAAGCTGACACATTTTATTGGTGAATGCAGTTTTTGGCACATTTTTATGACACAGGTTGACAATTTTTTATATTTAACAAAAGGAAAAACAATCTTCTAAATGACTTGGGGAACAAAGGGCTCTATGACTACAATTTCTTAATAATACTTAAGAATTCTCTTCAAAGGCCTTTTAGAAAGAGGAAGAAAGAACATGGAGAAAATAAGGAAAAGAAAGTCCATATATTTTTAAAAACTTCTCTTACTTTTAAAAAAGTAAAGATGAGGAGGAAAAAAAAAATAAAGAAAAACATACAGCATTTTAACATTAAATTATATTCCAAAGAGTTGAATTCTGTGGTTAGACCTTAACAACACTGTGTCAAAGAAGAATCTTAAGAGAGAAAGAATCCAAAAAGACACTTTGGTCAACACTATTATATCTCACAGAACCAGAACCTGAGGCCAGAGAAAGGCTACATGGGTCACTTAATCCAACCAGTTCATTTTGCAGATGAAGAAACTGAGGGTCAGGGATCCAAGTCTTCAGAGTTCCTAGCCACACCACTTTTATATCTTAAGCCATTGGTCCTGAGCACCACTAAGCTGCCAGAACCTTGAGTATATCACAGATTCCAAGACTGAATATATACAAAATCCTTTAATCAGATTAATAGTTTTCAATAGTTTATTTACTTTGTAATATTTGTTAGAGTTTCATTCCTTTTTCATGGCTAAATAATTATATTCTTTTGTACACAAACACTACATTTTGTTTTATCCAATCCTCTGTTGAGAAACCTCTTGATGAACACATGTATTGTTTCACCTGTTGGCTTTGGGAATAATGTTTTAGTGAAAATTGGTTTCTCGGTGAAAATCAATGAAAATTTGTTTTCTGCTGCTATAACAAAGTGCCTAATGCTGGATTTTAGCTCACAGTTCTGAAGGCCCAAGATCATATGTCTTTTGGTAAGGGCCTTGTGCTACATCAGCTCCTATGTAGCAGAACACGAGTGTGAGAGAAACAGTAGGGGCTGACCTTGTGTATAAGAAACCACTGTCTTGGTGATTAGTCTGGTCCCTGGAGGCCTAATGGAGTCTCAAGAGAATGAACTCAGTATCTGAGAAGAAAATTAATCTATTCATGATGGCAGCACCTCCACGAGCTGATCAACTCTGAGAAGGTTCCACCTCTTAAAGGTCCTACCAGGTCTCAAAACTGTCCATTGGAAATGCAGTTTCTAAGACATGAACTTTTGGGGGATCAACCCATATCTAAACCAGGGAATCTAGTATGTAAATATCTGTTCAAATCTTTCCCCTTAGTTCTTTGGGGTATAATCTAGGAGTAGAATTGCAGGTTCATATAGTAATTCTATGCTGAGATTTCTGTGGAACCACCACACTTTTTCTACAGTGGCTGCATCCTTTTACATTCTCACCAGGAGCATAACAGAAATCTAGTTTCCTCCACATTCTTGGCAGGACTTTTTAAAATTGTAGCCATTGTAATAGTATAAAGTGCTCTCTCATTATGGTTTAAAAGTCGGCATTTTAAATGTTAGAATTTCTGAATGAAAGTAAACAACTGAATATGTATCATCTTAGAGGTAATATTTTTTGGCTAGAGCCTAGCTGAAACATTGATAAGTAATTCTCTTTTAGTCTCATAAATTTTTTTTAGGGGGGGAAAAAAACATGATTTTTCTTGACATGCTTGTTGCAAAAGGTCTTTGATCTGCATTGTTTCATAGTTGTATTAGGGGATGGTTTATCAGAAGTGTCATATAAAATGGTTTTCATAGATTCTAAGAATGATTCACAACTTCTCTCCAATCAGCTTGTTTTTTCAATATAGTTAATAGAGCTGAGAAATAACTGTAAATCTGAGTCTTCTTTTACCCTTATTTTTGGCAAAGGAGAATGTTTTCATTCCCTCATGGAGAAGTGTGACCATTATATCTTCACTGACGAGTAACAGAAACAATAGAAAATTCAAAAATATATAAACAAGGGTTCATTTCTTTAAAAAAAGACCTTACATATATGGAGTTTCAGGTTCACATGACAGCCCCACGAAGTCATCAAAGATACCAGCTTTTTTGACATATTTATTTCATTGTCTTAGTTTGGGCTTCATTCTGTATATCATCTCACAGTCCAAGATGCTTCTGGGGTTTCCAGGATCAAGTCCACATTCTCTGTACCAGGAGAAAGCCGGTAGGGGAGCACATAAAAAAGATGTGCCACATGTCTGAGCCAGCCTTCTTCAGGGGACCTTCTTAGAAGATCTCTATAATACTTGTACTTGCATAGCATCTGCCATTAGAGTCAAACTTAACTGGAATGTAGTATGGTCAATGTAGGCTTTAGCAGGATTCTGTACTATCCAAATAAAAATGGGGCATTTTTTCTACTAATAAGAAATGGGGACATTAGTATTGGAGAGGTTAAAAAAGAAATCACAAAATCATCATTAGTAAATTACACTGACCAGTACCCCAGATACCAATTTATAATCTTTCTATATAGAGACACAGAGGAGAGTAAATATGGTGGTTATAGAGGAGATGATAAGCTTGAAACAGCTGTAGGCTATAGTTTCTGTCTTTGATTCATCCACTTATTCCTTACATATATGTTAATAAATACCTATGAGACAAGTTCTCTCCAATCCAGCAGTGAGTAAACACCCATTTACTGAACTCTTCAAATCCAGATAAGGGCTGGAACCAAATAGTCCTTAGTTCAAAGTTTCTTTTGACTGACTCTTTTCACTTGGGTGAATTTGGGGGAAGCAAGTAAATCCTTCTACATTCATTTCTTCTTATGAAAAGAAGGGATAAATGACATAGATTTGCTTTGTGGAGAAAGTGATGGACATACCCGGAATAAGATCTCTGGCCAGTTTCTGCCACATAATAGTCTACAAAAAGTACTACATCCATTTGTCTTTCCCATTTGTATTGACTGATTGATATTGGACTGAATTCACATTTAGTAAATAGTTTATGGGTGGGTAAAAAGGATGAGCCTTTCTGAAACCAGTAAACATGTTTGATGCTTTCTTCCCTAATCTCTCTTGGTTTGGGAGTTTTATCTCGGCTTCCTGTGGTGTGATTGTGGATCGGAGAGGGATGGAGTAAAAGTCACCTGGGGTCTAGAGCTGTCATGCATGTGAAGGCATCACCAGAGGCCGGGAGGCCTCAGGCAAGTCAGTTCTATGGCTGAAAGCTCAGGGAAGGCAAGAAGATAGACCATTCTGGGCCAGCCAGGGGCAGGAGGGAGAAGGAGGGCTAATGGCATGGTTCCTCCTCTAGGCCTGTCAGGGCCCAAGTCCTCTGGAACTGGAGGCCTGTGCCTCCACAGAAGCTTCCCTTCCACATCACTGTCTGTAGCTCTGTCTGCACACTGAGGCAAAACTGAGGGAGACTAAAGTGGCTTCTTTCACTTTTCATCAGTAATGTAAACCTAAAGAGAACAGGGTATGACTTTAACTCTGTCCTTTAGGGAATGGTTAAAAAATGTGTGACCATAGGGACAGGATATGCACATTTTCTTCAATACTGCCAGTCTGAATGTATTCGATTTCTACACAGCTTTTTTCCAGCTCTCTGCTGCACACATCTAGACATGAATCTTGGATGCCTGAAAGATGATAGCTGGCATGATTATAATTTTTGCACCAAGCAGCATAGCTTTTCCTTTACTTAACAATTTTCTCTGAGACCTTGAGTCACTTTTAGAATTTCATCTCATTTTGCCTTTCAGTATGGTAAAGTGGAGTGATCTTGGAATTTCAGTCCTCATTTACAAATAGATCTAATAGTATATTCTCTGTTCAAAATGTTTCAAAACTGTCAAAGTGTTAAAAGTTACATCTCATTTTCCAGGTAATATAGCTGAAATCCAGAAGGGTCTTACTGTGTGGGTGAAACCAGTGGGTGGAACAGATGCTAGATTATTATGCCTTGCTTAGGGGTCCTTTTCCTGACCCAAAAAGGCCTCCCGCAGGATGGACAGGACATCTTAATCTTTATTTTTTTTATTTTTTATTTTTTTTGGTTTTTCTCCGGTACCGGGAACCGAACTCACGACCTTGCGCTTGCCAGCCAGGCGCTTTTGCCGCTGAGCTAAATCCCCAGCCCCGACATCTTAATCTTTAATCAGACTCTTCAGTTTGTTTTCCATGCAGGGTGGCTCTCTAACAGTGGACTGTCTTGTGGACTTGGTAATTAGACCTTCTGATTGTGCTGTCCTGGTGTGATTCTGGGTAGCCTCAAGGTTCATTTCAATAAAATAAGCCAGACACAAAAGGACCAATATTGTATGATTGTACCTATATGCATTATCTAGAATAGGCATATTTATAATAGATAGAAAGTAGATCAGAGTTTAGCAGGGATTACCGGAAGCAGAAAATGGGGAGTTACTGCTTAATGAATAAGGTTTCTGTTAGAGGTGATGAACAACTCTGGACATGGATAATGGAGATAGTTACACAACACTGTAAATTGAATCTGTGCCACTAAATTGTATACTTAGAAGTGGTTAAGATGACAAATTTTACCTGAGTAGATCTACATTCTGACTGGTGAATAAAGTCCCAGATGTGAGATCTGGCAGGCACATCTGATCTTCTTGCCTCTCCTACATCCATACATGGATACATACACCTGAGCATGTAAATGACATTTCGCATCACCTTCTGAGCTATATCCAGTAAATCAAAGTTTTATACATTACAGGTAAAAGAGGATTTTCTGAAATAATGAGATGGTTTTTTATTCAGCATTAGCCAATATATTTTGTACATAATCTCTTATCAAAATCCCAAAGGCAAGGAAGAGTAAGTGGCATTCGGAAACCTTAACAGAGATATATCTGTGAGGCACTGAGATAATGAAAACTAATTTTAATTGCCCTAATTCTATTAAAGACTTAAATGAAAGAATGTTGGTACTCATGGGTGGTCAGGTTGCAGAATTTAGAAGGGAATTATTGTGATGTCTGCAATATGGTAGCAAATAGTTCAGCAAAATAAACACATGTTCATATGTCAAAGCTGACAGGTAGATTGACAGAACAAATAGAGACCACAGATGTAACAAACTATAGAATACTGGATGTACACAGGTAAAAGGTACTATGTGTTCAATATTACTCTCGCAACTGTTCTGAGGTGTGCATTTTTTCACAAGTTAGAGAAAACATTGAAACAAAAGCATGAAATAAATTCTCACAAATATTCAAGAAAACACCCAAATTAGCAACTGACATAAATAGCCCATTCACCTTGATATAACTGATATAATTAGTAACTGACACTAATTAACCTAAAATAAGCAGTAAATAAGAAAATGAATTACATTTAGTATAAAAAATACAAATTAAGATCCCTGTGTTAGCTTTTCATGATTATGACCATACTCATGAGACAGTCTCAAAGTTTAAGGGGAAAAGGTTTACTTTGGCTTCCAGTAGAGATTTAAGTCCATGTTCACTCCCGTTGCTTTTGGACCTGTGGCAAGTCAGCATATCACAGCAGAAGCACGTGGCAGAGGAATCCTGTTTACCTCATGGCCTCCAGGAAGCAAGACAACAGACAGGAAGGAATCCCAATACTCCCTTCAGGAGCACAGCTGCAGTAACCTGACTCACTTACCCAAGCTCAGCTCCCAAAGCCCCAGTGCCTTCCAGCAGGGCCACAGCTGGGGACCCAGACTGAGCACACGGGGCCTGGGGAGATGTAGAGATCAGAACTATAACAACCCGACTGTAAGCCCAGGCATTTGACAGAATCGATATGGACACACTGTGCTGCCAAAATAGAACATTATACAGGTATTATTTTCGGAGAATAATTACTGATAGCAAAAATACAATAGAAATATAGTAAGTAAAAAAAGTAGCAAGTAAATAGTAAGTAACAAGTAGTAAGTAAAAGTAGTATGAAGCAGATTTCGAATTTAAAAAATGTTTAAAAACAGTGGAATAAGAGTATAAATAATGACATCATTTTTGAGATTTAGAAAGGCAGTAACTCAACAGTAATCATTTTCTAACAGATTAGCAAGTAATCTTGAGAAAAACCACAATGCAGTAATATCCCTTATAAATCCCAAACACGGAGAACCATATAAATTGGGAAAATAATTGCTATTTTAAAATAAATTACTGAAATTTATTTTAGTAAAATAAATTCCTAAAATTACTAAATTACTAAAAATCACAATTTCACCTCCTTAAAATAGAAGAAAGAGTATTTACTACAACCTACAGAGAATTGTACATATCAGGAGTAGAGGGGAAAGGAAAGGGGAAATACATATAAAGTAACATGAGGGAAAATAAAGATTTTTTAAAAAATTCAACCCTGTATTCCTATACATCATGGAATTATCTCAGGAATTCTGACATGTAACCTCTAAACTAAATTTACAGGCAGTCTCTTAAAGAACCTAGGACCCAAGACCTTGTTCATCTATTTCATTTACTCTAATGCCATACAAATAAGTGAATTGAAAGAAATTCTCCCATACAAAATATTTCAAAGTAATACACACGACTATCTACCCTAAAGGAGGAAATGTATAAGCCCCACTCTTTAAGTGTGAGCTGTGCGCACTGGCTTCCTT
This sequence comes from Chinchilla lanigera, assembly GCF_000276665.1. Classification (NCBI taxonomy): domain Eukaryota; kingdom Metazoa; phylum Chordata; class Mammalia; order Rodentia; family Chinchillidae; genus Chinchilla; species Chinchilla lanigera. The sequence goes on from NW_004955464.1 coordinate 557,570, forward strand.
CAAAAGAATTGGATACAGAAGAGGTGGGAGAGCACCTTTACAGGGAGAAACTTGACAAACAGGTCAAGGTCAATAGTAGAGATAAGTCAGACTCATGTAGGTACCCTCAATATGATAAAAAGAGAGTGGTACCTTATCTTTGTGGTCATCCTCTCCAGAATACACTATCTAAGTCTCCTCATGACAGAAACTTTCTAAGTCTCCTAATGACAGTCTCCTCATGACAGAAACATTGGAACAGAAATATTTCAATAGCAGGAAATCCAAAATACACATGACCAGCACTTTTTAAAACTGTCAGCGTCATCCAAAAAAAAAAAAGAAGTTTGAGAAACTGTCATAGTCAAGCAGAGCCTCAGGAGACAGGGACTAAATGTAGTATGTTTTCCTGGATGGGCTCTTGGGGCAAAAAAAGCCCATTAGGTAAAAAATTTAAAAATCAGAGTATAGTATGCACTTTACTTCATAATATATCAGTATTGGTTATTAATGGTGACAAACAGATCACACTGATATAAGATGTTTTATAAGAGGGGGAATTCATTATACCAAATTTGCAACTTTCTTATAAATTATTTTAAAATAAAAGTGTTTTTGAAATTAAATTAAAGGGTTTTTGAAATTAAACTGAATTTAATAGAACATACTTTTGTGTAATACATAGAAGGTTGTCAACCCTTAATGATATAACAGAAATTACTCTCACACCCCAATGTTAGCAAAAGGTTTGCTTTTTCTGATCGGCAACCAGGTGTTCATGTTTCCCACTAATCTTATCATGCTCCCTCCTCTGGTCCAGCCACTAGGAAGCTTGAACACAAATCTGTATAAAGGGTGTTAAAAGCTTTTATGAAGCTCTCAGTATCAACTCAGTTATCCTATAAATACATTCAATCCATTCTGATTTTTCTACAAATTAGTCATGTGGGTGCTTTGTTGATTTTTTCTTTTCTTTTTTGGTGCTGGGGACTGAACCCAGAACCTCAGATTTCATAAGCACACACTGAGCCACACTACCAACCCAGACTCTATGGTATTTATCACCAGTCACCTCAAATCTCTTTACAGGGAGAATCTGTATTTATACTTATATATGTTTTGTTCAATTGCACAAATTTTTATTATTTGAATTTCTTACTGTTTCTCATGTTCTAGACAGGTACCCCCTCAAAGGCTAGAATTGGACGAATAGCTAAGGCACTCTGTTTCAGTTCTTGAACTACCAAATGTTAGCAACACCACCTGCTTTAATAGGTGGTAGCTGAAGAGTAATGGAACATTCGTCAGTATTCCTAGCACAGAGAAAATGAAGCTACTCAATAAATGATAATTACCATTACAGTTAATGAAAATATAGCAGTAATTATTATTTTCATTAATATAATAGGAAGAATAGAGCTGAATAACAAATCAGTCCTAGACTTGGTGGTGATTCTCTCAGTGACTCAGACAAACAAAAGTAGCTGGCATAGTTTGCAGGATGAAAACAACTAAAGGGGGAGGGAAAAAATAAATATAGAAAAAAGAATAAAAGTGGTGCAGAGGAAAACAGAAGGAAGAGAGGAGGAAGAGGAGGTTTCTTACATACTATCACTGCCAAAAACAAAGTTTGAAAGTTTTAAAACAAGGTGAAATCTAATCACTTGTTATCCTGGACTCTGTTAGAATAATAAAACAAAAAAGAAAAATACCCTGTAGCCATTTTGGCACTCATTGCACCAATGCCACCCAAAACAATCACATGCAAGAGCCAAAGGAACACCAAATTTTAACTTTTCCTTGGACCAGAGGGTGCCAAGTTCCTGCTCTACTGCCGAAGGGGTTTTGGCCTTGACCTGTTCCATTTCAGAACTGTGTTTCTCTTATTCTAGAAGAAGAAACAAGTAGTGGGGAGTTTTTATTTTAAAAACCTTCTATTTGTTTAAATACGATGTGCTAGATTTTTTTTCCGCAGTACCTCTAACTCTCAATAATCCCAAGAGATTGCTGAGGACATGTGTCTTAAAGCGATAAATTATTTGTTCCAGGTTCTTACAAGCAGAGACACTGAGCCCAGGTCAGTTTGACCACAGGGATTTCTCTCTTTCCACTATACAAGAAACTTAGTGTAAGGATTCTATGCCACATGTGACAGAGAAAGGCAATTTTTAAAAAACTTTTTACATACTCTCAAAACTGTTACACATATTTAATGCAATCCCAATCAAAATACCATTAGTATACCTCACAGATGTAGAGAAAATATTCCTAAAATTAATCTGGAACCAGAAGAGACCTAGACTAGCAAAAGCAATCCTGGGCAACAAAGCCAAAGCAGGAGGCATCACAATCCCTGATTTGAAATTATACTATAAAGCTACTGTGATAAAATCAGCATGGTACTGGCAAAAAACAGACCTAAAGATCAATGGAACAGATTAGAAGATGCACACAACTACAAAACACACTCAGCCACCTTATCTTTGACAAAGGGGCCAAACATGTTCACTGGAAGAAAGACAAGCTCTTTAATAAATGGTGCTGGAAAAACTGGCTGTCCACATGAGAAAGACTAAAACTAGACCCATGTCTATCATCATGAACTAATCTAAAGTAAAAATGGATCAAATATCTAAATATTAAAACAGAAACACTCCATCTAGTAGAAAAGGAAGTAGGTAAAATCTTGAAGACATAGGGGTAGGCAGAGAGTTCACAAACAAAAACCAAACTGCACAGGAAATACTTCAAAGAATTAGCAACTCCAATCTCACCTTATTGAAAAGTTTTTGCATATCAAAAGAAATCACCAACACAGTAAAAAGAAAACCAAAGAATTGGGAAAAAGTTTTAGGCAACTGTCCCTCAGACAAAGGACTTCTATCTAGAACATATAAAGCTGAATTTTTTAAAAAGAATTTTTTAAAAAGAATTTTTTAAGAAGAATTTTTTAAAAAGTCAGGCCCCCAAAGTTCAAAGACCCAACTCAAAAATGGGCATCTGAGATGAATATACACTTCTCAGATGAAAAATTACAAATGGCAAATAAATATAGGAAAAAAATGTTCAACATCATTGGTTATTCGAAAAATGCAAATTAAAACAACGCTGAGATTTCATCTCACTGCAGAAAGAATAGCTACCATCAAGAAATCAACCAATAACAAATGCTGGTGAGGCTGTGGGGAAAAAGGAACTCTTCTCCACTGTTGTTGGGAGTGTAGACTGGTGCAACCACCATGGACATCAGTCTGGAGACTGCTCAGTAAACTAGAAATTAGAGGTCCCATTCAACCCAGCTATTTCCCTTCTGGGTATTTCTCCAGAAGAATTGAAAACACCATACCACAACAATATATGTGCACCCATGTTTATAGCAGCACAATTTGTCATAGCTCAATCTGGGAAAAAACCCAAATACCCATCAACTGAGAAATGGATAAAAAAGATGTGGTATTTTTGTACAATGGAATATTACTTAGCTATAAAGAAAGATAAACTCGAGGCTTTTATAGGTAAATGAATGCAACTAGAGGCCATATTCCTAACTGAAGTAAATCAGACTCACATGTATAAACATTGAATTATCTCCCTAGTGTAAGAAACTGAGAGTAAATAAAATCTGAAAGGCACAATAAATATTGTGAAAGGGAAAGAAACTGCTCAAAAGGAAAGAATAACAGGGATGGGGAAAGCAGAAAAGAAAGAAAAATGAAAGGGAAAAAAATATATATATATATATATATACACAAGATAGCTAATATAATTGTACTATTAATTTCTATTGGTTTATTGAAAGGAATAGTCAATGCCTAATTGTTTGATCAATTTTGCATGACTATATCTGCTAATCTGAACAACTACTTTGAAGATAACAATATGCAATATAACAGCCATTGTTAATTTTCTATCATCTTGTTTTAAAATTGTGTATCATTTTATTTATTCTCTTTAAAATAAAAAACTTTTTAAACTTTTATATTTTTAAAATCTATGACATATCTGTCACACATATTGATCACATTCATTATGGGGAATTTGTACCTGTTCTTTTTTTACCCATCCTCCTTCCCATCTTTTAACCCCCTTTTCCCCTATTTATAAAAGCTTTGTTTCCAGTTTATTCCCACTTTTCCTCAATTCTCTTTTTTTTCCTTTTCCCTTCCTTCTCTTCCATCTTCCCCCTCACCCCAATGAGATATTTCAACATATGTGTCTGATTTATTTCACTTAAAAGTATGATCTCCAGGTGCATCCATTTACCTAGATATGACTCAAGTTTATCCTTCTTTATGGCAAGTAGTACTCAATTGCATATAAAAACCACATTTTTTTATCCATTCATCTATTGATGGGCATCTAGTTTGTTTCTGAGATTTAGTTATTACAAATTGTGCTGCTACAAACATGGGTGTGCATATACTGCTGTTGTATGATGCTTTTAACTCAGAAAGGGAATTTTTGAGAATAGCTAATTCCTTTTAATTTTTTTTCTCAGTAATGTTATTAAAAGCTTTTTTGGTATCATAAATCCATACAATAATATCATGGAGTGGGTGCTGTTATCTCCATTTACAATCAAGGAATCTCAAAAGGGTTCACCCTTTCATCTTGATCATGTAGTTTGAAATAGTGAAGGGGAAAAATTGAGATACTGAGTAAACAGAAGAGACAGAAGACAAATGCAAGCTCAAAGGAAGCCATGAATGCGCAACCATTCTGCAAGAGGAATTTGGGGTGTGGTGCCCAAGGCCTGAGGCATCTGCTCTTCAGAAGAAGGAGACTGGAGGGTAGCCCTTAGAACTTGCTCATAAGTATGGACAGAGTGAGGGAGGGGAAAGGATAATTTGTACTAATGAAAATATCACAAGCATCATAGTTAATTTAAAAAAGGGCAGCAATGATGGATGGCAAATAAAGCATTTCTAAGCATTAAACTTTATGTTTCTTCAGGGTCTGAGATTGTCATAAACAGAAGTGGAGGATCCCAAATATGTTCTAATAGGTCAACAAGAAATCTTCCAATTTTAAAACCACCAAATTCCTTGGGCCTATAATATACTTCCCATCTCTAACAGGCATGGAGCACCTCAGACTCACATACAACTTTTATGTATATTCTGCATATTGTTGTCTGAACTATCCTGACAAAAAAAGTACATATATAAATTCTCAGGTCTTCAGGGAGCTTCTGATTCAGTAAGATTGAAAACTACAACTCCTACAGATCTATGGTTTGAATAATGACTTGGGTAACTCTTATAATCAACGAAGTTTAGGAAAATTGCTATACTGGAACTCATAAGAAGCTTGTAGGTACGTATCATAAGAAGAGTGAGACTCAAAGAAGAGAAGAAATATGCCCAAAGTCACACAGCTAGTGAGAAGTATGTTCAAATGCCATTTCATTTAAGCCCATCAGAGCCAAAGCTTTCTTCAAAAAGCCCATTCCTAGGTGTGTGAATATGGCATTGGACACCAGGAAGTGGGAATGTAAACATTCAGAGCCATACGGGCAAAACAAGGAGGAAGCCAAAGCACTGGGTGGAACAACACCTCCCAAAACGAGGAGAAAAGCCAAGTCCTCCTCCATCTCTGGCTCCATTTTTGAGTCCTCAAGACTTGTAGGCCAATGGCCTGCAAACACACAACTGCTGCCATTGCTTTGAGCAAGAAGTCTACTTGGGTAAAATTATCGAAATGTTTCTTTCACTACTGTATAACAATTTTTTTAAAACCTACAGAAAGCTTCTCTCAGAAATAACTTTAGACAGTATCACACCAAAAGATGGCAAAATTCACTCCATGTCTCTAGGGCCTGTTGTCCTGATGGGTGAGTACTGAAGGTTTGCTGAGACTGGATTCACGCACACTGGGCTCCCCTCCACGCTGAGACCTTTAGCTAACAGTTGCTTCACTGGGGGTGGGAGTATGACATGAACAGTGACACACTTGTATAACATCCTCTACTGTCTCTTTCTAGAAGCTTCTGCTGCTGAACTCTTATATTCCTACCAACTCACTACAAGAAAAGATCCTAAATCTGCAAAACAGGACAGAGGGAGCAGCACAGAGAAAACTGCACTGCTAGTTCTAGCTTCCTTGAGTTTAAATAAGGAAAACGGGGAGGACCTGCCCCCTTCTGAAGGTATTGGCTTTAAAATGCAACATCTCCCTCTCTAATTTACACAAGTTTCTCTGTCCTCTGGGTACTGATCCTCTTCATCACAGATTTGCATAATCCAAATTCTAAATCCTGTGAGGAAACTTCCCATCCTTGTGCATCCCCTTAAATCTAAGGTCAAAATGACAACAAATTTGTCATACTTGGAGATTCCATGTCCAATCTGTCTGTCTATATTCACTTTATGTCCAACTTATCTAATCTCATGTACACACCCATTTTGTTCATTACAACAGTGACAATTTAACACTCAGTGAGTACCCTGTAAAAATCTCTGTCATGTAGCATATAATTTAACATTCATGATTTACTGAAAAATGGTTGCTGATGTCAATACACATATCTCTGCAGTAGGAGATTATTAAATCACATTTATATAAAAGCAAACTAAATTAATATCATATATATCCCTTTCAAATCAACTTCCTTGAAAAACATGTTCTACCCTAATTAAGGACTATACATAAATATTTTTCCTTTTATTTATCATGTAAAAAGTGCTTTTGGAAAAACAGTTACATTTCACTCTGGATTTTTCATATGTCCTTCAAATATGTCCACTTTTAATGAATGGACATTCTTTTGCTTAGAAACCAGTATTCCAGGTCTTATAAGAACACTGGTGTTTGGGCATGTGCAGTGGAGGTAGAAGATAGATTCAAGATGTTCCAAGTATGCAAAATCATATGCAGATGTACAAACAGTACGTCCAGTTAAAGAGAGTTAAAAAAAGAAATATATATATACAGACACCCAAGAATGGAGGGCACAAATAAAATCCAACTTGTAATTAACATACCGTGCTGTGACACCTGTTGCCTTCCACGATAAAAAGTCTGGTAGATCAAAGAAATGTCCCGCCTTATCCCAGCAAGTCTCTCTCAAGTTCTGCCAAATTAAATATATATTAGAATCAATTATGGGTTTTTTTCTTAGCCTTCTCCTCTTTCAAAAATGTTTTAAAACTTTCAAAACAAAAACATAGCCAACAATGTCCATTAAAACATCTGTTCAAGCACTGGAGGAGGAGAGGAGGGGGAAGAGAAGAGTATGATAGAAAAGCAGTACGTGTATAGGAAAGAAAAATGGCAATTATTGATCCTTCCAAAATTTCCTTTTATCCCTCTTTGCCAACCTGTAGGAGGAAAAAAATCATACTCCATGAGGATATGCAGTCCATCTTCCCAGTAAATGGCAAAAGGATATGCTCTAAACATGTAGAAAGACTTTTAACACTGAGCCCCAGGAGCCTGTGGGAAAAAGTACACTAAGAAATTACTCAGTGGATGTTAATGTGCTCTGCCATGTAAAGCTGTCCACATAGAAACTAGTTCCAAAAGCAACATAAAAGATAGTCTGCCCTCAAAGAACTACCAATCTAAGCCAAAAGAACAGTCACATAATTAAACCATTATTGTAAAAATGTCCCAGATTTATTTTTTTTCCACAGTGCAAATGGCCAGATTTTTTTCTTGAAGCTTGGCTTTTCCATTCCTCTGCTGATTCTTTCTGGAAAGCTAATATTTTACCTTACCCATGATCTATATCCTTCTGTTCCTTTGTCCATCCTACCCATCATCCCTCAGGGAAAATTCCCAAGATCTCCCACTCCAAGTTAGGGTTATCGTATACCTCACAATTATCTGTGTAATGACATTTCTCTTCCTAGACTGTAAGCTCTATGAAGTCCAGGACTTCATCAGTTATAGACCATTATAACTGCTGTCTCTTCTCCACCAAGATAAAGAATACTTTCAGTTGTGGAGCAGAAGCTATGCAACACTAGTGCCTTTACTATTGGACTTTACTGCACCAGGGATGGACAAGTGACCTAGTTAAATCGATCAGATTCCTTCTCCCAGAATCCAAATGTAGCCACTTAACTGATACCTATGAATAGAACTGGATGTGAGATAAACTTGGAAACTATGAAGTGGCCCCGTTTCATACAGCACCTAGAGGAAAAGAACTTACAGAAAAGAGAAGACAGACACACTAGCAAAAAAAGTTTCCTACCACTCAGGTAACTCTTCTATGTCCTGGTTTCAATTATTCTAAAAGTGGCTTCTAAAAAGGAATTTATCAGGCCAGGGATATAGCTCAGTGGCATAAGCGCCTGCCTGGCAAGCACAAGGTCCTGAGTTCAATTCCCAGTACCAAAAAAATAATAATAAATAATAATAATAATAATAAAATAAAATGAAAAGGAATTTATCATAAACACAAGGGTATTTTAAGGAACCCAAATGCAACAACAGAGATGTTCCAAAAGAGACAGATTCCAATATGTGCTCCAGGACAAAACACAGTAGGCATTCAAATATATACTAAGGTACCAGGAAAGCTGCTTAGTTTTTCCATCTAGTCCCTTGGGAAGAGAGTTTAGAATTAATGCTGGGTGTGGTGGTACAGGCCTGTAATCCCAGAACTTGGGAAGCTGAGAAAGGAGGATCACTGTGAGTTCAAGGTCAGCCTGGACTACAATGTGTTCAAGGCCAACCTAAATTACAGTGAGACCTTGTCTCAAAAAGCCTTAAAAAACAGAATTTATAAAGCGCTTCTATATGTGTCACTTCCTCAGAGCAACATAAAAGTGTTGTGTGTATTATAGCAACTTCACAGACATATGGCTGGGCATTACCTATGTGTGCCCTCAAATTCTGTGTGTTCTTCCTACTTACAACTTCTTATCATTGCTACCTGAACTCAGACATCTACATGCTATCCCAGGTGCACAGTCCTACTAAAACAATAACATCAAAAGGTTAGGACATAAAAGTCAAAGTATTGAGCCCATTCTCTTTTAATTTTGTTTGTTCCAATTATGTGACAGCTTATATCTAGAAGGGGACTTATCTTAAACTTCTCTTTGAATACAAATTAACACTAAATAAAGAAAATCTTAATGAAATATGCCTATCACACCTATGAACCAGCAGTGACTTTTAAATATTAAAACTCATGATCACAAAATGGTAACATTTTGAAATAATGTGAGTCAAACTACCAATGTGTATTTTGGACAGTCTCCAAAATCTCTTTCCATGTGCTTTGTGGTTGTAGTGATCAGTGGTCAGGAAGAAGAAAGGGCCACTTCCTTTTAAAAGTTCCAGCAAGCCAAGGCCAGTGACCAGGCAAGAACCAGTACACCACGACAGCAATCACTAGTGCTTCCAGCCAAAGCTTAACCACCTTCTAGTTTAGGGACTAGACTGAGAAAACAACTGTTTCAATTAGAATAATTTAGCGTCACTAAAGATCTTACACAAAGACAGCAGTTAGGCTGCAGCCACACAGACAAATGCTGTGGAGCCCAAGTAGAACTATATCTCCAAGAGAACCTTAGAGCTTTGCCAAAAAAGACACACACTAAAGAGAGGAAGAATAAGGGATCCAGAGCATCCTTTCTTCCTGAGACAATACTAGTTTCATCAATCAAAGCCAGAGATGCCAGTAAACCTCTCCACAGGATGAGGAACAAAAAAGGCAACATGTTTTTAATGTATAAGGTATCCTTAAAGAATGCACATGGTCTCAAAAAAGAAGTGAGCAATGTTCCCTGCTTTCTCTACAAAAAAAAATTCTGGAGACTAGCCAGTAAAGAGAGGAGAGCTTAGGTGAGACAGAGTGTCTGGAAGCCTGATCCCTCACTCTGAGATGCTGACTGGCTATCCGTGAGGGTCTCAGGCAGTGACTCTATCGGGATACATAAATCAAGGGGCTTTTTGCCAACAAATGCCTGATTAGCTCCTCAAAGTAAATTTTTCATCTATCTCTGTAGTTAAATCTCTGTCCTTTCTCTTCTCCAACCAATGCAGTCCTAGCCAAGGGTCTCAACCTTGCTGAGTTAATTCTAGTCTTGAAACTACTACATCTTCTATTTTCTTAACAGTTAACAACAGGGTGTCATATGCCTCAACTCATGTGAATCTCAGGTGTTTAAGGTGTCAAGCAAAACGTAATACTCTCATATTAAGCATGTAGGAGCTGAGGATCAGACCTTAGCTCAAGTCACACAGGATATCTATTCTAAAGTGAGTGTTCTTTCCTTTCACTGTGTTCAAGTGACTGCCCTGAGGCTCCTCTTTCTAGCAGAGCTGTTGTGATTGGGCCTTCTGGGAATGTAAGGATGGAAGCTTCCACCATTCTTTACACCAGAAACAAACAAACAAAAGCCCTTCCAAACACAACCTCAAAATTTCAGCAATTACAGTTTCAGGTAATTCACTTAACTTCTGTGTACCTAACAACACCTTCTGTGCACAAATGGAGTATGTGTTTTAATAGAGCACACAGAAACCACTCAACTCAAGCCATCATTTGTGCATTGTGTGCTAGCTTAGTCCAATTTAAACTGGGAACTCTCTATGCTGATTGAGTTAAGTCTTTCTGTCTTCCATTTACCAAGCAACTAACAAAAACTAATCTTTTCAAGAAATAAAGAATCAGGACAGATTTAGGGTGTATGTCTTGGCACTAAAAGTTTCTGCATACCAATAATAATCCTTTGAGTTAAGCCACCCCCAGTTTGAAAGAAATCACAGAAAACAGCTTTTAAAAAAAACTGTTTATTACTTTATAAAACCACAGCATTTCTTGGGGGGAGGCTACTGCTCAAAGCTCACACAAGTGCAGGTCTCAGCAGAGGGTTGGGATAGAGTAATTACCTCTAAGGTTCAAGCTCCACATCAACTCCCTGCCAGCCTCCAGGCAGAGTGAAGGAGCCTTCACCTCTTCCCTCCCAAGCAATGTCCTGGGAAGTTGTCACATTTCTGCTGCTTCTAGGCCCCCAGGAAACTAGTGGGAGAAATGAGGAAGCTACTGCAACAGCACCAGTGTCCAGAAACAACATGAGAAAATATGGATACCCGATTAAACAATGGCCAGGAAGCATTTCTTATATCCTGGAAAGAGATTCTAGCTGGCCCACTGGTAGTGTGAAGTAAATAAAAGGAAGGGAACAGAGCTCTCTGGTTCTCCCCTCAATAAATGTTTCTGGCTGCACATTTCAACTATTCCTGATGTTTCTTTCCAGAATAACCACCCCTGAAAAAGTAAAATTTTATCCTCATCCTATATTCAAGACTCCAAATTAAGGCACTGGATAATCCAGTGAGGGAAGATGCTTCAGGAGAAACTTAATCTTGGACGTCATTCTCAAAAGAAAAATGATGCTGAAAACACAGAGTGGATCCTAAGCATGATGAGAAACTTTACAGAATGAATGAAACAACAGAGACAGAGACCAAACCCTCAAAAAACTTCGAGGCAGACAGGCAGATTGCTTGAGGTTTGGGACACCAGAGCTACCTTTCTAAAAATTTAAGACTTACCATTCAATTCCTCTGTTTAAAATTGTCCAAAAATAAATAAACAAACAAATAAATAAATAAAATTGCCAAATAGCTCTTTGTGACCTACAGCTACATTTTAAATTCCTTAGCTTGACTCTCAGGACTTATAACAACCAGGCCCAACGGGGCCATTTCTATTATCACAACTACTTCCTGGGCACAACTCCCAAGGCCTCTCTGCTAACATTCTCCAGTCTACCCTCCCCTCATTTCTTTCAATCTCAAACACCTTATGCTCTTCTATATTTCTATGTCTCTGTGTAGGCTGCTGCCTCTACTTGAACTAACTTTCTTACTTTCTGCCTGATCACATTTCTGTCCTTGACTCAGATTCACCTCAGATGCCACCTTTTCTAGGAGTCCTTACATCCCACAATGTATCTGAATTATACGTTCATATACCTACATCCACCTCAAAGTGACAAACATCTGGAAGGCAAAAGACAAGTCATGAAAAAAATGCAAAAACTTCAGAAGGTATAATGAAATTTAAAGTCAGGCTCTTTCAAAAGAAAGTTACTATGACACTGGAGAAAGATGTGCTTCAAGAAAAGGTAATTTTAAAATGATGTATGACAACAATGTAATGAATATGATACCAAGGTTTTGTAAGTCAGCCTCATAACTTTATCGTAATATTTTTGTGTGGTCATATATCTGCCTCAGTGAGTAATTACAGACAGGGTTAAGGAAGGGAAAGGGCTTTGGGGCTGGAGTGATAGAATAGGCTTCCTGGTAGAGATTTGAGCTGAATCCTAAAGGTCAAATAAAATAAATATCTCTGCTACTTCTGAGAATCACATAAACCACAAAAATCTGAACTGACAAGACACATGATACCCAACAGAGAAGAATTTAATTGTGCCAACACATAATTTATTTGTAAAATGAAATAATTCCATTGTATAAGTGATTTTCAAAAACTGGATTAAGATGGATTTATATGCATCCCCCTACATCTCCTGGAGGGCTGCTGTTTTATGAAAAGTAGATTTATCATCCACACGAGAGTTGACTTTGGACCATAATAATGTCATCATGCAGATGACAACTGATCAGACTCAGCAAAGCAGATTCTGCCAGGAGTGTGATACCACCATGCATATCAGGAAAACAACGCTGCAGTATGTGGGGTCTAGAAACTTCACAGTCTAGCAGATCTGAGTTTGATTGCTGTCCTCACCATTTCCCAGATGTATAGCTGTAGGAAAATCAGTGTCTCTAAACCCGTTTCTGCAAATGCTGTACTGCTAACATGTACCTCAAAGGATTCTGGGAACATTAAATAAAATAAGTCAACAAGATTTACTCATTACTTTTACAGCCCTTCACATTTTTCAAAGCAGTGTGACATCTATGATCTCATCTGAACTGTATAATTCCTTATGGCAGGGAAGGCAAAAAAATTATAAACCTAACCTTGCAGATTACAAAACTAATGCGCAGAAAGAGGCCATGATTATCTCAACATCATATGACAGGTAAATGGAAAGTCAGGCTAACCATGTATATCTAAAGTCCAGCCCAGTGCTAGTTCTGGCTTCTGCTTCCCTAAGGCATAAAAAAATTCAGAAGAGCCAGGTGGACAAGAAAGATGCCACAGTAAGCCAGACAACTCAGTTCCTTGATGGTGATATTATCTGTGGAGGCAGGGAGACCTAATGTGAAGGACAGGTTTCCAGAAGAGTAAGGTCTTGAAATAGACATAGAAGTACATGTGGACAAACACAAAAGTGAAGATGTCTTCTCTCATATCTTATCCACCCGAATCCCTTCTCATCACCACTTTCCTGTCTCCTTCATGACCTTGTTTTCTTTTATGAGTTTTTAAATGTGACTGCTCTCCAGACCTTATGCCCTAGCCAAATGCTCTTCTCACATACTTCCTGGGAAATCTCGACTACTCCTATGATTCTAGCACTCTTCAACATGGACAATGCGCCAGATCTCAAAGTTCACCTGAGATGTTTTCTGAGACATGCCTCTTGAAAATGTCTGTGCTTCTAACTCATGTTCAAGATAGACACTATCTTCCCCCAAATGGCTTCCTCCTTGATTTTCTGTTGATTGGCCCAGCTACCAAGGGAATTATCTATTTCCCATTTTGCCATTTATTCCTTATATCCAATTATCCTTCTAATTTAAGTTAAACATCAGTTCACGAAGAGGCTCCTCCTCTTTACCCCTGTATAAGTCAAAACTCTACAGAAACAGAACAAGCATGGTGTGTGTCTGTGAGAAGGCCCAGATGGTCTCACTACGTAAGATACAATTCCAGCATTGCTCACTCCATGAAATTATTCCTGGCTGCCCTAAGCTGAGCTGGTTTTTTTCATGCTGTGGCCCTATAAAATTGCAAGTGGCCCTATTACTACCCTCATCATCTGTGCATGTGTCTGTCCCTTTCAATAGATTGAAAGTTCTGAGGAGGCAGGAACTGTACGTTTTCTAAACTTTCCTCCTAGGATCAAGCATTGTGACTAATGTATAGACGGTAAACAACATTAGCTGAATGAATGAATAAATGAATGAATGAGCGGAGATGTACAAGCTAAATGACAGTTTATGGGAATGAAAATAAGGAATGAATGGATAAATGAATGTGGTTGTGAGTAAGAACTGTCCCAGTTGCTCTTTTTTCACTCGGGTAATGGCTTTTCTCAATCTGTTTCAGGAGCAGAGACATATTCTAGCCAACCCTGACTGCCAGGAAGATAAATTTCCCCTTACAGTGAACAGGGTCTTTGGAGAAGTTTCATTTTAATTGGAAAATGGATCCATTCACTTCCTGGCTTCGACTCCTGGGTCAGTACAGACAGCACTACTGAACAGCTGCCAAGCACCAACAGAAAGAGGGACTGTGGCAGGAAGAGCACTAAGTCCAGTCAGACATTTGGGACATCCGAGGACAGCCGTCTGTCAGCTCACACAGGTCCTCTTCCCTGTCTCCCCCACATGTCCTTCAAAGCAAACTTTATTTACTGCCATCCCATAAAAGACAGGTGATCTGTTTACTGTATCAATGTCATTCCTTTGGTGCTTACTTGGCTATGCACACCTGCCTGTTCATTTAGGCAATGTTGTGGTATTTCATGGTCATTTCCTGTTGGCTAGTGTTATGGTTGATACATTTACAGCTAGGAACAAGGGCCATAACTGAGAAGTCCCTTCATAATGAGAGAAATAGCATCAGATGGGAACTTCACAGTCTTTTCCTTTCGATGAATCCAGCATTACCGAAAATATCCCATCAAGGAACAGGTTTTGAATCTTTTATAAAGGATCCCTGGGGAGGGTACTGAACTCTCTAGGGCCTTTGTCACTTGCCAGGACAGCCTGGCCTTACATCCTCTCACCCCCACAATCTTAGCACACATCTGGCCACAAATCAGGGCTGATAGACACTGTTGCATGGTCAATAAATATTTCATTTGAAAAATATTGCATGTTAACTCTAAGAGTACAAATGAATACATTGTACTCCCCCAAAATGAGCTAAAAGTCAAGTAGGGAAGACGGAGGCCCAAATGCAACATGAGAAGAGCCATGACTGCAGAAGAGACTCATAGTGACTGGCGGTACGCCAGGACAAGTATAACCTCACTCAACTGAATCCAACTACGGCAAGAATGCTATGAGCTAAACACTGTCATAAATAACAAGATGAGACCTGAAGGCATTAGGTGATTACTGACCAGAAAAAACATAGCTAACTGGTAGAAGAACCAAGGTCCAAACTAAGGTAAGTCAGACTTCAAAGAAGGAAAAATGTGGTACAACTAGCATACTAAGTAATAAAAAGAGCAGTCATTAAGAAGTTCTTAATGTGTGCTAGGGGCTGATCTACACAGTTTATAGCACACGCATTTGCTCAAATGGGCCCTTAACGCCCTTGTGGCACAGGTGGTCTTAGGATCTTTAGGAATTACTATAGGATGCACAAACTGAAAGAGTAGTTAGGCAGCTATGAAGTACTACAGCTACAGAGGCCACACACCTATAAAGTACTACAGCTTGGATACACACTTGATGTATGGCTCTGGAGAAGAAGTAGCAGAATATGCAAAGGCTATGCCTTACTAGAACTGCCACCAGATCTATTAGTTTGGAGAATCTGGGACTATGCAGGTGCTGAGAGGTAAGCCTGGAGCCAGACATAAAATCCTGATCCTACCTTCAAATTATTCATTGTGTAGGTAGAGCAAAGAATCAACTGATAGGAAACATTCAGGAGAAACATGTAAGTAGTACATGCACAGTAATTCATAAACTAAGCATTCTGTGTGGTTGTCTTGGTTACTTTTCTCTCGTTGCTGAGACAAAACACCCAATGCACAAAATGAAGGAAGGAAAAGTTTATTTACCTTATAGTTTGTGGAAGTTTCAGTCCATACTTGGCTGGCTCCAAGGCAGAAGATAACAAGGCAACAAGAGCAAAGGGGGGAATGGCAGTGCATGCAAGCCTCTTTCCCTACCTTATATTGTAAGCAGGCTACCCCCACCCCGGGAGCAGCACTCACATAGTTAACCTTCTAAACTTCTCACACTGACACAATGAAGAACATCCTAGAGCAGGAAGGGCATGTCCTTTGCATCCCAGGATGCAGAACTGCTGAGTCATTTAGCCAAACCTCTAGACTCCTCAAGTTGACACAATGTATCACAGTGGTCACAAGGAAAAGACATCCCTTCTACTTCTACACAAGGAAAGGAAGAAAGGATTCACTTTGGAGCCACTATCCAATCAAGATGTGGAGACAAGGCAAAGATTAAGGAAGGTAGGACGGGCTGGTGGCAGTCCAGGCTGTGGCAAGTACTTGAACAGCAGTGAAAGATGCAGCAGCATCAGCAGCATCCATGAGAAAGTTGGTCTGAGCCATATGTTAGACAGGTAGTGAGAGGTAAATTTGGATTTGGTTTAGACACCCACGTCAGAAAAACATGGAAGCCACATCAGTTCTTAAGCAGAAAGTGATTTTTGCGAATACTGTTTTATGAACATTAGGACAGAAACAATCTGAGAAACTTTGGAGTGAGGAGAGGTAGCAGGCAGAAGAGCCAGTTTCCATACGTATTTGTGGCAAAGAAAATAGAAAAAGCAAGCAAAAGGGAAGGAAAAATAAAATAAACATAAAAAAGAAGATGACTAGGAGAGAAAATGAAACAATAAGGACTAAGAAGAAGAGAAAGGACAAGAACATAAAGCCAAAAGATGTGCAAAGAAACAAAGGAATAATGGGGTGAAAAGGAATAGGTTAAGCATGAGATATGAATACAGTGACAAAGACAGACAAAGGATGTGAGAAAGAATGAAAGAAGAAGTAGGTAAAAAAATTTAAATGTGTTGAAAACAATGGCCCAACCATGACAATGTCCTCGACAAGACAATGCAGGAAGAAGGGAAGGCAGGAACCAGCCTTGCTTAGTCTGCACAGGGCCTCTTGTCTACAGAGATGAAGTCATGGTTGATGTCACTGCCTCTGAGTCACACACCCCTAAAAGGAGAGGAGGAGAGGGCCGCGTCTGGTATTCAGTCCCACTCCTGGACAAGAGTTCGTTTGCTGCTTTCATCCTCAGGGGCACCATCTGGTCTTGAGATGTCTGTCTGCACAGGAAGGACATGTAGCCATGTACATGGTCAGAGCTCAGCCACCAGCCTCTTATTGTGGGCCTTGAGGAGAGGGTCAGAAAAGGTATGGAAAGTAGCATGTGGCTTTTCTCTGACTATGGCCAATGGGCAAATGAGCTCCATCCACAACATCCCAAGAAGAAATTCCACAATAAGCACTGCAGAGTATATAAAAAGGTTAGCTAGGCTGCTTTCACATTGTCCATACCCTTGCCTTACTGTAACTTCCCTCTCATGCAAGTCTAGCTTCCTCACACTGACACCAATGCTGTTTGCAAATGACCCTACCGATGACCTAATTCCAAGTCCTCTGCTGGCCCAGTAGCCTACTCACCTGTGAACACTAACTGAGCCATATTTGAAAGTAACCCAAATTTCTATTCCACTTATTCTACTCTGACTTTATCTTTCATCCCCCTTCTAGAAATGAGGACAGCCTGAGTATAGCAACTGCATTCTATTTATTGCTATATTCCTAATAATAAATAAAATAGCTGGAATAAATGCTTATTAAGTATTTGGTAATGAATGAAAATCTGTGAACAACTCTGGCAGAAAACTGTTAGTACCATATTTTTAGGCTATTTCTAAAACATACACCTATTCTTATAGCCATCATCCTAAGAATGGTGGTTGATGAAGACAACAGCCTATAAGGTACAGATGACAACTGCTCTGAATACATTTGCTGGAGTAGTTCAGGGTAGATTTAGTTTCCCTGATTCTCTCTCCCCATGAGCTGTGACAAGCTGGGCTTGAAGTAGAACTAAAACTTGACCACTGGTAGCTGCAGGAAGTGAGCCTTTCTCAGCCTGCTCCCACTTGCTCAAACAGGAATCTCTTGAGGAGTCCATGTTCATCTACTTAAGCTTTATTTTGGCAGTCCACACCTAAAGCTGCCCACAGGCTGATCTTCTCCTGGTTTCCAGGCCTCTGTTTTGAAGAGGTCAAACTTAAATCTGCATTTATTTTCCACTGTGATTTGTTCAGGACCACATTTCACAGAATGATTTGTTTCCATTTGCTGTGATTTGACTGAGTGTCCTCAAATGTCCACATGGGAAAGGCTCAGTTGCCCACTGTTGGGAGGTCGTGGAATCTTGAAGTGAAGCCTGGTAGGAGGATGCTGAATGACTGGTGGCATGACTCTAAAGGGAATAGTAGGATTCCAGTCCCTTCTTTTCTCTTTCTTTGCTTCTCAACCACCATGAAGCAATTTCTTCCACCCCAATCCCCACTTAATATGCAACCCTGCCATGGCTTAAGAGCAAGGGGCAAAACAGCCATGAAAGAAAACCTCTAGAAGTATGAGCCAAAATAAACTTTTCCTCTTTTTTATGTTGACTTACCTCAGGAATTTTTTTACAGTAATGGAAAACTGAGTAACACACCTTTTAACTATTATTTCAGGTTAAGGAAAGTTCTTTTAAAATTGTTTTAGTTTAAAGTAAAAATAGTTTTCTTTAATTAGGGATTATTTTGAAAACTCTGAGTTTAATTCAAATGCCAATACCTTCCAAAGTAAAGTAATATTCAGAGGCAGCTGTTCTGGTCAGATGGCTTAAACATATTTCCAAATATTCACTTTTGAACATTCTTTATTAATGAACATCTCTGACTTAAATCTAACCAAAAATCACAGTATTATTCTTTGTACATTTTCATTACATAATGTTAAGCTTAAATGCAAACAAATAAAATACCTCAGCTACTAAAAATACTACATGTGTCCTTTCTTCCAATGTTTTTATGACTTAAGACTGAATTCTTTCTCCCTTCATTGTTGGACTACTTCACTGAATCAAGAGGTAAGTATATGAAAAATATATCTCCCTAGTTTTCTTTCCAAAACTCAACTTCTTTTTATCATTGTCATCATCTGAAAAGAAGTTGCTACCACTAGCACTTAATATTTACTAAATACCTTCTGATGTATAATATTGCCATCATTTCCACTTTATAAATGGGAAACTAGGACCTCAGTGAAGTGAATCGCTGAATCACGCAGGCAGTAACTGGAGTCTGGGGAGAAACTCTGGCTACTTGAACCCCAAATGCAAACTTCCACACCACTGTTCTACTGCTGCTTCCCAGGACATGGGAGGAGTTCCATAAATATCTGCATGGTGATTCACTCTCTGTGTTAGGTCCATGGGCTTGTCTCTGACCCTCAGCCAAAGCCAGACCATGTGGCCTCATGCCAAGACAACTACAGGAGTCTTCTGTCTGGTTTCTATCTCTGTCCCCATCGTTCTGAGGGTCACATAACGCCAGTGCTGAAGAAGCCGTCAGCATCACACCCACAGCTGTCCCCAAATGCCAGAACACAGACTGGTGCTAGTCCAGTATCAAAATTTTTCACTCATCAGTGGTCAAGTAATAATAGTAAAAATAATTATAAAAATATAAGGTTCTTATTCTTAATAAGATCATGAATAACTAATTGGCACTAAGAAAGAGCTTATTTCCTAATTGCTTGTTTTGCTTTACTTGGATAAGCACCAATACTTGGCACCTATAGCATTACTAGGGACACAGTTCAGGCCCTGTAGCAAAGCCATAAAGGGAAACAGAGGCCAGGTAGGACAGAGCCACTTACTCAGATAGCTCTGCAATCCCTATGTACATTCCCTCTGCATTTCTGAGACAGAAGACACTGACTGTTGAGCACACTTAGGAACACACCGAGGCAGCTTTTGGAGACACCTCTCCCTGCAGGGAGTCTTCAGAGACACCCTGGCCTTACAGGAACCCTAATGCATTTCATCATCTAACCAGCAGAGTGCTCACAGATTGGGGCACAAGGACAGCTTGGAAGGAGGTCCTAGTTGCACAAGTACTTCTGCAGCTCCTGGGTTCAGAAGAAGTGAGGCACTAGCTCAGCCATTTACTCCTTTCTAACCATATATACTTAAACGGAGCACAGAGGAGGCTGGCTTTTTAAGAAATAACTATAATATGCTGGCACATAAGCAAGAGTTTATAGGTTTAAATTAGTTGAGTAGAGATAAATTTGGATCTGATCTAGCATCAAGTCTGACTTGAGTCCGAGTCTCTAACTTTGGGCATCTAAACTCTAGATATTTTCATAAATTATTATTCTAGAGTTCTTATTTAAATTTAGGTTTGGGCTAACTGCCCTGTGCAACACATGTAGAAAGGAAGAGAACATCCTGACCCGCCAGAGTCAAACTGCCAACTTCTAGCAGGCTCTATGCCTTTGATCCCCATGACATGGTGGCAGAGGTGATAGCTAAATGACTGACCTCACTGAGGACAAGACCAACTTCTGGGAGAGTTTTAATCCAGGAGTGAGTGTACCCTACCACACAGACAGCCACTGGAAACAGACTCAGAAGGGTGAGGGTTAGACACAGTTATCCTAAGATTCTCTGAAGAATCAAGTTTTCCCATAAGGTTCAATAAAAAGAAGCTTAATCCATTCTGAACTGTACATATTGTTTTAACCACGAAAATATGAAACAAAGTATAGTATAGTATAGTATGAAGACAGAGAACACTAACCTTGCTTGGGGCCACTTTTGCAATGGAGGAAAGGAAGGTGGATAAAGAAGAAGTTATTGTTTAGAGGAAGAGCTCCTTCTCTCTTCTTTATCTCTTAGCTGCAGAGACAATTTTGACAAAAAAAAGAAATCTGTGTAATGTTAGTTGTATTTCCCTGTCCTGCATAATCCTCTGGAAATGAGAGACCATGTTATCGTTCATCAGGTTCAACACTCTGTTCATTACAGTTATGTTGGGGTGGTGCTTCTCAAAAAAATCCTGGCACTCATTCCATTTTTTCCATAGTGGATTTTATTAATTATTGCTATCCTTGTCTTCCTCTTTCTTAGTGGAATGCTCCTTGATAAGCACATTCTGTCGCTCACTCTAGACTTCAGTGAGTTCTGCCATCATCAGGGCCTCCTTAGTATCCTCAACAAGCTCCTCTATGTCTGCACCATCAACACCCAGACCCACACTCTTGCTCACAGACACAATCTCCTCCACTACCTGTGCATCAGACCCTTCAAAGTCACATTTAGTGACACATTTTAGCCACAGTCTTCTCTAGGCTGAGTCTAAGGCCCAGTACATGATCACTTCCCAGGATTTATCAATGCAGTTGATGCAGGGCAGGATACTGAAACGCTTCTTGTAGAACTCTTTCAGAGTCAAGGACATCTTTTCAGTGACATTAAAACAGCTGATGAACAGCACCTCTGAGAGCAGCTTCTTGAAAAGGCTCATAATTTGCTGGTCCTTGAGCTGCAGAAGCCAGTGATACAGCTCAGTAGCACAGTGCCTGCCTGGCAAGCGCAAAGTCGTGAGTTTGATTCCCCATAACACACACACACACACACACACACACACACACACACACACACACAATCCATGAGCTGCAGAAAAGGTATCATGTTGGGGGAGGAACTTGACCTTTATGAAGTCATACTTAGTATCTTTTTCATCCACAGAAGCTGGAGGGTTTGCAGGGCACTGTTCATTAGAAGGCGGCACCTTTCAGGCAGTTGGTTGTCAGAATGGTATTTCTTAATGGTGAATGTGAACATCTCATGCAGCCATTCCATGAACAAGTGCCTTGTGACCCAAGCTTCAGATTGGCCCTCCACATGACAGGCAGTCTGGTCTTATTCACATTTTGTTCTGTGAATGCATGAGGGGTCTGATAATGATGTACCAGAATGGTGCACCGGTAATAGCTTAATCTTTAAGCCAGTGCTTGTGCCTTGTCCCTCTATGTGACACAGGTTCTGTTCAGCATCTTCTTCCAGAAGAGCCCCCTTTCATGGCAGCTGACCTCTTGTTGAGGGACATATTCTTTCTTCATGAATTCCAGGTAATTCTTTCTTGAGGTCTTCTGCAGTAGCCTTGTCAGAAGTGGAAGCCTCACCATGTCTTATCACACTGTGGATGCCATTTCTTGTGGAATTTATCAAGCCACCCTCTACTGGCTTTAATTTCATCACTTGTTGCACTTGCAGAAGGGTTTTCTTGTAGTAAGTCACTATGCAATTTCCTGGGTTTTTCACAGATCATCTCTTCACTAACATTATCAGCTGCCAGTTGTTTCTCTTTCAACCACAGTAACAAAAGTTTTTCCACCTCGTCCAGCACTGTGTCCTCTGCTTGCTTAACATCATTACCTCTTTTGTCACATCAGCTCATTCGATGGCATCTTTATTTTTCAAAATAGTGGAGGTTGTCAACTTCACTATCTTGCACTCTAAGGCCAGATGAGTCACATGAATACAATTCAGTGGTTATTCTCTTCAAAATCTTCTTGCCATTCTTGCTCTACACTTTCTTGGTACCTTCATTATTGCTCTGCACATTCTTACCACCTTCATTACTGCTCTGCACTTCCTTTGGAGACATGCTGGATTAAATAATACTGTACAGTACAGCATGTGCTAAAAGCACACAAAAAAGCTTCACAACAAGTATGCACAAGGCTGTCTGGGACCATGATCTCATCTAGAGGGAGCCATGACTACTTGTCAGAGCAGAGAAGATGGCCACATTTGTGTTAGTGTGGGGAAGGTGAGCGTGGTCGTGTTTATCACACAATGCAGAGTTCATGATCAGCAGCAAAATTATACCAAACACTTCTGTTCATGAACCGAACTGTCCATGAACAGAAGCTTTTGTGAGCTGAGGTATTACCATATAGAGGAGGCCCTTAATACCCCACTATTACAAATAGATCAACTAAAAGAAAATTCAATAAAGACATATCAGAGTTCAACCAAACTTCTGAATACATGAACTTAATAAATACATACACAGCATTCCATCCAACAAGAGAATACACATTCTTTTCGGTAGCACATTCTATTTCCTCCAAAATGGACCATATCCTAATTAATAATGCATGCTTACATACATGTAAAAGAATCAAAACTTTGACATGCATATTATCAGATCGCAGTGCAATAAAACTAGAAGTAAGCATCAAAAGAAACCACAGAAACTAGGCAAATATGAAAATTAAATAACACACTCTAGAATAATCAATGAGTCACAGAAGAAATCAGGAAGAAATAAGACAATACCTGAAATTAAATGATAATGCCAGTACAACATACCAGAACTTATGGGACACAATGAAAATAGTTCTACAAAGCAAGTTTAAAGCTATCGATTGTCACATCAGAAAAACAGAATGAGGCCAAATAAATGACCTAAAGATACATCTCAAGGTCCTAGAAAAAACAAGAATAATCCAAATCCAGAGCTTGTACAGGAAGGAAATTATAAAAATCAGAGCAGAAATCAATGAAATAGAGACTGAAAATACAATACAAAAGAATCAGTGAACCAACAAGTTGGTTCTTTGAAAGAATAAATAAAATAGACAAATAGTCAGTCCTATCAAAAAAGGGAAAAACACATAAATTAATGCAATTAGAAATGAAAAAGGTGAAATCACAACAGACACTGCCAAAATCCAGAAGATTTTATATGTTTTATATGTGTAATCCATGTATGTTCACTTTACAAACATATATGCCAAACAACTGAAGAACTGAGATGAAATGGAGAAATTGCTACATATATATGAATTACCAAGAACTTAAAAGTACTGAATAATGCAAAACAAGGAAACTGAAGCATTAATGAAAGAAACCTACCAAGAAGAGTGCAGGATCTGACGTATTCACTGCCAAATTCTACAAGAATTTCTAAGATCAATACTCTTCAAACTGTTTAATGAAATTGAGAGGGAAGGAGTACTCCCAAAATTGTTCTTGTACAAGGATCTGACCAAAAAAGAGAACTACAGACCAATCTCCCTAATGAACACAGAGACAAAAATCCTCAACAAGATACTGGCAAACAGAATGCAACAAATCATCAAAAAAGATCACACACTATGACCAAATATGCTTCATCAGAGGGATGCAAAGACAGTTCAACAGATGAAAATCAATATATGTAATCCATCACATAAACAGAAGGACAAAAAACACATGATCATCTGAACAGATGCAGAAAAAAAGCCTTGGAAAAAATTCAACATCCATTCACAATAAAAACCCAGAAGGAGATAGATATAGGCAGGTGTAGAAGGACCTTATCTCAATCTAATAAAAAGCCATTAATGACCACCATATTGTCAACATTATAATAAATGGAGAAAAAAATGGAAGTTTTCCCTGTAAAATCAGGAATAAGACAAAGATGCCCACTGTCATCACTCCTGTTCAACATACTCAAAACATTAGCCACAGCAAGCAGGCAAGAAAAAGGAAAAAAAAAGGGATATGCATAAGGAAGGACAAAGTCAATGTATCATTATTTGCAGACCCCATGATCTTGTACTTACAAAACCCAAAAAATTCCACCAAAAACTCCTAGAATTAGTAACCAAATTCAGGAGTGTTGTAGTATACAAAATAAAGACACTTAAATGTGTATAGTGTTCCTATACACTAACAATGAACTCACTGAGAAAGAAATAAGGGAAACAGTATCATTCATAACAGCATTAAGAAAAATTAAATAATTGGAAATTAACCTAAGCAAGAAAGTTAAAGCCTCTACAGTGAAAATTAAATCACTCTTAAAAAAGGAAATCAAGAAGGACACCAGGGATGTGAGGGCGATCTGGCTGCAACATCTGTCACCCCTTTGATCACCAGGGTTGATATGGCTGATCCGCCTGGCTAGGCCAGAGTCCTCTTGCTCCCTCAATGCTCCATGTGTGTCCCTCCTAAAGTTGCTTACTTGTTCTAATAGGAAACTACCCCCAGTAGAGGTGGACTATTCCTCCATCAAGGGTAGACAAGTAGCTGCACTCCCTGTAGAACCTCCAAACAAGAAGGTCAGCAGAAAATGGAAGGATATCTTCTGTTGCTGGATAGGCAAAACCTATATAATCAAAACGACTATACTTCTAAAACTAATATAGATTCAACATAATCTCAATAAAAATACCAACAGCATTCCTCACAGATCTAGATAAAAGAATCATAAAATGTACATGGAACCCAAAGAGACCCAGAATAGCAAAAGCAATCCTCAGTAACAAAAGCAAAGCAGGAGGCATCACAATCCCAGATTTGAAGTTATACTGTAAAGCTACTGTCATTAAAACAGCATGGTCCTGGGACTAAAACAGGCACTGTGGGTCAGTGGAACAGAGCAAAAGAAGCAGAAAAAACTCCAGGCACAATTAGCTATTTGTTCTTTGACAGATATTGATCATGTCTGTGGACAGCCATAAAACAGTGACCATCTTAACTAGAATTTATTATATATCACACAAAGCTAAACCTGTCATGATTTCAAACTACCTTCACAAGTTTCATGATGTTCCAACTTCAGATGGATCTACGGGTGCACAGAGATACAGACAGATGGACTTATAAGTGGTAAAGCAGGATAATTAAAATATAATCGTTCTGAGTGTTTGATACCAAATGGTTTCAACTTTTCTGTATGTTTGAAATTTTAATACAAAATCTTGGGGGGAAAGTGGCTTTAAGTCTCTTGCTCTCAGTTCTAGAGCTGGAAGCTTCTGAGATAACAGCAAATGTGGCCCCCTCCTGCCCTCTCCATCACACACAGTGCTTTGTATGTAGTAGTTACTAGGAAAAAACAAAGTCTATTTCACTGAATAAGTGAGTATATCCTTATACATCAGAACAGTTTTTTCTCATGGTGAAGATAAGAGAGGAAAAAAGGAAGTTAAAACCAACCCAGCTTTCAGAGAAACAAGACCTACCCCTCTGGAAGAATCCTGTTCTGCATCTTTCTGGACTCCTGGTCTGCCACTTCCCTTGCCTTCCCTGCTATTAACCCTTGCCTGCTACTAACCCGGGGCCTCCCATTTTCCAAGATAATAGTCCTCATGCTGAGTTACTATATCACACAACACCCATGAAATGGAATGTCCCTTTTAGTGTTTTTTCTGAAGAAAGTATTTTCCTACAATTTAGCCACTATGAGAAAAGAGTTTTGTCTGCTTTTTAAAAAATCTAATGCCACATGGACATCAAGCCAGCCAACTTAGCAATCTTCTTCTCACTTGTCTGGTTTCACTAAAAACCAGAAGCAGCTGACATTCCTGCAAAGCAGTTAGTAAGACTGGCAGCAAGCTAGCTGTGCACTTATCTGGGTACTGCAGTCCTACATCGATGTCTGTCTACTGGCTGACCAGGAGACCTGAGTTCATTCAGCAAACATTCACTGAGTGGTCATCAGTGCTAACACCACATTTGGCTCTAGGGATACAAAAGCAAGTTAGAGATGCACAGACCTGGTCCCCGCACATATGAGGCTAAGAATACAATGACCCAATGAGGAAGAACTGCAGTATCACAGAAAAACAAAGCAAAGCCAGAAGAACCTTTGGTTAAGTCCAGTGCTCAAACTTACAGGCAAGTCATTTCCTGTCTTTGAGGTGTTCTACTTTCACCTAGAAAATGTGAGAAATAGTAATATTTATCTCACAAGACCATGTCATAGATGAAATAAAACAAATACTGTATATGCCGAAGCCAACCATAAGCCATAAAGTAATATACAAAAATATTAATATTATAATAGTTGGCATTTGTTGTATGTTACTAGGTATCAAATGAGCACATTTTTTCCTAGTTTGCATTTTAAAATTACTTCATTAGACTATAAAACTAAAAGAATAAGTACATATTTGACATAAATCCAATGTTGACATCAGGAGAATAAGGGATTCATGATCCAGGTGCATGAAGCTGGGCATCAGCCTCAGCACTCTGTATGTAGCAGGAGCCCAGATATGAGCAGCCCACCCTAACAGGAAATTCACAACAGATGCCCCAACACCAGTGGACAGGACTGACCATGTTGCTTAAAGGCTACTGGGATCTGGTCCCAACATATAGAGCCTTAGTATCAATACAATAAACAGAGGCTTTTTGATTTAATAGATGAGATTTAGATTCACCTGTGGGCAAAGAGAGCAATGATAAAAAGAGGTATCCACTGTAGGGGTCCTAAGACACAAAGGAGAGGTTTAAGGAGTCCCTGCCTCTGCCTAGAGCCTACCTTCGCTTGGCTCCAAAATAAGCTGTGACTCAGGTAACACAACTGCAGCCAAGGGAGAGGTATTGAGTTGAAAGAAGAGGTAATGCTCCAAGCCTCATTTTCCACAAAGGGAAAGAGAAAATTAACTTAAACTGGGTATGCACAGGACCTTTACTTTCAAGTAGAACGATTAGACAGGCACACCCAGTAATCAAAATAGGTATAACAGATGGCTTAATAAGTTCATTCATTTAGCAAAGTAATTACCAAGATACTAATGCTAGATGCTAAATAGTGCCCTAGACACTAGTGATACTAATGATACCCAAATAAACAAGGTGTAATGTCATGTAACAGTTTCCAGGGTAAGGGATGCCACTGGGGACAGTGCACCTGACATTACTCAACACTAGGGACAGAAAGTCAAGGAAGGGTTTCTGGAGGAAATGTACGTGGGGTCTTGAGAAATCTGTATATAGTTCCCAGGTAGAGAAAGAAATTGCATAAATTTATCAGGCAGAAATAAAGCAAAGACCTAGCATTGTGAGAGATTATGGGTATAGAACTGTTAGAGCCACTAAGAAACTAACCATCTGGAAAGTCTTTCCATTGCTCTTATTGTTTGTTATAGGAAAAGTAATAATGGATTCCTTAAACAATTACCTAGACCCTGGGCCTTAAATTTAAATGCCCAGGAGTGGAGAGAGACTGCTACAAAAGTAGCAACACCAGCTCCCACTGAAGAGGGCCACTCCTGCTCAGCTCTGGCTAACTCCTTGTGGCCCTGCTACTGCCAGAGCAGCAGAAAATCTGGATTTTTTTTTTATTAAAACGTTTTAGCATTTACACGTTGGAAACTAGTTAAAAAATGCTTTTTCTGTTTCTCCAAATGTAGCATGGGTCAAACTCTGTGAGCAGCCAGCTTGTGGCCCTGGCAGATGGAAGAATGAGTGTCATTTAAGAACAGGCAGTCAGGAGTAATGGTTAGTGCCCAGCTGTTCTCAGGCTGGACTAGGTCATGATCCTAGCTTTCCTACTCAACTCAGGCAGCTCTGGTAAAGCTCTCAAGCCTTCTGAGCACTGGTTTCCTCATGTGTATTATGGGGCCCTCATCTCTTTCACCTTGGCACCCCCAAGGCTCATCACCCAGGACAAGAAAGTTGATGAAAACATGTACCCACCACTCACTGTAACAACCTCAGATCCTCCTGAAACTGTCACTACAAATGTCTTTTCTGTACTAGTACATGTAGAGCCTGACAGACAAACAGCTGTAGTAGAGTAAAATAGTGATGGTCCCATATTCTAGATATAAAATGCCAAAATTCAAACCCTAGCCTTGCTATTTACTAGCTGTGTTAGTTACTTTTCTCTCATTACTGAGACAAAATACTCAATGCCCAAAAATAAGGGAGAAAAAGGTTATTTAGCTCACAATTTGTGGAGGTTTCATTCTATAATCAGCTGGCTCCAAGGCAGGGTGGCGTGGTAGAGGAGCAACAGTTCATGGCAGCAGAAGGCAGCAAAGACAACAAGAGCAAAAAGCGAGGAGCAGCAGCAGAGAGCAAGCCTCTTTCCTTCCCTTATATCATATGCAGGCTGCCTGTCCCAGGGTAGGAGTAGTACTCACACCCAGAATCCCAGCATTGGACCATAAATCAATCACAAACTCTAGAAGCCTGTCCCATGACTGCATGAGGCTTTTGGGGGATATCTAGACACAAACCATAACACTAGCTAAGTGATCTTGGACATCTGCTTAAAGTCTCTGTGCCTGTTTCCTGACCTATAAAAAAGGATAATTATTCCATAGAACAGTTGTAAGGATTGGATAAGTTAACGTATAAAAAGCTTACAAAGGTACCAGAGAATAAGATTATATACATTTGACCTGCTGTTTATGTTCTCATCACCTGGTTAATCTGCGTCTTCCTCCTCTAACCTGACTACAGCCTGTTGGTGGCAAAGCCCTGTCTGGATCCCCACAGAAAACTGTACAGGGAGGAATGAGGCATTATGTGGCTCTCCATATCGGTCTGCTTACCTGCTGTGACAATATGAGTAAGTCTAATTTTTTCTGAGTTTGTTTTCAATCTGCAAAGAAAGCCAGTATATATCCTACTAGGTGAATGTGAAATATGGTAATTTTGAGGTTTGAGTCCCCAGTGAATTTAAAAGGGGGCAAACAGAAGGTACTTGGTGCACTGCACATGCAGAGCCACTGCCATGGTGTAGGCGTCACCCACAGCACAAGGATGAGCAACTGAAGGTTCTTGCCTACTGCCTACTGTCTGCCACTGTCTCTGACAACTGCATGTGGTTTCTAGATGCTTCTTTAGCTTTCAGTTAAACAAAAAACATATACCAACTCCATGAAGATATTCTGTTTAAAATTTTCTTAATTGCTGACAGCATGTTAACTGAAGTGGCCATAAGAGAAAAACATTTTAAACACAATGGCAACAAAAATTAAATTATCTGAATATCTCCAACACAAATATCTCACTAAATTACAATAATTCCACAAGGCCGATAGTACTATTCTCATCTTATAGCTTAGCAAAATTGATTTAGCTTGTCCCAGGTCCCACAAATGGAGAGTGGCAAAGAAAGATCTGAATATAGTGTACCTGACTTTAAACCCTATAGTGTTTTTGTTATTGTTGTTACAAAACTATTATATCTCCCAAAGTTGCTCAATATCTGTATTAGTTCTAATGCTTGAACTGAGATGAATAATATTAGACTTATACTTGAAATTTTCAACCAGAGAAAGATTATGGTTTCCACCATATTGGCATTTTAAAATCACATTTCAAACAAAGGAACTTATTTATCTTTCATAAAGTTTCAAGAGTAAAAAAACTAAGATACAAAAAAATGTTTTATTATCAAAAAGAATAAAAGAATAAAACAAGGCATTCAGAACAAGCTAGACACACATCTGCTTTTACAGAGGACTAGAAGAACCAGGCTTTCTGACCAAGAGCAGGGCTTTCTTTCCAACAGCATCTACAGAAAAACCCTCAACTGACACCTTTCCCTTAGGCAAGAAGTTATCAGACTTCCTCTCTAGGCACGCAATGCCGAGGATCCTCCAAAAACTCTACACACACCAGGAAAGCAGCATTACAGCCAACCCAGAGACTTCTTATGCCCTTCCCAATGTGTCATCAGGCAACCAGCAGAGGGGCATGGATTGGGAAGTAGGAGGGCAGATAGGACACTTTTTCTTTTCTGCTGACAAAGGCAAAAGGAGGAAATGAGTTAAAAGTCAGACTGGAATGTCTCCAGACGGCCTCTGCAAGCCCATTAATTATCTTCCATTAACACTGAGCTGTCAGAATCAGCATCAGCCTGTTAACTTCCATGACCTTCCTCAGTCTGTACCTTGTTACCCCACAATGTTTCATGTTTATAAAGATAGGCGAATCCAGCTGCTCCAGCCTGACAGAACTTAATTTACATTTGGCCTTCATTAAGATGAGAGTAAGAATCATTGAGACCAAATGGAAAAGCCAGACTTCTGGGGGTTATAAAAAATTCAAATGGCATTTTTCCTTTTATCTGACAATTCTTATTAAGAATATGTATCTAAACCTGAAACACATAAAACTTACATGTAAAGGATATGATTAAAATTCCATACTGTAAGAAGAGAACCCAGGTGACCTTGCCCAAGAGCTATGGTGGTCCAAGCAGCCTCAACATCCAGTTGGTGTTAGCCCCTGAAGACTTTCAGGACTCCTCTCCTGTCCACTGTGTAGTGCCAATTCAGGCCTCCTTAGTTCTCACCTGTATCAACACCCTCACTGGGTCAAATTACTCATAGTGTTAAGCAGCTCCACTGGAGCAGCCATGAACAAAATGGGTATGATCTCTATTGGCTCACAGATGACAATAGCTGGAGGGGGCAACATTATAAATCACCATACAAACTAATATTAAAACATATGAAAGATACAATGCCATAAAATTAAGAGTACCATTACAGTTTACATCTAGACATTCCTTTAAAGCCTTCTGCAATAATCATAGGCAGGAGGGAATGTGGCTGTGTAGGGAAAGGGTGTCAGTAGGTAGGAAAAGAAAATAAGGGCCTCATCAAGCTTTATTAAAGAAATTAATAGAAAATCTTACTAAAAGCAACTTTTGCCTATGCAGTTAGACTTGAGCAATTAGAAAAACAAAGGAAAAGAAAGAGAGAGAAACTAGACCTGGAAAGGCACCAGGCAGCACAACTAACATGTCAGTTTATCAAGAAGAACTGACAGACAGAGCACAGATGAAGCTAGAAGCATGAACGACCAGGGTAAACAGCACCCCTTACACACCTGCAATAAAATCCAAGGGAGGTACGCCCCTGCACTGAGAGAGCGAGCGCTCCGGGAGCTGCTGGACTCATGGGTTCAAGTCTGTGCTTGGCCCACACCCCCACGGTTCCCAGCTGAAACGAGCAGAGAGAGCCAAGTATTTCCCGTCTACCCCGAGGGCAGAGTGCATGAACCTGGACCCCGCCCACCTTACAGATCGAGTCTCTGCCCTCCCTGCACCCGCTACAGAGAGGAGGTCCTCACTCAGAAGCCCCAGGGACTTCTCCGGCTGGGGGCTGGACAAGCAGACTCTCTGAGCCCCACGCCCTGCGCCGAGAGAGCGAGTGCTCTGGAAGCTGCTGGACTCCTGGGTTCCAGTCTGCGCTTGGCCCACACCACCACGGTTCCCAGCTGAAACGCGCGGAGAGAGCCAGGTATTTCCCACCTACTCCCTGAGGGCACAGCCCACAAACCAGGACCCTGCCAACATTACAGACAGAGTCTATGGCCTCCCTGCACCCGAAGCAGAGAGGACATCTCACTCAGAAGCCCCAGGGACTTCTCTGGCTGGGGGTGGGGCATGTATACTCTCCCAGCCCGCACGTACCCTGCACAGAGTGAGCAAGTGCTCCGGGAGCTGCCGGACCCAAGGTTCGAGTCTGTGCTTTGCCTTTGCCCAGACCCCCTAGCAAGTCGAGGCTCGGGAAGTCCGTGACTGATACCCATCTGGGCAGCATCTGGTTCCTGTATGTGTCCTGAACTGATTGGAGATATAGATTCAGGTGGCTCACAAACTGTAGACCCTGCAGTTTGTGTCTGAATTATGCTTGTACCCTAAACTGCCTGGGGACACAGGTCCACTGGACCGGGACTGTCACACCAGTGCAATCTGACTCAGGAAGTGCACATGCCCTGAACAGCAAGGGGACGCTGAATCAGGTGGTTGGCCATCAACTGACACAAGTGCCCATGTCTGAGAAAGAGGATAACTAGATACAAATCAAAAACTGCCAGAAATCCCGAGACTAAGTAATGCTACTCAGAGGTCACCCAGGGTCAAACCTGAACAACAGGAAAAGTAGGAACACTAATGGTCTTGGCTGAGAAGCTACTGAAGAGGGAAACTGAGCTTTCTGCATCCGGTAGCAAACATGTCAAAACGAAAGACTAAAACACAGTCCCAGAACTCCACCCCAATCAGAACAAGTCCAGGAGACATCAACATAGGAGAACTTGATAAACACATGCCTGAAATAGCTGAAATGATTGCAGTGGAAGTAAACAAACAACTCCATAAGGCCATAGAAGAGATGAGATCAGAAATAATCTCTCAGGCAAAAAGTGAAATGACAATAATAATGAAGGAAATGCTCAAAAAGACTGAAGAAGAAATATATAAGAAAGTAGAAAAACAAAGGCAAGAGTCAGAAGCGCTCAATGAAAAATATAGAAAGGACTTAGAACACATGAACCAGATTCTAACACACTTGCAGGAAAACAAAGCTGCCAGTGAAAGCTACCAAAACCGCTTGAATGAAGCTGAAGATAGAATCTCAAACCTTGAAGACAACATGGCAGCTAGTGACCATGAAAGAACGGATCTCCTAAAATCAGCAAGGATCCAGGAAAAGTCAATTCAACAGCTGCAAGATGAGGCAAAGAGGAATAATGTATGACTTATAAGAGTCAATGAAACAGCAGATAGCAACATGACCAACATGAAAAGAATATTTGCAGAAATAATAGCAGAAAATTTCCCAAGCATAGAAACAGAACCTGATATAGAGGTAAATGAGGCATTTAGAACTCCAAACAACCACAACCAAAATAAAACTACACCCAGACATATAATAGTCAAGTTCCCAGATCTCCAGCAAAAGAACAGAATATTAAAAGCTGCTAGAGAAAAGAAACAGATTACCTATAAAGGAGAGCCCATCAGAATCACAGCAGATTTCTCAGCACAAACCATCCAATCGAGAAGAGCTTGGAGTAAAATATTACAGGTCCTCAGACAGAACAGCTTCCAACCAAGAATGATGTACCCTGCCAATCTATCTCGCAAATTCAATGGAGAAATAAAATATTTTCACAACAAAGAACAATTGAAGAACTTCATGAGCACCAAGCCAGCATTACAAAGAGTACTAAAAGACATTCTGGACAAAGAAAAATCTGACCGCAATTTCAAAAACAACACTAGGAATGAAACCTCAACAAGAGCAAACAAGTAAACAGGGAGAAAAAGTAGGACACCAACGCAAGTAAATAACGTGACAATGATAAATCAATACATATCGGTTGTAACTATAAATGTAAATGGACTCAATTCTCCAGTCAACAGAAACAGACTGGCAGACTGGATAAAAAAACAAAATCCAACAATATGCTGTACACAGGAAACACAGTTTACTGAAAAGGAAATCCACACACTAAAAGTCAAAAGATGGAAAACAGTCCTTCATGCAAAAGGAACCCAGAAAAAAGCAGGGGTAGCTATTCTTTTTGCAGACCATGTAAACTTCAAACTGACAGCAATCAAAAGAGATAAAGAAGGTCACCACATACTAGTCAGGGGAAAACTGCAAGAGGATGAGATAACAAACATAAACATCTACGCAGCAAATATCAGAAGTCCAAATTATATACGACAAATCTTAACAGGCATGAAAACCCATATAATTAAGAACACTATTGTAACAGGGGACCTCAACACCCCATTGACACAAAGAGATAGGTCAACTGGACAAAAAATCAGCAAGGAAATAACAGATCTGAACCAAAGCTGTGAACAAATCGACTTAGTAGATCTTTACAGAGTGTTCCACCCCACGACATCACAATACACATTTTTCTCAGCTGCACATGGGTCATTCTCTAAAATAGACCACATCTTAGCCCACAGAACATACCTTCCGAAATGCAAAAGAACTAAAATTATTCCGTGCATATTATTGGACCACACTGCAATGAAATTGGAAATTCACGACAAAAGGAACTCCAAAAAACTCCATAAACACTTGGAAATTAAAACAACAACCTCCCAAACAACCAATGGGTCACACAAGAAATTAAAGATGAAATTAAAAAATACCTACAAACAAATGAAAATGTAAATACAACTTACCGGAATCTATGGGATGCAATGAAAGCAGTCCTCAGAGGTAAATTTAGAGCGGTGAATTCACACATAAGGAAAACAGAAAGAGAACGAATAAGTACCCTAATGCTGCATCTTACACGTTTAGAAAAAGAAGAACAAGTCAGGCCCAAAGCCCAAAGAAAGGAGGAGATTATAAAGATTAAGGCAGAAATTAATGCAATTGAGACAAAGAAAACCCTACAAAAAATAAATGAATCAAAGAGCTGGTTCTTTGAAAGAATAACCAAAATTGATAAACCCCTAGCCAACCTTATCAAGAAACAAAAGGAAAGAACTCAAATTCATGCAATAAGGAACGAAAAGGATGAAATTACCACAGATTCCACAGAAATTCATAAGATCATTAATACCTACTTTAAAAATCTTTACTCCCATAGGATGGAAAACTCAGAAGAAATGGACAGATTTCTAGATATGTATGAACTACCAAGGTTGAGTCAAGAAGATATCAAATTCCTGAACAGCCCAATTTCAATTAATGAGATTGACAGCCTGATTAAAAATCTACCAACAAAGAAAAGCCCAGGCCCTGATGGATTCACAGCAGAATTTTACAAGAAATTCAGAGAAGATTTAATACCAACCCTTCTTAAACTACTCAATGAAATT
>NW_004955464.1:595004-600074 GCF_000276665.1 Chinchilla lanigera
TGAAAGAGTTAATTTAAACTTGGAGGTATGATAGACATTGTGAAATGATAGGGAACTGCTCAAGGGTAAAGGGCAACTAGGATGTGGGAAAAGAGAAGGGAAAGAAGGAGAAATTTTGTAGGTATGTATATACAGGATAGTTAACATGGTTGTTCTATTGTCTTCTATTTCTTTGCCGAAAGAAACTGTCAATGAGTCCTTGGTTGATCAGTATTGCATGTCTATATCTGTTTTCATGAGAAACCACTTTGAAGATATCAATATGTAATACAACAAGCATTGTTAATTCCCTACCACTTTCTTTGTAACTCCGTATTGTCTGTACTGTTCTTTTGCTATTTTGTAAAATGTTGTTCATCTGTTAATGTTTTCCTCCTTTTATTTTTAAAATAAAAAAAAATACAATAAAATCCAAAGGAGACAAGGAGTGGTCACCTTAAAATTCTTACTTAGCATACAAAAAGACACACACCTATACATTTATACATGTATGTATACATGAAATTTTCAGCCAGACTGAGAAAGAATGATTATAGTTTCCACCATATTGGCACTGTAAAATCACATTTCAAAAGAGGAACTTATTTATCTTTCATAAAGTTTTAAGTTGCTCAGATCCCTGTGGATCCATTAGAGTAACTATATTACTGTACTAGATGCACTCACATCCCCTTTACTTAATCACTAACTCTAACTGCCTTTCTATAAGCCCCCTCCTAATTTATCTGTCACAAAGGGGCAGGAAGGAATCAAATGACCAGAAGGAATGCAGGCAAAGGTGCCCAGGTTAGAGTTGAAGACAGCCAGAGAGCCAATCAGAGTTTGACAAGTTCCAGGGGCCCATATGGGGGGGAAGTGTCAATAATCTTAATAAAAGGATCCAGGGACAAGGTCTGGGGGTATCCACCTTTCCATGCCCCCTACTCTTTGGGGTAGCTGTCTATCTTCTCCTTTCCTTCCCCCTTTTTTCAACTAAATCATCTTCTTTTATGTTAAACTTACCTCCTTGAGTTTGCTACTGGTACTGAGCTTACAATCCCAGTTAGTTGCTTGTTCGAGCAGAGCAGCAGTGTAGACCACCTCCCCGCGCCCCCCACACACACACAACTGCATTATGCAGCATTATAGCTGACTTGCTGTCAGGGGTGGAGCCTGGTAGGAGGAGGCAGTCACTGTAGACATTCCCCAGAAGGTTGTATCTCTCCTCTGAGTTTCTGTTGGGCCCTTCTGCTTCCAAAGCACCATCAGATAAGCAGCTATTCCTCTGCCATGTGTCTGTGCCATACCATCCTGTTTAAAGCCAGCCAACTATGTACTGAAACATGAGCCAAAATAAACCTTTTCCCCTTTTAGTTACGGGTGTCAGGTGTTTTGTCTCAACAATGAGAAAAGTGTCTAAGACAAGTACAATGATAAAAGACATCTTATTCATGTCTCCGCCAGGAAAGACTTCTCTAAGAAAACCTCAATAAAGCTGAGACCGAAGTGATAAGGAAGAATTGACAGTGGGCAGAGAAAAGGATAATATGGGCAGAAAGAACACCACTACCAAGTTAGCATACTTTTTCTCTACAGGTCCAGGCAGCATAAATTTTTCTCCTTTACAGAAAATATAGTCTCTGTCAGCTTCTCAGCTCTGTCCCTGTATTGCAGAAGCAGCCACAGACAATGCAGAAAGGAACGAATGTGGCTGTGTTCCAATAAAACATCCCACTAAATATGTGATTTTATAGAATTTCACAGGTCAAATGTACTCTTTTATTTTCCTCAATTCTTTGAACAATTCTTGGCTCCCTGGCTAGCCAGGCACAGTCATCCAGGCCATAGTTTGCCAACCCTTAAATAAGACATCCAGTGGTGAGGAATTGGTTGTGCTTGAGGAAATCTCACTGATCCTTGCGGATGGATTAGAGTGAGCAACTTGGTGAGGGATACCCGTTAAAGGGGGGTGGGTAAAAAAACAAGACCACATACCACCTTTGAATCCTCTCACCAATTCTGGCTTTTATTCTAGGAGCAATGCAAAGCCATCAAAGTACTACCATCAGTGAGTGAGAAAACTCTGGCTCTTGTACATACACCCTTATTCAAATCTCTATATCCCTGCCAAAGTTACCTAAGATATTCGCATCTCTACCTAACAACAATCACTCAGTCTTCATCACCAAAGAAGCCCTTAAAAACTGAACCTAAACTGGGCATGGTGCACATGCCTATAATCCCAGTACAGGAGGCAGGAGGTTCACCTTGAATTTGAGGCCAGCCTGGGCTACATAGTGAGTTCAAGGTTACCCTAAACCACATGGCACATCTATTTCAAGAAAACAAAACAAAACCACAACCGTGAATCTAGGCTACTTACCTGACCTCACCTCCTGCTCTCCCAAGGCCCCAGCTCTTCCAAGACCTGCCGACAATATCATGAGTGCCACAGGCTCTCTCCAAAACATCATTCCAGTCTTCTCTATAGGTAAACCTTCATTCATATCATGAGGCTTGTATCACACTTCTTTCTCCCAGGAACTAAATTATTTTCTCCCAAACCACTGAGCATATTCCTGTAGCACTACACATACTACATCTTCTGATGTCTGCTTCCACCCACCCTGTTCCTCATGCCCTCCTTCCACTGCAAGCAGTAAATTCTATGTCCCTCTAGGGTAGGGCAGAGTCCTATTTGTTTCCATGAGTGTGATGTCTATCACAGTTGGTAGCTCACAGCAGGGGCTCAGTTAGGATCTGGAAATTAAGGATTGAATAAAGAATAAACAAATGACAGTTCAGGGAATTCAGAACACAGAGCCTCATGTTCTTACTCCAAATATGCATGTGAAGAGTTCTACTGAAGCCATCTAACTTCCCTGCCTCCCATCACCTCACAAAAAAGAAGATACACTCCTAACACTCCACAAGTGAATGCTTTTCCTCAGGGTATAAGGGCAGAGCTTTTAAAATGAAAAGTGGTTGTATAAGTCTTCAGGCCAGCAATATCAGCATCACTTGGCAGCTTGTTAGAAATGAAAGGTCTCAAATTCTCAGTCCCTGCCACAGGGGTGCTGACTCAGAATGTTAGGCTTAACAAGATCTCCAAGTGATTTATTTACCTATTCAAGTTTGGAAACCCTAAAGCCATCTCTGGAAGGCTTTAAGAAGATACTAATACTGACTTTTAATTCTCAATTTGTAATCATGCTGAAACCAAAAGGACTCTCAACAAGAATTCCTCCTGTGTATGTTTAGAAAAACAAAAACAAAAACAAAAACAAAAACAAAAAAAGACCATATAGACCTGAGGCTCACTTTCAGGTAGCTAAATAAGTAGAATGACAACGTTTAGAGCCTTAGAAAATTCTGAAAGCTCTCCAAGGTTTGCCATCACTGCCCTATGTGGTCTGGTGACCAGAGAATCCACTTGAGGAGCGAGACCTGGTGTGATTTCATTTACTAGCACTGGGTTTCAGGCAGTCTGAGTCCATTTTTCAGATTGTATATGAAGGCTGGGAGCTAAGAGTGCCTGAGAAGGTGCCCCAGCACGATTACCATGGGGAATGAGATGGGAGGGGAGGGCACTGACTTTTTTAAAATGAATTAACAGAAGATGTCCTTAGGAGCTCACAAACATTACCATAAAATCTGGAAATATTTTCTATGGGATTTATGCAGTGCAGACTGATCTCAAGTGCAAGGTGGTAAGCACTAGCACAGCTCTTATAGGACGTATGTGCAGACCCCCGGAGACATATGGCCATGGTGGCCACACAGCCTGGGCTCAGTCCACTCTGATATGAATCTACAAGCACCTGCCCAATCCTCCTTGTGTAACTCATAGAACTCTTTTTTCTGTGTTACATGCAACCCCTTTCTTCTTTTGGAATAAGTTTAGGTCACCTTTGCAAAAAACTATCCTTGTTCCTGGTCCTATCCCAAGCAGCATGCTTCAAAGAGATTTTAGTGATGCATGACACGGTGGCATGAACTGGGGTCAGGGCCCAGTATACACAGTTTAAACTGTGGCTCTACCATGTAATGGGGAAAGTCAGGTATAATTGGGGAAGTCAGATATCATCTGTCAGCCTCAGCTCCCCATGCTACCTACCAGCTCAAGCCTGGTAAGGTTAAAATGATCAGTGCATAACACACACCAGAGTGCAGAGCAGTACAGAGATGTACTCTGACTGACATTTGGGTATTTGAGTCTGGTTTTCAAACTGACCTCATCCAACTCTCTTACTGTACAGATGAAAAAGAGTATGGGGTCTGAGATTTCTTGCCCAAGAAGGCACATAATTGTTGACAGAGTTAGAATTAGATCTGTAAAACCCTTGACTTCTAAGAAACTTTTGTTTTCATACTTAGCAAGCACAGAAGCCTTTTTCCAGATAAAAATTTATAAAATTTATCTATTTATAATAGATAGCAAGCCAACTAAGCCCTCCCCTCCATCTTACTCCCCATGGTAACCATGCTGGGGCACCTTCTCAAGCACTCTTAGCTCCCAACCTCCATACACAATCTGAAAAATGGACTCAGACCACCTGAAACCCAATGCTAGTAAATGAAATCATACCAGGTCTCACTCCTCAAATGGATTCTGTAGTCACCAGAACACATACGGCAGTGATGGCAAACCTTGGAGAGCTTTCAGTGACAACAAAGAGCCCACTGCAACACACATGCCATGGGCTCGCACCAACAATCTAGCAGTTTTCAAGTCCCTGAAGTTTCCAAAGGACTTCAACTTTCTCACACATCCATCACTAACAGGAAACATTAAGCTGACATCACCATTCTTCACACTACATAAGGAGCTTGACATCTGGAAACAAGAACCACTTGTAAGTGCCCTGACCAGTGATCACCACATCATCAAGGACAGGTGAGATGCGAAAGAGATACCCTACAATGTCAAGGAGGCCAGGGAATAATATGGTAGGGCTAAAAGTGACCCAAAAAGAAGGCTCTGGGCAGAAGATCCGGACTTAAATCCTAGTTCTGTCACTTCCTAACTGTGATGGTAATTAACTTCTCTGAACTTCAGCAGAGTCTAGATATTTTTTTTTTTTTTTTTTT
>NW_004955464.1:600289-619883 GCF_000276665.1 Chinchilla lanigera
CACGACCTTGCGCTTGCCAGGCAGGCGCTTTTGCCGCCGAGCTAAATCCCCAGCCCCGAGTCTAGATATTAAACAGAATTCATTTTGATATCAGCTGGTCTTAGATTCAAATCCTGGCTCTGTCATATATTTCTGTCACTTTGGATTAGTTGTTTTATTCTGTAAGAGTTTTAGGTTTCTTGTCTAAAAAATGAAAAACCTATACGAGAGAGAGAGAGAGAAACAGAGAGAGAAACAGAGACAGAGAGAGAGAGAAGATCTGCTTCATAGTGTGGTTGTGAGGATTCAAAGAGATAACATAAAACATTTATCACAGAGCCTGGTGCAATGTACACATATGAAAACAGGAGTGATTCAGCTGCATCTAATCAACAAGATGGGATCAACTTTCTACTCAGAGTAGCTGGGAAAAGGCAAAGTACAGACTTTAATGAGGAATCACTATTCCACAGCGAAGGAACATTTTACCAGTAGTGTCCTCCCCACACCCTGTACACTCACCTCTTTCAGCCACAGGAGCTTTGGGGCCTGCATTTCCACAGACATCAGGCCTCCCACATACTGGAGGACACTGTGCTTGGTCTCGTTGATCCTTTGGACCTGACTGATGGCTCGGTGGTCCAGCCACATGATGATGTTTCGATGGAAATCCCCTAGCAGAAATGGATGAGGATAGACATGCATTCTTTGCTTAATGACAGATGCCCAGGACAAAATGTGCACTATCTCTACTTTAACCTCATGTATCAGAAATGAACAAAATAAAAGGACACCAGCAGGGCCCTGCTACACCACAACCCAAAGCCCTCATTTCCCATCAAGCCATGTATTCATCATTCATTCTCCCTCAATGTTTTCTCTTCCTTTCCCATTCTTTTGTTATGGAAAACAGATCAAGCACAGGAAGAAACGGTACTGAGAAGGTTTAGGAGGCAGTTTATTACACCAGTGGGCTTGACTGGGATTGCTCCTAAACACTCCTAAAACCCTGCGGGTTTCAGGGCTTTTATGGGGTAAGTAAGTGGGGAGGTACAAGGGTAGATTTGGCACATTGTGATTGGAGAGTTGGGAGAAATCATGGGATGCTAAGGAAGTTTAAATACCTGAAGTTACACTGCAAGGCCATCAGTTAAACAACCATGAGTTACATAAAGGAAGAAGTGTCCCATTATATTTGAAGTTACATTGCAAGGTCATCAGTTAAAGAAACACAGGTTACACAAAGGAAGGAATGTTTTATTACCAGGTTTGTCCAGATATATCCACCTCATTTTGGTGGGCATTCTTGGCAGGCTTTTTTGCAGGCTTGTATTTAAAATTTTAGTTTTACTTACAAGAGAAATTTTTCTGGACATACATTGGGGAAAAGAGCCTAAAAGGACACATTGTCTTTTTTAAAGACTTCTATACTTTAGCCAAGTGTGGTGGTACACACCTATAATGCCATCACTTCAGAGGCTAAGGCAGGAGGACTGCCATGAGTTTGAGCTATGTAGCTTGAGCTACGTAGTGAATTCAAGACCAGCCTGAGCTACATGGCAAGACTGTCTCAAAAAAATTTTTAAGAAGGTGTACATTAAATAGGGACAAACATTTTGACAGTATAATACTCCTCACAGCTACACAATACTTAGTTCATT
Source organism: Chinchilla lanigera (assembly GCF_000276665.1). Lineage (NCBI taxonomy): Eukaryota > Metazoa > Chordata > Mammalia > Rodentia > Chinchillidae > Chinchilla > Chinchilla lanigera. Next base: position 601,930 of record NW_004955464.1, read on the forward strand.
TGCTTATATTCCCACTTTTTCTAGTCCATTTATCTAAAATTAGTTTATTTAGGGCTTTTTTCCCTTATCCCACTGGTGGACAGAAAATACGTGAGTTCTAGAATAAGCATACTGCATGAGAAATGCTGACCCTTAAGTTACTGTGGGAGATATATTGAGAAAATTATCAAACTTATCTCTGTGTCTTTGTGTATACGATGAGGAAAATAATACCTGAGATCCTTCATCCTATACCAAATAAAAAGTTATGCACAGAAGGGATGTGGCAAGTCCCCAACCCATGCAAGGCCCAGGGGAGTAATCAGAAGGACAAGAGTTTGAACCAGCTGCAAAAGGAGCAGTAACCTCATATCCTTCTTCTTCCATCCCATATCCCACAGAGTACTAAAACTGTGCCCTCTGCCCTTTTCAGCCTCTGTGACTTCCTCATGCACCGACAGGCACTTGTGAAGCCTCTCAAGGCACTGAGTGGAGGACAGAAGTGAACACACCTGGGAGATGGTCACAAAGAACAGGGACTCAGCATTTACTGAACCAGGCATTTTCACCCATTAACTGATGGTGAAATAAATGCAACAACTGCATACCTTGCTAAGAGGAAGTGTTTGTGATGTCTGTTTCTGTGTCTCCCTGTGCTAAACATTTATCACCTCACACAATCTTCAAAATAATACTTTCTATGAGGATTGTTAAACCCATTTCTGACAGTCTGAGGCTCTAAGGTTTGACAATAAACCCAATGTCTTGCAGCGGCCAAATGCATGAAGTGTGCCTTAGCATCAGATCTGCCAACAGAATAAATTGGTAAAATAAATAAACCAGAGTTAGATATAGCAACATGAATATGGTACTAGTGAAGTATTCATGACAGACAGAATACATATTCAAGACAGAATACATATTGTTGTTGTTATAGCTACATGCATATGTAATAAAAGCACAAAAACAAATGATTTATGAGCAGCAATTAGAAAGGGTATCTGGGGAAAAGGAGTAAAGTTACAAATGTTTTTTTTTGTTTAGTTTATTAGTACACATGGAAATACACAACGTCTACACTCCCTGTGGGGAGCTGGCCCATATGCACCACAAATCTTCACTCCTTCAGCCCCTTCCCCATCCTGTCTCTCCATCTCTCTCAAGAAGACCTGAGGCAACCATAGCAAAATCTCAGGTTTGTCCTCAATAATGGATATGTAAAAAACTGATTTTTAACTCTTGTACATCTTTGAAAATAATTTTTAAACTGAAAGAAAAATAAAGGTCAACCTATGAAAATATCTAAGTAAGAAACAAACTGCAAATCAAAAGACTCAGTCACTTGTTTGCCTGACTAGAAAGATCTCAAGTCCCCAAAACAGCTTTCACATACTTGGAAAATAAGACAGGGTACATGAGACTGTCCACAGATATATTTTAAAAAGCACATTTGCAAGTACCAAGTTCTATGAGGTTCTACTATATAGCAGAATTGCTGCAGGCTCCAGTTCTCAGCTTTTGGTGCACATGAAACTCATCTGAAAACTTTTGAAAACACTGATGTCCACATCCTACCCAAAACCATCAATGAACCAGAATTGTGTAATAGTGGGTATAGTTGATGGGAGCAAAATCAATAGTTTATTAAATCTTACAGAGAACATATGTATAACTGCTTCAAGACAAAAACAGCTCTTGCTATATTCCTACTGTAGTAAAGAGAAGTCAATTAGCTACTGCTACTACAGGCAGAATACGAAAACAATATAATGAGAATTGTACAGAGTCACTTTACTATATTTATTATGATTATTACTGGTTTGGGAGGGTTTTCTTTTTTCTTTTCTTTCTTTTTTTTTTTTTTTTTGACAGTACTGGGAAATGAACCTAGGGCCTTTGCATGATTATACACCTCCAGCTCTTTTTTTCAGTATTTTAAAATGTCTTTTCAGACAGGGTCTCCCTAAGTTGCTAAACTGTCCAGGTGGGGCTCAAAATTCAATCCTACCTCAGTCTCCCAGAGCACTAAGACATGCACCACAACACCTGGATTACTCTCATTTTAGACAAAAATTGAAGAGTCAATCTTCAGTTCTCATAGAAAGTCACAAGTAAATGACTCAACTGAAAATTAATTTAATCTTTTACTGAACATCTAGTACATATTTGTGATACAGTGCTGGGTGCCAGGATATCAAGAAGAATGTACCTCAATCCCTGCCCATGAGGAGCATGTGTCTGAGAAGAAAAAGAGCCTATTCAGGGTACTGACTGGCAGAACAGAGTACCCGGCCTGGGGAAATAGAGGAGAAGCTCAGCTCCAGTAGGCTGAGTGTGAGGCTATACACAGGTCTTCCAGAAGACAGGAAAGCTTTCATTTAATTCTGGTCAGCTGTGGAGGAGGAGTGAAGAAAGAGGCTCATCATAACAGAAAGAGCATGTAAAAGAGCACAAACCAGAAAAGATCACCTATTTTAGGAGAACCCAAGGCAATCCAGTACAGCAGAATTAGAGTTACAAGTCAGCTTTACCTAAAGGCATATTATTCATCAGATATCACTTCATAAAAATTTTGAGTACCACACAGGTTGTGTTCCCAGCATATTTGAGGGCAAAAAAATTACTATGAACCAGCAAAAAATCACATATTAGATTTCTGCTGCACAGAGCAGCCTGGTGCTTAATTCCCGCCCTAGCCCCAATTATCACCCTTGCTTTTCCCTGCCCCAGAACGCCTGGCCAGAGGACTTGACAGGAGTTAGGCAGGGACTGGAAAGGCTGCAGGAGAGGAACCAAAGTGACTGCATGACTGATCTAGGGCCATTATGATCTTCAAAGCAAGAAGAACCAGGCCAGATAAGGCTAAGAATGAAGTTGTTTTATCATACAGTAATGCTTAGTGCTCTTAAACTACTATACTTAATTTGTTCTGGGTTTTAATTTTTGTTGACATTTAAAGATGCCAACACTTCTGCCAACCTCTTGGGTTTGGCTTCAGTAGTGACAGGGGATCTGTCCTCTTCCTAATCCCACTCCCTGCTTCTCACAATTACTGCAGTGGGTCTCCACCATGCAGGTCTTTAAAGAGCCTTTAAACCATCTTAAAATTCTAATTTCATTTTCAAGCACAGTAACCTTATCAGATAAAATCTAATTAAATACAATCTGTGGAAATCCAAGGAGCCCACAGCTGGACACAGCTGATAAATAAGTGTATTTTAATACTTTAGGTGGAATAAAGTTACTTTAACACTTATAATTAGGATTGCAACATAGTTTCCCTTTTAATAGAGGATTTGTTAACAGGTGGCACTTCTATCCAACATGAAAAAACAAGATGGCATCCAGAAAGGATGCCTATTTAAGTAGGTTCAACAAGGAATTCTCTTCATCCACTCCCAAAATCTGTTCCCAAAAATCTGTTCATCTGTGCCTGGTGATTCTCCACGTATAAGAATTACTTAGGTCGTTTTTTAAAAATGTTGAATGCCCTAGACCAGTGGTGGTGAACCTATGGCACATGTGCGACAGTGGGCTTCTTGTATCATTGAAAGCTTTAAAAGGTTCTTCATCACTGCCCTAGACTCATACCAAGCCAACTGAATACCAACTGGGGGAGTAAGATGTATGGATGACAATTTAAAAAATGACCTCCAGTTGGTACCAATGCATGCACAGGTAGAGTTTAAAATACAACCACATATTTTAGTTGATCAGATAGTATGGATCTGCATACACCTAGGACCCTGAACATCTAAAGTCTCATTCAAAATGAGACTTTCTGCTGCAGCATCCATAACAGACAATCATTCAACTTTTACTCAAATAAAACCAATAAAGGAAGCACTGGCAACTTTCCCAGGGCCTATCCTGTGGAGAGTAGCTAAGCCACGGCTGAGCTGGAGTTCAACCACATATTCAGGATGAGACTAGGCCAATCCCCAAAGCACAGGCTGCCAGAGGCAAACCATGTAAACAAGTTGACCTCTAGCTCATTGCCATATCAGCAGGTATCTGGCCTTGGTGTTCCTCCCTGTTAACTACAGCACAGATAGCTCTAAGAATGTTTCTCTTTCAGTGTTCTCAGCAAAAAAGAGACCTTGCACTTTTGGCCCCATTGTGTTCTCCCCGCCCTTTTATTGTGCATAAATAAAGATGTAGACCATGCTGGATTGTCACTGCCTGTCCATCAGAGAGGTTAGGTCCCACCCAGTGTCAGATTTCTTTTTTACATATATCTAGTTTTTTCTTATTCTCTCTTCGTCCCTTCTCAGGACCCAGCCAGCTGTGCATTTGCAGCTCTAGCCTGGAGTACCCACTCTGTGTAGCAGAGGTCAGTTTCCATTTCCCTCAGTCTCTACTCTCTGAGGTGGCCCAGGCTGGGGCCGTCCTAGCTCCTCACCAGCACAAGGCAAATGCTCTAGCACATCCCTACTGAGGACAAGGATCACTCAGTTCATCTTTGAAGCCCCAACACTTAATAACACAGAGCTTAGCACACAGAGAATGGTCATCATTCCCTCTGTGTTCTAGTTATTCATGTGCTTGCATACTTTTTCAGTATATGCCACTTCTGACTCCATATTTCATGCATTAAGTCTATAGATGTGAATGGAACACATTCCCTTAACTTGAAGAACCCACAAATCAATGAAAGAAACTTTCCTGAGCTTTAGTTATCAGGTTCTGACTTCTCACAGCAAAGCTACTGTTTCATTATTCCAACTTCCAGAGGTGAAAACTGAGACATATAGAGATTAAGTGTCTCACCCAGGTTACCACAGCTGAGCAACAGAGGAGCTAAGACCTGGTTCTTGAGCAACTCCAATTCCCGTGTGTCCCAGTGAGCCCTGCTATACTACACCACGGTCATCAGTGAGCAAGGCACAACTACAGCAGTGTCCACAACTAATAGTTCTGAAATAGAATCTAGCCCCAAATATGTTTATAATAGTTATCTTGGCAGCTGCTGAAGGACAATGCCTAGAAACAGGCCTCCTTAGATGGAACATCTAATTTCCAGAACACCACACTCTGCACCACCACCTCCAGTGTCTTCCACTTACTACAAAGTACGATATCAATAGTTTATCATCATGCATGTACTGTTGTTTTTCTCAAACTTTGCTCACTTTATTAATTTACATTACTGTCTGACTAATACAGACTTTGAGTGTTCAATACTAGGGCTAGTACTATTGGCTAAAATTTCCCAGAAAAATCTCTGATGTTGAGCCCAAGTGGCAATTCACATCTGAAACAGCTCATTACTGAAATCACAATGATCAATTATCAGAACACCACCACTAAGTGTGATTGTCTTGTGGTATATAGTACTGTCTGCCTTGTTCTAGTTCTTTTAATTGTAGTCGGCTCACCCTCTCAAATGAGCATTGGATGGTAGCTTCATAAACTAAACAACTGCCCTAACGCTCCCTTCCCCAAAGGGAAATAACATGACAGGTTCAAGGCCACACCTATCCATCTAAGGACTAAAAGTCCTTTTTTTGAAAAAAGGAAGGCAATATATGTATGAGTAGCTGGGATAACTGTACTGCTGGTGTTTGACGGTATACTGAAAATGGACAGTTAATGCTTAAAATCTTGTATATTTTGACCAATTTTGCATGCTTTTGTCTGGCAATTTAAGCAACTGATTTGAAGACAATATGCACTGGAACAACCACTGGTGAATTCTTACCATCTTATCTAGTGAAACTCTGTATTATCTCTAATTCTTTTTAATAATTTTTTTTATTCTCTTTAATGGTTTGAATAATCTCGCATTCTTACATCTGGTAATCTGAGCAATGCAGTTGAAGATAACAATATGTAATGTAACAACCACTGTTCATTCCTATCACTTTGTTTTGAAACCCTGTATCACTTTTAATGTTCTTGCTTTATTTTGTTTATGTCTGTGATGTTGGTATGTTGCTATTGTTCTATTTTTTTTTTACTATTCTTTTTAAAATAAAAAAAAAATTTAAAAAAGTTCTTTTTCATTAGGCTCTCTACCATAGCTCTTAGGCTTTGTAAAGCCAAGTCCCCTATCTGACCCATCCCCCAAAGCCCCAGTCTTCCATTCCAATTGCTCTGCAAGCTTTTAACTCCTGTGACATGATTTCTGGCTTCCACATTCCACCTCCAAACCTCACTATCAGTGGCAAGAGGCACCTGACCCAATGGGGCACCTGGGCACTTTGAACCCAGCACCAAGACTGCCCCAGCCAGTTTCCCATCTTCCACCACCAGGGAAGGGAGAGGAAAGGTCCTACCTTCATAGTTCACAGGTAAAGGGCGAAATTGCTTATCCAAGACAACCAAAGAACATGTAGCATCAAACCCAAGTCCTCGAATCCGGCTTAAATCGATCCCTTGTACAACTTTCTGTTTAAAAAAAATAAAAGAACCATAAATTATAAAACCAAGCTTTCAATAGTTTGAAGACAAGTTAGAACTAAAAGGAAATAAATGACAGTATAGAAGAAACTATCTATAACAAATCACATAAAAATTTAACATCACTATAAAGTCAAAAATTTTTATAAATTAATAACAAAGAGAGAAACCAACCTAATTGAAATTTAAGCAAAGGACATGAAATGTCATGTGATAAAACAAAACAAAATGATTAGAGTATATGGAAAGATTTCCAGCTCACTATAATTTGATAAATACAAATACAAGTATGTCAATTTTGCTTTTTTTTTCGTCTTTTTGAGACAGCATTTCACTATGTAGTTCAGGCTGGCCTTGATCTCACTTTGTAGCCTTGGCTAGCGTCAAACTCACAATGATCCTCCTGCCTCAGCTCCCCAAGTACTGGGATTACATGCACAAACATGTGCAGCCAATTTTGCTTTTTATGTTAAAAATATTAAAGATTAACATTATATATTATATAAACAGTATTGTGTATAAGAGTATATATAAAGACTATATTTAAAAATATTAAAGATTAACCATATATACTATTGACAAGGAATGAACAAGATAACTTTCATAAATATTATTCTAACAGGGTAATTACTACAAAATTTTGAAAAATAATTTTATACTACCTATTAAAATCATAGAAGTTTGAGGTCAGCCTAGGCTACAAAGTGAGTTTAAGACCAGCCTGAACTGCATAGTGAGATCCTGTCTCAAAAAGACAATAAATAAATAAATAAATAGATAGATAGATAGAATAAAGGAATAGGGCCAGGGATGTAGCTCAGAAGCATAGTGCTTGCCTGGCAAGCACAAGGCCCTGAGTTCGATTCCTGGTACCAAAAAAGAAAATAGTAAATAAATAAGTAATAAAAAATAAATACAATTATAGACATTTATATGTTTTACCCCATCAATCCCACTTGCAGGAACCTATGTGATTAGCAAATTACCACAAGTAAGTAAAGTTACATATAGAAGAATTGCATCATTGCTATAAATATACTTAAAAACCCAGAAAACTAATTTTTGTCAAATGAATTATCCCACATCTATAAAAGGAAATATTATGCAGAAATTAAAAAAGAAAGTAGAGGTGCAACTTGTAGGTGTGGTGGCCTAAGAATGGAAGCAAATTCTCTTAGCAAATAAAAGTATAAAACTAGATAAAAATCATCAAAATCAACAACTTGGGGGCTATAAAAATCTATTAAAGCCATATGATAAATTGAGATTTTTTTAATTAAAAAAAACAAATGTGTATTTAAACAGTCAAAAATAAACAAAAATAACTTCAGCTCCAAGTGGTTTCTATGAGGAATTTCTTCAAGTATTTAAGGAATAAACGGTATCAATCCTATACAATGAAGGAGCAAATACTTTGCAATAAATTTGACAGCATTTGTATCAAAGACAAAGACATTTAAATAAAGGATACCGCAATCCAATATTTGTCATAAACTTAGATATACAAATGCTTAACAAAGTACTAAACCAAATACTGTAATATATAAAATTGTTAATATACACCATTACCATGTGAGTTATCCCAAGAATGCAAGGGTGGCTTAATATCTCCAAATCAATTAATATAATCCATATGTACTGTACACATACCCCCCACACACAATAAAGCACAAACACCAAATGATCATCTCAGAAGATACAGATATCCCCACTCCAACAAAAGAAAAATCAGAAATCAGAACTAGTTTGTATAAGTTCCATTCTAGTTCTGATTTCTGATACAAAACTGATAGCTAATGCTATATGTTAAAGATGAGTGGCTTCCCCTGATTAGAAAAAAGAATCTTCATTTTAACTATTTCCATGCAACCTTGTGTTAAAGATTCTAACCAGCAAAATAAGATCAGAAGAATGAAATAAACGAACTGCACAGATTGAAAAAGATGCAGTGAAAGTGTCCCTTGCAGATGATATGACTTCATACGTAGAAAACTCTAAAGAACCTATGAAAAAGCTATTAGAAGCCGGGTGTGGTGGCACACACCTGTAATCCCAGCACTCGGTAGGCTGAGGCAAGAGGATTGTTACAAGTTCAAGCTCAGTGAGATCAAGGCCAGCCTGAACTGCATAGCAAGACACTCACTATCTTTAAAAGACAAAAAAAAAAAAGCTACTAGAATAAGCAAGTTTAAATAAGATCACAGGATTCAAGGTTAGTGTATAATAATTTATTATGTATTTACATACTAGCAACTAACATAAAAATGAAATTAAGAAAATATTTGTTCATAATAGTATCAAAAAGTAAAATAACAGGAATGAATTTATAAAAAGTTCAAGTTCAAAAGAACCAATTAGAAATAGGAAAAGATAAGTCATAGACTAGGATAAAACATACACAAGTCACACACCTGATAATATACTTGAATATAGACTATATAAGGAATTGTAATAAATAGTAAGAGGACAATACAACACGATTATAAAATGTGCTAGATTTGACTAGACAGTTTCCCAAGAAGATATACAATGGGCCAATAAATGAAAAATGGTCTATGAAACATGTTCAGTACTGCTAATTAAATCAAAGGAATGCAAATTAAAATCACAGTGAGATACCATGACATACCATGACCCTCTAGAACAGCTAATCACAAAGACTGACAATACTCAGTATTAGAAAACAATGGGTAAAGAGGAGTGCTCATAAACTATAAGTACAAATGCACAACAACCACTTTGGAAAAAGTTTGGCAGTTTCTTAAAAACCTTACCACCTAGCCCAGCAATTTCCCTCCACAATGATCAACCCAAGTAAAATAAAACATAATAACACAAAGTCTTACATGTGGATATAAGCTTTATTTATAATGCTATTTGTTTCTCAGGGTTTAGTGCTTTGGAAGCTTGGGCCCAAGTGTAATTACTGCAGATAGCACAATTCTGACTGGGAGACTTCTCCCCCACCACCCAGCCAAATTTGGACAATACCCAAGGCTAATCCTCCTCCTACTGTTGTTCTAAGAGAAGCAAAAATAAAAGTAGTAAAGACCTGGGAAATCTCTAGTGATCTAGGCCAGAGCACATACGTGATCTCCTGGTTCAAACCTAGTTAAGGTTCATACATATAAACTGTCTCACGTATGTAATCTAATCAGAGTGAACTCCTGGAGGAACATGAGTGTCAGAAGCCCCTGAGATGATTTAACACCCTGTCAATCTTATCCAGAGACCCAAAAAAAGACATCAGAGGTGGGGTTAACTTCTTTTAAAAGTCCAAAAGCTTGACTTATTAGTGTACTTCTTATTTTCCTGTCACCCTGACACCACCTTCCTGTTTGTATCACATTTTTGCTTCTGTTGGCATGGGCCTGCCCTGAAAACATCTCCCTCATCTTTAATAAATATAGCTGCTCTTCTTATACTGCTGAATGTACACCTGCAATATTTTCCTCACCATACACAAGAGCTTGGAATCTATTTGTCAGATCCACAGGTGGTATTGTAATGACATGAGTAGTGCAATCTTTAAAAAAAAGTATCCTTGCTGAGGGGAGGGCCTGGGGGCACTGCTCTCCAGAATTAATGTGGTTTTGCTGGGACCTTGGTCAGCTCCTGCAAGAGAGGGCTGTTATAAAAGAGCTCTCTGTCTTCCTGTCTGGACATGATCTCCCTTCTCCCTCTCACTTGCATTCCCATCACTGTGATGCCTTCCACCAAGTGGCCTTCATAGAGCCGTGCAGAAGTCATGACCTGGAACATGCAGAACTGTGAGTTAAGTAAACCTCTTTTTCTTAATATATTTACTACCCGCAAGTATTTTGGTATACTAATAAAGAATGAACTAAGACAAGATTGCTACCAGAGAGTAGGGCTGACCTCAAAATGTGGAAATGGCTTTGGAAATTGGTAATGAAAAGAGATTGGAAGAGTTTGGAGGAGCAGGCTAGAAAGACCTAGCATGCTATAAAGCAGAGAATTGTAGGTAATTCTGGGGAGGTTTGGAAGTCAAGGGTACTAAAGGACTAGTCTCAGAAATTAGTATCCAACTTACTCTAGAAGGAAGGCTTCCCTTGTCACACTGTTGCAAAGAAGGTGGCTCAAAAGTGCTCATGTCCCACAGTCTGTCAAAAGTCAAATTTAAAATTGATGGACTTTGAGGATCTGACAGAAAAACATCTAAACCAAAACAGAGAAGGGTTTGTGTGAGTGCTTTTGGCTGTTTTCAACACAATTTGTAACATAAGGAAGGAAACAGATTGAAAAGATTTGAAAAATTTATGGCCTACTAGTAAAAGAGCAATGAAAAAGTTTTGAAGGGTCTAAGTCACTACTTGCTAAAGAGATTAGCACAGATAGTCAAGAAAATAGCAAGGAGCCCCTGAGGGCCTCTCAGAAATCCTCAAGCCCAACCCTCTATAACAAACCTAGAGACCTACAAGGCTAATGTTTCCAGGACCATGCCCAGGGCACTTTGCATGACCTCAGTGCCCAAGGCTGCCTTGGGATTCTGTTTTCCTGATTTTCACTAAAAAAGTGCTTCATGGTGACTGCAGCTGTGGTTCCAGCAGGACCAGGACCAGTACTGCTCTTCCGGTGGCAGCCTTTGTGACATCCACAAAACGCAGCAGTAGGGGGATCCTTGTGGTGTTCACCAAGATTTGAAAAGAAGGCTTGGAAAGCCAGGTAGAGGTTCCCCCCAGATCAGGTGCCTTGCAAAACCTAGTGTTACTGTAAAGTTCTGAGCTCATGGTTCCGCAAACATCAAGGACTGAAGTTGAGAACCAAAAAAGGAGGCAACAGGAGTTTAACTGGAAACAAAAAGAAGAACAGCTCTTGGGTTTCCTGGAGGGGGTCCCATGTGGGTGACTGCATGGCCTCTCAATCCAGAGTTACTTATAGATAAGCAGAACATAGGAACTGCTCAAATATTTAGTGGCCACCTATTGTAGATGGCTCTGTGGATTTAAAATGACCAACTGGAACTCAGGCTTTTAACCCAGTTCTTCAATATCAGGGTTTAAAAAAAACTGAGATTTTTAGAGGAGGGTGAAAAAGTGGTTATTTTGCATTTTAAATTCCTTAGAACTCAGGAGCTTAGTAAGGAGTGGCTGCAATTCCCTACAGAATGGGCTACATCCTGTACTGCCTGAGGAAGTCCATTCTTTGTCCAAGTTTCAAGTTATTGTCTATTCTTATTTTAACTTTTATCCATACAGCTGGTCACCCACTGTATCTCAGGCTCTTCCCCTAGACAGCTGCCTTACTCATAAGCTAACAAAACTACTTTCTACACTAGCACCATGCCCTTGAACTTCCAGAACTGTGAGCCACAGAAATCTCTTTTCTTAAAATACCCTCTGGTGTTTTACTATAGTAACCAAAAATGAAGTAAAACAAAACTGGAGACATTGGAAAAATAGAAGGGAGCAATGGGAATGGAGCTGGACCTGGGAAGTAAGAAGGCAGAACAAGCAGCAATACGCAATTCTTATTGAGGAAAGCTGCAGGGCAGCACACAGTCAGCCAGGCGGAGTACTCTTGAGACTGGTGACTTGTAAACTTATAGGGGTGGGGCTTCCTAGGCCCTGAGTCCCCACCCTTTACCACGGGAGGAATAGGATGCAGGACTCAGACATTAAAACTTAATGTCTGTCCTGCTGGATTTTAGTCTTACGTTGAGCCAATTACTCCTTTCTATGTCTTCATTTCTCCCTTTGGAATACAAATGTTTGCCCTATGCTTGTCTAGCCATCATTACTTGAAAGTATGTAACTTGTTTCTTTTAATAGGGCCTCACAGTTGAAACATGAGACTCAGATGAGACTTTGGACTTGGACTTCTGAGTGATATGGGCATCAACATGCTAGAACTATCAGGGATGGAATTTTTGCCTTGTGAGAAGGACACTGACCTCTAAATTGGGGCAGAATGCTGCAGTCTGAATGTGATTTGTCTGATGTTTTATGTGTTGAAAGCTTGGTCCCCGATGTGGTGACCTAAGATGTGATGCAACATTTGGCAGGTAAAGACTCATGGGAGGGCACTGGGACACTGCTATTGCAAGAAATTGCAAGTAATTATTTTGGTACTCAGTGTTTTCAAGAAAGCTGCTATAAAAAAGAACAAGTCTGGTCCCTCCCCATTCTCAGGCTTCGTGCCTTGCCATATGCTCTCTCCCTCTACAGACTGCCATTACTGTGATAACATCTACCATGAAGCCTCACCAGAGCCAAGCAGACCTGGAACCATGCTCTAGAACCTTCAACACTAAACACACTCCTTGATACATTTCCCAGCCTCACTACATTTTGTTACAGTAATGGGAAACAGACCAACACACTCCCAAATGGGATTCAACCCAAATATTCAACCAAATAAAGTGTACTATATCCACAGAATGAAATACAAGTGAGCAATAAAATGTTGATATGGACAACAACATGGATGAACCTTAAAAATTCTGTAAGAAGCTGGGCATGTTGTACACATCTGTATTCTCAGCATTCTAGGAGGCTGAGGCAGGAGGATCACAAGTTCAAGTCCAGCCTGTATAACTTAGCAACTTTGTGAGACCCTATATCAAAATAAAGAAAGGGCTGGAAATGTAGCTTAGTACAAAGATCCTTGGTTCAATCCCCACTATAACACACACAAAAATAACACTGTGATAAAGACACAAAGCCACATGCAAAAGGATATATATTGTATGATTCTATTTACATGAAATTTCTAAAAAGAGAAACTACACAGACAAAGCAGATAGTTAGCTATGATTAGAGTTAGGATCAATAGTAAATAAGAACAAGGAAACTTTTCTAGAATAATAAAGTGTTTTTATTTGGATTAAGCTTTTATTTGGATTGCACAACCCATGTAAATTTATTAGAATTATATATTTACAATGTAAATTTGAATTCTATGTATATAAATGATAATTCAAGCCGCAAAAATATTTTAAAAATCAAGTTAAGCTATAGAAGATGAAATGGACAGATATCCACAATATATTAATGAGGTTAAAAAACATGTGACAAACTGCTAAAAGTGGTTGCTTCTGAGGATAGAACTACAGCTTAAGGAGAGATTTCTTTTCTTTCTTTGTATAATTTTTAAAATTACATAATAATAGACCTACTAATTAACTTTAGTTTTTATTTTTGTTTCTGTGGTTTCCTTTTTTTGAAAAAGTATGACTGACCATAATCTTTAATATTTTCCATTAATTTGAAACATGTTGGAAATGTCATATATTGACAAAAGTCAGCCTTACAGTGATCATCCGTGTTAGTGAAATTCATCTTAAAACATACAGTACCTCTTTTTCCTATTTGGGGAAACAAGGCTTAGTAATTTAAGTCTACTTAGTAATTGAGGATTCCATTTCTTACTATTTAAAATGTTCCTTAGATAAGAGTTATACACAGTTATTAGAGATTTCCAACAAAGAAAAGCTTTAATCTTCTCCAGTAATATTAAATATTAAAATGGTTGCAGATATTGAGCACCTACTGTGAACCATGCTTTCCATAATTCACTGTATTTAGTCCTTACAAAGCCCACTAAAACATTAAATATTTGTATTTCATTTAAAAATGGATAATCAGAGAAGGGTGAACAAGCAGGTACAGAAAGTTAAGGAACTTGCCTGTGTCACACAGCTGGTAGATGACAGGGCTGAGTTCAAACTCAGAGCCCACATTCTAAACTGTTCTTCCGTACTGCTCACCCATTATCAAGGAGCTTCCTGTTGCCCTAGAGACACACAGATGGAGAGGGCCTGTGTTCTGGTGGTCACATTACCTCATGACCCATCTCAGACTGCCGAATACACCTGTGCCTACAACACCAATCCAATTCCCTTACAGCACAGCCTCATGACAAGGAGCCACAATGCTCTGGGTTCAATCCCATCCTGGTTCTGTGGCTGAAGGCAGGGTTCACAATTCCTGTCATGCCAATCACTCTCTTGCCCTACTGGATTGCATGTCCATAGCACTTGCCTGGAATGTCCTTCCACATGGCTTGGAAATCACTGAACAGTGGTTAGGATCACTGGTTTTTGGGACAGACAGACTGCTTCTGTGTTTGAATGCTGGTCCTACCATTTACTAATTATAGCACTTTGGGAAGTCAGCCAGTTTCCTCGGTTGTACAAAGCTATTACTCATACCTAGCCCTCCCAACAATATTAAGAGAACTCAGCAAATAAGGTGCACTCAGCTCAATATGACTTTCAGACACAACAAACAGAAAATACTATTAGAGCGAATCAGCTGCCTCATATCAACTTTTAATATGTGTGACAACAATCAGTCAATGAACAGGCCCTAAGTCCTACTTACCGTGCAGTCCTACTGGCCTCTGTGTCCCAACAGTGCACACCTGACTTGGGAGGACCCCATTTTACACAGACTGGCAGTACAGGAAAAGGCTAAGGTGAGAAAATGTAGATGACTCAGTGAAACTCTATACTACTCTAGGCACTTCTAGAGTAGAAATGGACATCGGTTGTAGTGTCCAAAGAGCCACATTCTGCTCCCAGCTCCATTACCTCTGCACTACTCTCATCACCTCCTTGAGCTTCAGTTTCCTAAAAGCTAAGAAACACCCTGCCAGGTGATGACCACAGAATAAAGAAGTTTGAGATGTTGGACAAGTTTTGCCTTTGCAGGAAATGTACAGGGTGGGAAACCATCCTGATATTTTATTAATGAGGTTGGCGGAACACTTTATGTCCAAAGCACAGCATGCTCTATGCTATATAAGCACATACAAACAGAACAGCAATACCAAATTATATAGACTCAAATCTTTCTGAGAATTAATAATGGCTGTAATCTTCCATTAGGACAAAGAAAACATTTTCTTCAGTCTAGGTTATAAATATTCTCTGAAGACTCATAGATTTCTATATTCAAATCATGGCTTCTCAGTCACAAAGGAATTTCTTTATAAAGCAGGAACTAAAAGAATAATGGTGACACCCCTTTAAAGCTGATTTGCCTAAGTGGCCACTGTTACTTCTCCAACCTTACATGGAAATGCCTTACAATCATGCCTGAGGGCCTGACCTGGTGACCTGAAGATTCTTACATTTGTACTAATGGAAGAAGAAAGTAGTCTAGTAAACTTACCCCAATAACTTGGCATCAAGAGGCCTTCCCTGGCTAAAGAGAAAGCACAGTGCTCTTAGACAGAAATTCCAGAGAAAAGACTTTTGCAATCTCATTTGGAAACCTGGTCCATGTCTAACAACTGTCAACTTGTAGCTCTGTGGCAGCAAACAAATATTTGGGGAAGGGGTTATACATCTCTTCATTCTTCCTGTGGGGATGGGTTCAACCCTGCGTGTGTTTTAAATCAGCAAGCTCAGCCATACTGGGTGGGAAGATGGCATTCCTCAGAAACCCTCTAGACTGAGAATGCCAGGATTATAGGCAAACCTGGCTTTATCTTGGCAGCACAAGACTATGGGGCTGGTCCTGTATTCTTTTAAGTACTGAAGTAAGTGCTTCTGTCAACTTTGGGGGCATGTGTAGAGCTATGCAATCCCTGTTTCCCTTAGGCTCCATCACAGTCTGGTGCCTCAGGAGGTCAATCCCTCACTTGGTAGACCTTAAGAAGATACAAGCAAACACCTTTTAGAGTCAAGCTGTGCTCTCTACTACGTATTTGGGAAATAATGTGGAGTAAAACATTTTTTAAAATCCTGGTTCTGAAGATTATGTTTTAGTAAGGTCAGACAACAGTCAATAAATCAAATAAATTTTATAGTGTAAGTATAACGTACCATACCAGAAAGTGATTCATCTAGGGAAGGGAATGCCAGAGAAGGTTAAAGTGGTTTCGAAGGCCAGATTTGAGGCAACATTGGAAAGGAGACAGCATTGTGGAATTCTGAGGATGAGTGTTCCTGGGAGGGGAACAGTACTGTAAAGGCACAGAAGCGGGAACAGCAAGGAAACTAAGGGACTTGAGTGGAGCATATGTTACTCAGAAAGCCCATAGAGGCAGTCCATTTTGTAAAACCAACTCAGTGGTTGGTAAAATGAATAAACCAGTCCTAGACTGTCACTTCCATAGTTTCCTAGCTTAGGTGTGCTGTTGTCCCTTGCTAAGGCAAGAAACTAGAGGCAAATTTATGTCAGTGACCCCAATGCTGTTCTAACAACTGGAACTCTGAAGTTGGCTCTATTTCCTTCCTCTCCACTGTCACCAAGTCCTGTGAGACTTTCCTTTCCAACCCCTCAGGGTCTCATCCTTTCCATTTATCTGTCTGCCAATATTCTAACCTAGGCAAGAAGAATGTGCAGGCAGGGAAAAAACCTGTGTCAAATCTGTATGTTTTAGGACATGGCAGATGGAGAATATGACCAAAACATACAGAGTCAAGAGAAGCACTATGGGATAAGCCAGGACAACAGGTCAGAACCAGACCATGCAAAGCCATGAAGGCCATATTATGGACTTTGAGTTTTATGAAGGCACTATCGTGTTACTATGGAAGGACTATAGCAAAAGAGAGACAAGATGACTTTAGCATTCAAGGAAGAAAAGAAAAATCACTCCAGCCACAAGTAGAATAGATCAAAGAAGAGAAGACCAAATATAAGGCCACCAAGGGGCTCTTAATCTAGGTGAAAGATAAAATACGTGGTGTTGGGGATGGAGAAAATACACAGATCTGACTCATCTGGCTCCACACTTATCACATACAACCTGGATTTCCTTGGAAAAGTCACTTAACTGGTCTTCACTTAACTGTTTCTTCTCATCTATAAAATGGAACTAACAATCCCCTTCCTACCTACCTTGCAGAGATGATCAAATGGATATGAAGATGTTTTATAAACAATGGTCCTATACAGGTTAACATTATTGCTCAACCTCACCTAGGCTACTCTTTCTTACCCGCTTCTCTCCAAAAGGATATAGCAGGTACCGGCCTATAACAAAATGTTACTTTATTAGCTTCATATAGGCTGGCTGTTTTTCATGCAAATATGCTGTTTCATCTTTAGGAGCAGAGAGCTCCTGTATACTTCTGAAGTACTCCGTAACCAGCTAAAGATCTCATGACTGATAAGAGGAACAGCTGGGATGCTCCTCCAGACAGCACTGGCCCCTCTGCTTCTCCTGGCTCCTCTCTTCACACATGACCTATGCCTGGAAACTGTTTCGTGTAACCCTGTGTATCCTGGATTTTATCTCCGATAACATGAAGGCCAGTACTTCACAAGAAGCACAGCCCATGGTAGGTACTCAGCTAATGTCTGCACACTGTCTAAAAGAATAACACTGGACAAATGTCTATGAACTAAATGATTTTTCAGCTAATCTTTTCCTTCTATTTTTTTATTTTAAAAATAAAAGGAGAAAAACATTAACAGACAGACAACCTTTTACAAAATAGCAAAAGAACAGTACAAACAATACAGAGTTACAAACAAAGTGGTAGGAAATTAACAATGCTTGTTGTATCACATACTGATATCTTCAAAGTGGTTTTTCATGAAAACAAATAGAGACATGCAGTATTGATGAATCAAGGACTCATTAACAGTTTCTTT
>NW_004955464.1:621453-631800 GCF_000276665.1 Chinchilla lanigera
TTTTTGGTTTTTCTCCGGTACCAGGAACCGAACTCACGACCTTGCGCTTGCCAGGCAGGCGCTTTGCCACTGAGCTAAATCCCCAGCCCCCAGTATGCTCATTTTCACAATGTTGGTTCTTCCTATGCATGAGCAAGGAATATTTTTCCATTTACTGAAATCTTTTTTGATCTCTTTCTTCAGAGTACTGTAGTTTTCATTGAAGAGATCTTTGACTTCTTTTGTTAGATGGATTCCTAAATATTTCAATTACTTGGATGTTATTGTGAAATGGATGGTTTCCTTAATTTCTCTCTTTGTTTGTTGTTTTTGTATAGGAATGTTATCGATTTTTGTGTGTTGACTTTGTATCCAGCTACACTGCTGAATTTGTTCATTAATTCAAGGAGTTTCTTGTAGAGTTTTTGGGGTCTTCCATGTAAAGGATCATGTCATCTGCAAACAGTGATAGTTTTACTTCTTCCTTTCCTATCCTTATTTCTTTTATTTCTCTCTTTTGTCTAACTGCTCTGGCTAATGATTCCAGAACTATATTGAACAGGAGTGATGATAGCAGACGTCCTTGTCTTGTTCCTGATTTTTAAGTAAAACCTTTCAGTTTTTGTCCATGTAGAATGATGTTGGCTGTTGGATTCTCATAGATGGCTCTGAGCAGGTTAAGGTAAAGACAAACTATTCCTATTTGCTGTGCAGTTTTTATCACGAATGCATGTTGGACCTTGTTGAAAGCTTTTTCTGCATCTATTGAGATGACCATGTGGTTTTGGTCTCTGGCTTCACTGATATGGCATATAACATTTATAGATTTGCGAATATTGAACCAACCTTTGATTCCTGGAATGAATCTGACTTGGTCAATATGTATGATTTTCTTGATAATTTGATGCAATCTATTTGCTTCTATCTTATTGAGTATCTTTGCACTTTTACTCATTAGGGAGGTTGGTCTGTAGTTCTCTTTCTTGGTTGGGTCTTTCTCTGGTTTTGGTATCAGTATGATGCTTGCCTCCAGAAATGAGTTAGGGAGAATTGCTTCATTTTCAACTTCATTGAAGAGTTTGAGGAGTGTTGGTGTTAAATCTTCTCTGAATTTCTTGTAAAATTCTGCTGTGAATCAAACAGGGCCTGGGCTTTATTTGTCAGTAGGTTTTTAATCACGTTTTCAATCTCATTAATTGATATTGGGTTGTTCAGGAGTTTGGTATCTTGACTCAATCTTGGTAATTCGTACATATCTAGGAATCTCTCCATTTTTTCTGAGTTTTCTATCCTATGAGAGTAAAGATTTTCAACTTAGGTATTAATGATCTTCTGAATTTCTGTGGAATATGTAGTAATTTATCCTTTTCATTCCTTATTGCCTCAATCTGAGTTCTTTCCTTCCTTTTTTTGATAAGGTTGGCTAAGGGTTTATCAATTTTATTTATTGTTTCAAAGAACCATGTCTTTAATTCATGTATTTTTAGGAGAGTTTTCTTTGTCTCAGTTGCATTAATTTCTGCCCTAATCTTTATAATCCCCTCCCTTCTTTGGGCTTTGGGCTTGACTCCTTCTTCATTTTCTAGAAGTTTAAGATGTAGCATTAGGCTACTTATTTGTTCTCTTTCTGCTATCCTTATGTGTGAATTCACTGCTATAAATTTACCTCTGAGGACTGCTTTCATTGCATCCCATAGATTTCAGTAATTTGTATTTATATTTTCATTTGTTTGTAGGTGTTTTTTAATCTCCTCCTTAATTTCTTCTATGATCCATTGGTTGTTCAGGAGGTTGTTGTTTAATCTCCAAGTGTTTATGGAGTTTTTGGAGTTCCTTTTGTCATTAATTTCCAATGTCATTGCACTGTGGTCAGATAATATGCATAGGATAATATCAATTCATTGCCTTTCGGTAGGTATGCTCTATGGGCTAGGACGTGGTCTATTGTAGAGAAAGACCCATGTGCAGCTGAGAAAAATGTGTATTCTGATGTTGTGGGGTGGAATGCTCTGTATACATCTACTAAGTCCATTTGGTTGCAACTTTGGTTCAGATCTGTTATTTCATTGCTAATTTTTTGCCCAGTTGACCTATATCTTTGTGTCAATGGGTTGTTGAGGTCCTCTGTTACAATAGTGTTCTTAATTATATGGGTTTTCATGCCTGTTAAGATTTGTCTTATATAATTTGGAGCTCTGATATTTGGTGCATACATGTTTGTGATTGTTATGTCATCCTCTTGCAGTTTTCCCCTGACAAGTATGTAGTGACCTTCTTTATCTCTTTTAATTGTTGTCAGTTTGAAGTTTACATTGTCTGCAAACAGAATAGCTACATCTGCTTTTTTCTGGCTTCCTGTTGCAGGGAGGATTGTTTTTGATCCTTTGATTTTCAGTCTATGGATTTCCTTTTGAGTAAAATGTTTTTCCTGTACACAGCATATTGTTTGATTTTGTTTTTTAATCCAGTCTGTCAGTCTGTTTCTTTTCACTGGAGAATTGAGACCATTTATATTTATAGTTATAACTGATATATGTTGATTTATTATTGTCATGTTATTTACTTGTATTGGTTTCCTACTTTTTCTACCTGTTTACTTGCTTGCTCTTCTTTTTTTTTTTTGGTTTTTCTCCGGTACTGGGAACCGAACTCATGACCTTGCGATTGCCAGGCAGGCGCTTTGCTGCTGAGCTAAATCCCCAGCCCCTTGCTTGCTCTTCTTGACTTTTCCTTTCTACTGTTGTTCTTGAAATTGCAATTAAGAGTTTTCTCTGTCTAGAATATCTTTTAGTACTCTTTGTAGTGCTGGTTTGGCACTCATGAAGTTCTTCAATTGTTCTTTGTTGTAGAAATATTTTATTTCTCCGTTGAATTTGAGGGATAGTTTGGCAGGGTACATCAGTTGGTTGGAAGATGTTTTGTGTCAGGACCTGTAATACTTTGCTCCAAGCTCTTCTCAATTGGATGGTTTGTGCTGAGAAGTCTGTTGTGATTCTGATGGGCTTTCCTTTATAGGTAATCTGTTTCTTTTCTCTAGCAGCTTTTAATATTCTGTTCTTTTGCTGGAGATCTGGGAACCTGACTATTATATGTCTGGGTGTAGTTTTATTTTGGTTGTGGTTGTTTGGAGTTCTACATGCCTCATTTGCCTGTATATCAGGTTCTGTTTCCATACTTGGGAAATTTTCTGCTATTATTTCTGCAAATATTCTTTTTATGTTAGTTGTGTTGCCTTCTGCTATTTCATTGACTCCTATAAATTGTACATTATTTCTCTTTGCCTCATCTTGCAGCTGTTGAATTGACTTTTCCTGGATCCTTGTTGATTTCACAAGATCCTTTCTTTCACGGTCGCTAGCTGCCATGCTATCTTTAAAGTCTGAGATTCTATCTTCTGCTTCATTGAAGTGGTTTTGGCAGCTTTCCATGGAAGCTTTGTTTTCCTGGAAGTCTCCTTGAATCTGGTTCATGCATTCTAAGTCCTTTCTATATTTTTCATTTAATGCTTCAGTCCATTGCCTTTGTTCTTCTATTTTCTTATATGTCTCTTCTTCAGACTTTTTGAGCAGTTCTTTCATTATTATTGTCATTTCATTTTTTGCCTGAGAGATTATTTCTGATCTCATCTCTTCTATGGCCTTATGGAGTTGTTTCTCTACTTCCATTGCAATCATTTCAGCTATTTCAGGCATGTGTTTACCAAGTTCTCCTATGTTGATGTCTCCTGGACTTGTTCTGAGTGGGGTGGAGTTCTGGGATTGTGTTTTAATCCTTCGTTTTATCAGGTTTGATACCGGATGCAGAAAGCTCAGTTTCCCTCTTCCGTGGCTGCACAAAAAAGGTACACTAGTGTCCCTAGTTTTCCTGCTGGTCAGATTTGCCCCACAGTCACCCCTGAGAAGCACTACTTAGTCTCGGGTTTTCTGGCAGTTGTTGATTTGTATCTAGTTATCCCAAGTCTCAGACGGGGGCATTGGTGTCAGCTGATGGCAGACCATCTGATCCAGCGTCCCCTTGCAGTTCAGGGCACATGCATGGCCCAGACTCGGATTGCACTGGTGTGACAATCCTGGTCCAGTGGGCCTATGTCCCCAGGCAGTTCAGGGTACAGGCAAAACCCAGACACAAACTGCAGGGTCGACAATTTGTGAACCACCTGATTCTGTGTCTCCAGTCAGTTCTGGACGCATCAGGAACCAGATGCAGGCCAGACAGGCAGCAATCACAGACTGCCCTTGCCTGCGACCCCCTAGGGGGTCTGGGCGCAAGTAAAGCACAGACTCAAACCGCTGGACCAGCAGCTTTTTGATCACTCGCTCACTCGGCACAGGGCACGCACAGGGAGGGGCCACACACACACCCCCAGCTAGAGCCATCCCTGGGGCTTCTGAGTGAGGATTTCCTGTCTGCTGCGAGTGCATGGAGGGCAGAGACTCAGACTGTAATGGTGGTGGGTTCCTGCGTCACCCGCTCTGCCCTCAGGAAGTAGATGGGAAATACCTGGCTCTCTCTGTGAGTTTCAGCTGGGAACCCCAGCAGTGGGAGCGGGTCACAGGCTGCCTGGTTCTGCTTCTTAGTCAGTTCAGGGTGTGCGCAGGAGCCAGACCTGGACCACTCAAAGAGCAATGGCCTATCTTTTCCTTCTTAATGGAAGTCCAATATTAATCATGCACTTGCTTATAATTCTTCCAACAATGGAAAAAGATTTATTTCTTTTTTTACTTTAAAACAAGAGACTGTATATCCTCTAGGACTTGTGTGCTTCCATATAACTACAGAGGTATATTGGATATGGGTCTAATAAGACCGATGATTGTAGGGGCCAATGATTTTAGGGGCTTGCAGTTTCCACATGTGCCCAAAGCCAGGTAAAGGCCGTATAACCCAGCATGGTTATACAAACCACAAGCTCATAGTGCACCACATGGCAGAAAATCCAGACTTCAGGTTACACCAAACAGTTTCAAGGCACAGGTCATGTGTGGAGAGACAGGCACAGATCAGGCAATGCTGGCTGAAGCAGCAGCCCAGCCCTTCCTCTTATTATCTAACCTCCAGTTAGATAATAACCTCCAGTTAGATAATAACCTCCAGTAGGTTACTGTGCCCCTGCAAAGCTCTTTTATGTTTTTATTCCATCTTTAAAACAGAGAATGAAAAGTACCTCCAAAGATTGCTATAAGAGTAAAATGAAGTAGTTGGGATTCAGCATAGTATCTGGAATATGATCATTTCCTCAGAAATGTTAGCTGTTATCACAGATACCATCATATTATCATTACTGTTACTAATGTAACTAAGGATAAAAGCATCTCCAAAAATGTAAAGGCCCTGTGGAAAAGGAAGTATACAGCTGCTCTCAACTTCCTGGAGTTCATGAGAAAAAACAATACAGCCCATAAGATATGTTATGCTACCTTTTTCCTAGATCAGAGTCTGTTGAAGTCCTTGATAGAAGGAACCCTAACCATAGGGGAGTGAGAAACTATTCCCTAGAGGTACCTCCCCATGGGTCCAGCTCTTCAGTATTTAATCTTAGAAATTCATTCCATCATCTATTAATTTTTGTTATCACCACTATTACCATAGGAAACATAGTGGTACTTATCTCAAGAGACTATTGTGATGTTCTATATACATTAACTCCTTTAATATTCACAAAAAGTCTATGGAGGTAGGTACTATCACTAATGCATACTAAAGATAAGGAAACATGAAGTAACTTCTCCAAGATCACCAGCTAAAAACTGCTGGAACTGGCACATCACTGTGGGTAGCCTGGCTCCAGAACACAGGATCTATCACATGCCACCTCTCTGAGATAAAATATCACACCAAGCAGTTATGCCCCCATCAGATGGGTCATGTTTATTTTGAGGCTTCTGGCACACAGCCACCCCCTCTCATGGTCCACGTGAGGGGAACTGCCTGAGACCCTAGAGCTTTATTCAGGTTTCTACAGTAAGACAGCTTCACCAAGGACAAATGCCCACAGCACTCATGTGGCTAACTGAGCTCAAACCAATGATGAGTTGGCCGCTGCTAGATGATTAAAAATCTACTAAAAATTAAACTAAACTGTACTTAGAGAAGACCTTTTCTAAAGTAGCTTTTCAGCAGGGGATTTTATTTTCTTCTTGACAATTCCCTTAATGGCAAGCAACACTTTATGTTAGAAGCAGAAAAGAGACCAAGGGCAAAGAACTAAATATTTTCACTGAGGTGGGGACAGAGTGGGAAGAAAAGAGGAAAATCAAACAGGCAACAGTGAAAATGCACCCCTCTTTTATTCCTAAATAATGATCCAGTGCTGCCCACCCCAATCTCTCTCTGCCTTCTTCTCCAGGGGCACTAACAGTAGCCGAGAGCTCATGAAAGTTTAAAAAGACTGATCAATATGGACAGAATGGTGAATTGTCCATCTGCAAATTACCAAGCACTTCATGTATATTTAAGGAACTAAACTAGGAACTGGGAGAAAAGACAATCCAGGACTTTAGTTTTTCTCTCTCAAAAAAAAAAAAAAAAAAAAAAAGATGTGTATTGTTTCTACTCACCAGAAAATAAAGTCAAACTGAAAAATGAAATTTTAAATATGAATAAATATTATCCAGCACCCCTTCCTTCCCCCAGCCAGCATGCTGCATCCGATCCAAGGCCTCTAAAGAGGAACACCTGCCTAGCACATACTGGACATGCTCTAGTTTGACCCAACTTCCTCGCTTTCTCTGAGCACACCACATTTTCAAGTCACCATACAGTTCTTCACTTGTCTACTCAGGAAGCAGGAGAGTCATTGTTGGTAAAAGCACAGCTCTGGAGCCAGACTACTTGGGTTCCAGTCCTACCCCTGCTACTTACTGACTATATGAACATAACTTTATCAATTTCTTTCTGAATAAGAATAAAGTGAGGTTGTAACAGTACTCCCTTTAGGGCCGTTGTGAAGACCCAACTACATAGTGCGTGTTAACATGTTTTACATAGAGTAACGGCACAGTAGATGTGAGCAAGGATGTTCAGCATCCTCATCCACATCTCAAGCTTCTGCATCCTGCATCCTGTCTTCCCTAAGCCCCCTTAGAATTAGCTTCAGCAAGGGGCTGGGGATTTAGCTCAGCAGCACAGTGCCTGCCTGGCAAGCACAAGGTCATGAGTTTGATTCCCAGTACCAGAAAAAAAAAAAAAGAAGAATTAGCTTCAGCAATATTTACTTGATTCCTAGCACCTATCACATCACACTGCAGCTGTTTGTCAGCCTCCACAACTCTGTGATCTACTGAAATGCAAGGCCTCTGGGTCACTCTGCATCTCAAGTTACCCCACACAGTCCACTGTTCCAGGTGGACAGGTGCAAACACTCAGCAGGTGGGAGTGTGAGTTTTGCCCATACCTTTGTGACAACACAGCAAGCAGCCCAGATATCTTCAGAGGACTGTTCATGGTGGTTGAACTGAGGCTCCCATTTGGTAATAGGCTGGTCTGCAAAAGCCAAGAGCAGCCCTCTCTGGTCCACCAGAGCCGCACGGACACTGCCTGTTCCAACATCCACACCCACATAGTAGCTGCTTGGCTCCTGCTCATCACCAGACATGACAGTCCTTCCACCTATGGTAAGCAAGAGCAAAAATCATGTGAAGAACAGAGGATCTGCAAAGACAGTCACAAAACATTTCAGAAATGGAAAAAAGAAGGAGTGCAGCTACCCAACAATTGGCCACTTGTTACTGATTTATCCAATAAAAGATTTTACATGCACTCAGCAGGTGGCTGGTGAACAAGAGAGATATGACATCAGATACAGGACCTCCATTCTTGGGAGTCAGCTTCAAGTATTTAGTTACATAACTAAACAAGCTGTGATGAGTACGATAAGAGCAATTAAAGGGTGGTAGGACATCACAGAATCTGGAAGCAAAGAGATGTATTTTTTCTTACCACCCTCAAATCAACAGGACAGTAGTCATAACAAGCAAAAGGAATCTCATCCTCCCTGTCAGTAATGCATTCAATAAATTAGTTACCATCACCTATTTTGTGCCAGCAGTGTAAAAGAACACATATATCCTCTACTCCTCATGTAAGTCTACAAGACGAGTATATTTAAGTCTCTATTATACAAGTGATCAAAGTGAGACTCCAAGAAGTACCTTTGTGTTTCATGCTAGGTTTGTACACTCATAAACAGGAAATGCACATTATTATATGAACGCATTATGCTGATGAGAAAATAGGCTGAGAAATGAAAGAGCCTTACTCGGAGGCTCTTTCAACACTTAGCTGTGCAATCCCAAATATTCTTAGGTTCTTTAATTTCTTTCTTAAAACTTGCGGGTAAGTTTAAGAAAGAGGAAATATATTGCAGCAGTGTCATGAAGTGACTAGGATTGGGAAGGAGCCCCAGAGGACACATGATCAGGAATTTGTCAATCTGTTTTCCTTCCAGACTCTTGGTGACTTAAAAGGAAATCTGACCAGAGAACACTTAGGAATTTTTTGGCTCTTGTGGCTGCTCTAATTCCCTTTGGTCAGATTAACCCACATGACTCAGAAATCTCAGAGGCTCTTATTCTCCAGACTGCCTTTTTCACAGACAGAACAGACACTTGAGACAACCACACCAGTGCATAGGATACAACTCCCCGGGTGAACTAAGGGC
Organism: Chinchilla lanigera; assembly: GCF_000276665.1. Classification (NCBI taxonomy): domain Eukaryota; kingdom Metazoa; phylum Chordata; class Mammalia; order Rodentia; family Chinchillidae; genus Chinchilla; species Chinchilla lanigera. The sequence continues at coordinate 630,092 of NW_004955464.1, forward strand.
ATTCCTGGCACCCAGAGTCCAATTCAACCAGAACAACTTCTTCATCCTTCAACTTTAGTCACTTGGGGATTTTATAAAACTAAAATCAACCAGCAGATGTTCAGTTACTGTTTCCTGGATGTTTATCTCAATTAAAAAGAAAAACTTCAAAGCTGTGGTATGGTGGCACATGCCTATAATCCCAGCACTCTGGAGGCTGCAGCACAAGGATATCTCAGGTTCAAGGCCAGCACAGGCTATATAGTGAGTTCAAGGCCAGCCTGAACTGCATAGCATGACTATGTCTCAAAAAACCAAAATAATATTTTAAAAAATAAAAAAAAACCTTCATTCACAGTGATTGCTTCTGACTTAACCACAACAATTTCTCTACTGTGTTTTTCTCCCCTTTGGCTCCACAGATCCCTGGCAGGTGTAGAAGAAAAAGAGGAAGGTATAATGTCAACCTTTACTATCTTCACCCAGGCTGAAAGACAACCCATCAGCCCCAGCCCTTGAAAAGCACTCAGTTTTGGCCCTTGAGAACCTCCATGTGACCAAGAGCATTGTGTATTCTTTTAATCACAGAGATACCTTTTGTCAAGCCCATACTTGATGACAATTTAAATACAATAGATAAAAGAGGTGCTATTCAGTTTGAAACAAAGATCACCATTGCCCACCCTCCACCCTTCTGCCTGCAGTCCCTCTGCTGGATTCTTTCTCAGAACAACAGAACACCACTGGTTTGGGGTATGACCAGACCTGAGTCCCTGAGTACACCATACTACCTCCCCAGGAGCTTCCTCCCAGCAATCGACAGTCCTGCGTGCCCTTCTGGTCTGAGGTCCAGACACACATGGTTCCCACAGGGCACAGGAGCTGGCTCTGAGCAGGTCTCTTTTTTAACTCTTCTCCCCCACCCCAACTCTTTCCTTTCCTGGCTGTCTGATGATTGTGGACATACACTTAAAGACCCAGCCAGCCGCCACCACTTTGAGGGAAAATATCCCTTCCTTTCTCTGTTCTTTCCAAAGTACTACGTCCCTCTCTTTTAAAGCTTGCCACTGTGGGTACACCAAGGACTAAGCCACCATATTCACCCTAGGCAACTCAGCACTTCTGCCCTGGCCAAGTCACCCACCAACTCTAAGCCTACTCTGTGCCTTTGTCTCCCCTCAGCAAGATGTACCAGAGGTACTGATCAACAAATCAACCATCAAGGCCAAAGCCCAGGGAAAGAAGGTAACCCAAGAGGGTCTGCAAGACCAGGGAAAAATGACAAACGCGGCCAGCAATACTAACCCAAGAAAACACTCACCCAAGAAAAGTCCACAGCTATTATAAACTACAAAATACAACCTGGGGCCAGGCGTGGTGGTGCACACCTATAATGCTGCACTTGGAAGGTTGGGGCAGGAGTACTGTCTTGAATTTGAGGCCAGCATGAGCTACACAGTAAATTCAAAGCCAATCTGAACTACACAGTAAACCCCTGTCTCAAAAAATAAAACACAGGAAAAAACAAACATAAAAAAAGTGCAGTATGGGGTTTTACTCCAAAAGTATCTCCTTCACAGCACAGAAGGGTAAGTAAAGAAATCCAGAGCAGTGCCTGCAATATTGGAGAGGGTTAAATCAGGAGCCATTCTGAGAAAGGGTCAAGGAAGGAGGGAGGGAGAGAGGGGCGGAGGGAAGGATGGAGGGAGGGAGGGAAGGAAAGAAGGGAG
>NW_004955464.1:631976-760890 GCF_000276665.1 Chinchilla lanigera
AGGGAAGGAAGGGAGGGAGGGAGGGAGAGAAGGAAGGAAGGAAGGAAGGAAGGTAGGAAGGAAGGAAGGAAGGAAGGAAGGAAGGAAGGTGGGAGGGAGGGAGGGAAGGAAGGAAGGAGGGAGGAAGGTTGGAAGGAAAAATATGAGAAAAGGAAGATCAAATGAAAACAGAGTTTTGTGAACCAGGAAGAGAAGAGGGTTTGAAACAAGGAGATGGAATAGAAAAAAAAAAGAGGAATCTATCTTGATATATCTTTATCATGTACAGATACAAATTCCCTATAATGAGTGTGATCACATATACCTAAATTATACCAATAAATTTAAATTAAAAACTTAAAAAAGACTGAGGCACAGAAAAACCACAGAATAATGTCATTTCAAGGTTTCCCATGTTACCCTAACACACTGAGTTAGTGATAGACAATTATAAGAGACAGCAGTAGAGAAGGTCAGGCTAGATGTAGACCGCTTGAGAAGTTTAGACTTAGGCTGGGAAGGAAACAGGACCCTGCTCTTCATGGCCAGAAGCCAAGCCAGTGAGTATGGCTTTTGGAGGTGGCTGGATCTGAAAGTGCTGATGTTAAGTCCAGTGGTCTGCTTGAACACCTACCCTGCTGCCTATATCTAGCAGAGATCAGTGGACTGATTGCTATCCACATCTACCAAAGTGAGTGAAGACATACCTCAGCTTCCACTGAGGTATCATAATCTGCAGTGCATGGACAGAGAGGCATATGGCTAGGGACTGGAGGCAGCTCACAGACCCACACAGGTCATAAAGCTAGGTGAAGAAAACAGTGACTTGTTGGATTCCAAGACTGCAGATCCTGAACAAAAGCACTCATTCAAAACCACAGAGGAATTTTCTTTAACTCAATTTTTTTTCTTTTTTCTTCATTGGTTCTGGGAGCTTGGGTTTTTTTTCTCCATTTTTCTTTCTCTGTATCTTTTCTTCTTTTATTTTTTCCATCTTACTTTTCTTTCCTTTATTTTCCTGGGTTTTTTTTCATCTTTTTCATGTTTGTTCTTTTTTATTACTTTTATCTATTTCTATTCATTTTCATTTAACCTTTAATAGGATCTTTTATCTTGCTTTTCTCTCTTCTACTGATTAATCAAAGTTTACTTTCTTCATTCTGTTTCCCATACCCTCTACCTTTACTGGTATAAGCAATAAGCTTTTCTAATCATTAAACAGGTAACAATACTATATTACTGCTGAAAACTTTCCTATTATTAGTAGAGAGGTAGTTGTTGCACTTAGTAGATACTTTATATGCCAATATTTGGCTTACCTTAGTGTTTATATTATAATTATAGATCTCTTTTCTATGCTTCTATGCTTAAGGGTGTACATTATAGATTCTCAGGGTATGTCAGCATTCTAGTTTGTCTCTGATGCTATTATTGTTGCTAATTTTATTAACACTGCCTAGGTGGCATAGTTATTGCTATTAATTGGTTTTCTCTGTATGCCAAAGTCTGGATTGCCTTTGTGTCGTTAATAATACTGCAGCCTATTCCCAGAGAACTGAGTTCTGGACTAATTATAGTGCATCCTACCCTCCCAAATAAACAAAGATTATTAGATATTGAGACAAAACCAAAGGTCTATAATTAGCCACATGCACAATACAGTGCATCACTGAAAAGCAAACACTAACTAAAGAGGTCTCCATACCAGCAACAAAGTCTTCCACTATAATCAACCTGCAAACCACAGCACACATAAAAAAGAAACAAACATGAGAAAACAAGGGAAAAATGCTTCCCAAAACTTCCAACTCCCCCAAAGAATGAGGCACTGAGGAGGAGGAAATCAAAAGGCACATAGCTGAATTATTTGAAACTATAAAACAGGAGATTAATAAAATCAATAAGATGCTCAGCGAACTCAAAGAAGATATAACTAAACAGATAATGGACTTAATAAACAAAACAATCAGCAAGTTTACACAAAATGTTGATAAAAAGCTACCTGAGCAGAACAAAATGATATAAAACATGAATGACCAATTTAACAAAAAATTAGAGACCATAAAAATGCACCAAACAGAAATCTAGGTGATTAAAAATTCTATAGAAAATACAGGTAACAGATGAGACCAGTGTGAGAACAGAGTGTCAGAACTAGAAAACAGAGCTGCTGTTAGAGACCAATAACAATAACATGTTGGAGACCTTACAAACAGTCAAAGAGCATGAAAACAGCTGCTAGATGGCAAAGAAGACTAAGATTAATTGGAATTAGTAAAAACTTAGAAGACAACTATTGTAGTCAGGGTTTTCAAGGGAAACAATATAATACAGGACACATAATTTATAGGATTATTTTATAATAGTCACTCAAAGAGTCAAGTTCAAAAGAGGGCAGAAAATCTGTCCACACAGACCCAGAGAATTCAGCTGAGGGTCTGGATCCCACAGCAATGTCCTGTATGAGTCCACCTGAAGACCTAGAACCCATGACAATGGCTCATGCAAGTCTTTTTCACAGATTTTCACTGGGAAGGCCCAAAGGTCAGTGGTAGAAACTAGAAAAGTCTGTGCCAGTGGGATGACAGATCTTTGCTAGTAGCCTGACAGATCTACACTAGAGCCAGGAAGTGATACTCAAAGTAAGGACTAGAGCTCCCTCAAAAAATCCACAGCCATCCTCAGTGACAACTGGGTCCTGAGCCCCTCTGATAATGAGAACAGCCAAGTTCATATTAGGAAAGCCAGTACAATAAACTTCTCCAGGAGACTGAACAGTGTACCATCTTGCCCTCTGGTCCCAGAAAGCAATCCTCAAAGGAAGGACCAGAGCTCCCCCAAAGTGAACTGCAGCCATTCTCAGAGACAAGGCCTGGAGCACTGCAAACAGTGAGAACAGCCAAGTTCATATCAGGAATGCCAGCATGACAAGCTCTTCCAGGAGATCAGCAGCTCCCAATAGCTCCAAGAGAGCCAACAGCTCCTCCAGCTCCAGTTCTCCTTTTTATTTTGTTGGCAACAATCCTGAGGTTAGCCTTCCACATCCAGCACCACACTCATTCAGCTCAGCTGAATGTTACAAGTTAACCATCAGTTGTCAATCCACCACAACAACACAATGGCATAAAGACATCTATTTACTGAAAGAATAGCAGAAAACTTTGCAAGTTTAGTAATGCCTCAATTCACAAATGTTTCTGTTCATGAACAATTTGGTTCGTGAACAGAAGCATTCAGCAAAATTTTGCTTCCATTTGCAAACGCCTTATCAGGTGAAGAACACGACTGCAGTCATCTTCCTCAGAATTATAGAATGAATTAAGTTCATGAATCAAAAACCACTGTATGGGGAAAGAATTAAAAATACAAGTTATGGCACATAGATAGCCAAATAGCCAAAATAAGAAAAGAAACTTTCTGAGACACATAATAGTGAAAATCCCAGAATTCCAACATAAGGACAGAATCTTAAAAGCTGTTAGAGAAAGACAACAAATCACTTATAAAAATAAACTCATGATAATTACAGCAGACTTCTCAATACAAACCTTAAAAGCCAGAAAATCTTGGAGGGAAATGTTTCAAATCCTAAAACAAAACAACTCCCAACACAGGCCTAACGTATCCTGTAAAACTATCTTTCAAATTTGATGAAGAAATAAGGTATGTTCATAACAAAGAGCATCTTGGGGTTGGGGATTTAGCTCAGCGGCACAGAGCCGGCCTGGCAAGCACAAAGTCATGAGTTAGATTCCTGGTACTGGAAAAAAAAAAAGAAAGAAAAGAAAGAAAAAAAAAAAAGAGCATCTTAAAAATTTTGTAACAATCCAACAAGAAGAGATAACACTGATAAAAATATATGTACCAAATACTGGTACCTAACTTCACAAAACAAAAATTGCTGAAAAGAATTAAAAAAAACTAATATAACCATAGAAGGGGATTTTAACACATCATTTTCACAAACAGACAGATCAACTAAATAAAAAATCATTAAAGGAATATCAGAGGTGAACCAGACCTTTGAATATATGGACTTAATAGGTATCTACACAGTATTCCACTCCTCTATAACAGAACACACATTCTTTTCAGCAGCGTATCATACTTTTTCCAAAATAGATCATATATTATCCACAAAGCCCACTTAAGTAAATATAAAGGAACTGAAATTACCCCATGCATTCTATTAGACCACTGTGCAATGAAAATAGAAATCAATGACAGAAGAAATTTCAGAAAAAGCAAAAGCTCCTGGAAAATTAACAATATGTCCCGAAAGGTCATAGAAGAAATCAAAAATTCTCTGGAAGCTAATGACAATGACTGCACAACTCACCAGAACTTCTCAGACAATATGAAAGCAGTTTTAGGAGGAAAATTCATCACAATCAATGCTCACATTAGGAAAAGAGACCAAGCCCAAATAAATAACTTTATGAAAAATCTAAAGATACTTGAGAAACAGTAACAAACCAGCCTCAAACTGAAATTATAAAGATGAGAGCAAAAAATCAATGAAATTGAGAGTAAAAAGAAAATGTTTTAAAAAAATTAATGACTCAAACAGCTAGTTCTTTCACAGAATAAATGAAATAGATAAGCCTTTATCCAGACTAGCCAAGAGAAAGAGAGAAAAACTCACACCAGTGCAATGAGAAATGCAACAGGTGAAATCACCACACTGTCCAGAAAACAGTAACTACTTTGAAAAATTATATTCTAACAAATTAACAAATTTTGAAGAATGGTTAGATTCCTAAACACAGGCAAATTACTAAAACTAACCTAAAAAGACATTAATATGCTTAACAACCCAATAAGAAGCAATGAAATTGACACAGTAATAAAGAATTAGCAACCAAACAATAAAAAAACCTAGGACCTCATGGACACAGTGCTGAATTCTACAAAACCTTTAAGGATATTGTATCACTAATGCTCCTTAAATTCTTCAAAAATCCCTTCATTGAAAGGGATGGAGTGCTCCCAAATTTATCTATGGAAAGCAGTATCACCCTGATCCCAAAATCAGACAAAAACCCAACTAAAAAAAGTGTAAGTCAGTCTCCTTAATGAACATAGATACAAAAAATCCTCAACAAGATATTATCAAACAGAATGCAGAAAGTTATCAAAAAGATCATACAGCATGATCAAGTAGGTTTCATCAGAGAGATGCAAGGATGGCTCAACATATGTAAGTCACTAAATATAATACATTCCATAAACAGAAGTAAGTTCAAAAGCCATATGATCATATTAATACATGCAAAAAAGCCTTTGAAAAAATCCAACACCCATTCATGACAAAACCCTGAAAAAAAAAACAGGCATGGAAGGACCATACTTGAACATAATACAAGTTATTTATGACAAATTAATAGACAGCATCACACTAAATGAGGAAAAAGTTAAAGCATCCCCCTAAAATCAGGAACAAGACAAAGATATCCAGTATCACACATATTCAACATAGCACTTGAAACATTAGCCAGAGCAATTAAGCAAGAGAAAGAAATACAAGGGATACACTCAGGAAAGGAGGCAGGCAAATTATCACTATTAGCAGATGACATGATACTCTCTATAGAAGACCCAAAGAACTCCACCAAAATCTCTTACAATCAATGAACAACTTCAGCAATGTAGCAGAATAAATGATCAATATACCAAAATCACTACCATTTGTGTACACCAATAATGAACTTGATGAGAAGGAAACTGTGAAAACAGTACCATTCACAGTAGCTTCAAGAAAAATGAACTATCTATGAATTAACCTAACCAAGGAACTGAAAGACCTCTACAAAGATAACTTCAGTACCCTGAAAAAGGAGATTGAAGAGGAAGAGAACATCAGAAAATGGAAAGATGTCCCCTACTTCTGGATAAGCAGAACCAATACTGTCAAATTGGCCATACTCTGAAAACTGTTAACACAGATTCAATGCAGTCTTAACCAAAATAACAACAACAGCATTCTTTACAGAACTAGAGAATGCAATCCTAAAATTCTTACGGAATCAGAAGAAAGGCAAAAGCAATTCCGGGCAACAAGAGCAAAGCAGGAGGCCTTACAATATCTGACTTCAAGCTATACCACAAAGCAATAATGATAAAAATTGCTTGGTACTGGCACAAAAACAGATATGTGGATCAATGGAACACAAAAGAGGATACAGAAACGTTCCCAGACATATTCAGTTATTTGATCTTTGACAAACAGGCCAAAAGTATATGTCATAGGAGAGACAGTCTTCTCAACAAGTGGTGCTGGAAAACTGGTTATCAGCTTGCAGAAGATTGAAACTGCACCCTTATCTCTCACCATATACTAAATTAAAATAAAAATGAATCAACAATTTAAACATTAAAATGGAAACACTAAACCTACTGGAAGATAAAATAGGTAAGCACTTGAAGACACTGATGTAGGACAGGATTTTCTAAACTGACCTCAGTTCAAAAAAATAACAAATAGGATTATAACAGACTAAAAAGCTTCTGTGCAGCAAAAGAATCAATTAGTACAGTGAAGAGACAACCTAGAAAATAGTGAAAATTTTTTTGCCAGCTACTTCTTAGAGAACTAATATCTAGAATATATAAAGAATTCAAAAAATTTAAATCACCTAAAATTAAAGACTCAGTCAAGAAATGAGCAAGAGAAATGAACAGACACTTCATACAGGAAGAAATACAAATGCTCAATAAATATATGAAAAAATGTTCAATATCTCTGGCTGTTAGAGAAATGCAAATTAAAACAATGCTAAAATTCCATCTTACTCTGGAAAGAATGACAATCATTAAAAAAAATCAAACAATAACATATGCTAGACAAAAGTCTAATGAAATGAATACACCAGCCAGGGTGATCAGTGAAGCAGAAGGAAGAGAAAAGAAATCAGCAAAAGGAAAATAATGCAATGGCAGGAATAAATCAATACTTTTCAGTAATAATTCTCACTGTGAATGTTTTCAATTTCCTATCAAAAAAGACAATGACTGTCAGATGGAGCAAGAAATAAAATCCAATGATATGTTGTAATACAAAAAGAAATTCACAGACTAAAAATTAAAGAATGGAAAACAATATTCCTTGCAATAAGGAACCCAAAAACAAGCAGGTATAGTTATCTTATTTTCAGAAACAGTAAACATCAAGCCAAGACTGATGCAGGGGATGGGCAAAGAAGGTTACCACATATTGGTTAAGGGGAAAATTCAACAGAAGACATAACAATTACAAATACATATGCCAAACATCAGTGCACCCAACTTAATAAAACAAATGCTAGTGGACATAAAAGATAAGATAAATATCACTACAATTATAGTGGGAAACTTCAGTACCCCACTGTCACAAATAGATTCATTAACTAAACAAAATATCAACAAATAAAATATAGTTGAACCAAATCTTGGACTTAATTGATATCTACACAGTGTCCCATTGAACAACAACAGAATACATATTCTTCTCAGCACCACATGGAATTTTCTACAAAATAAACCGCACTGGCCCATAAAGCATAAATAAATGCAAATGTGCCCAAAGTATACCATGCATATTAGCAGATCACAGTGCAATGAAACTAACAATCAATGGGAAAAAACTACAGTAATTGTATAATATATGGAAGTTAAACAATACACTCTTTAATAATCAATGGTCTCAGAAGAAATCAAGAGATATGAGATAGTTCCTAGAATCAAACAAAAATAGCAGGTCATAACAGAATCTATGGGAAAGAATAAAAGCAATCATAAAAGAAAAGTTTACACTACTGAATGTCCACAACAGATAAACAGAACAATAAATAACCTCATGATGGACAAGAACAATCCAAATCCAAACCAAGAGCTAGAACTAAGAAGAAAATCAGAAAAATAAAGCAAAAATTAATGAAACTGAGACTAAAACACAAAACAAACAACCAATGAGTCAAAGAACTGACTTTTTGAGAAAATGAACAAAACAGAAAAATCCTTGGTCAACCATACCAAAAAAGAAAAGAAACAAAAAAAGACCCAAATCAATGCAATTAGAAGTGAAAAAGGTGAAATCACAACACCACCAAAATCCAGAAAACTACTAGTAACTATGTCTAAAACCTGTACTCCGATACAGTGGAGAATTCACAACAAATGGATAGATTCCTAGGTACATCTGAATTAACAAGACTGAAAGAAGAATAGATAAAGCCCTGAATAACAGGCAATAAAATTAGCAAAATTAAAAAATGTCTATCAACTATAAAAAGCGCAGGACCCAATGGATTCACCACTGAATTCTACACAAACTTCAAAGAAGATCTAACACCAATACTCCTCAAAATCTTTAATGAAATTAAATGAGAAAGAGTATTCCCAAAGTCATTTCTGGAAGCTAACATTACCATGATTTCAAAACCAGACAAGAATCCAACTAAAGAGAAAACCACATGATCATCTCCATAGACACAGAAAAACACTGACAAATACAACATCCATTCATGATAAAGCCTGTGAAGAAAATAGTATAAAAAAACTTAGATCAATGCGATGAAAGCTACTTGCGATAAACATACTGCCAACATCATATTAAATGGGGAAAAACTGAAAGCTTTCCCTCTAAAATCAGGAACAAGACAAGAGTAACCACTGTAACCACTCCTGTTCAACACAGCACTCAAGATATTATCAAGAGCAATTAGGCAAGAAAAAAAATAATAGGAGTATGTATAAGAAAAAGTGAAGTCAAGTTATCATTAGTTACAGACAATGTGATCCTCTGCATAAAAGATTCAAAAAATCCACCAAAAGAGTCCTGGAATTACTAACCAAATTTAAAAATGTAGCAAGATTAAAACACACACACATACAAACACACGAACAGTATTCTGGCCACTGTGTTCACTCTTGCACAGATGGCCCACCCTCACACTCTACACCTCTTTTCCTACTTTTAAATGGGCCAAACTCTCTGTGCAGTGCCTGGTTCTTCTCCTATCTTTAATAAAACATTGCTACCATTTGTGTTTGTCTTGACAATTCTTTGCTCAGGACAGGAAGAACCTAGAAACCATCTCCAGAAGGACACTCTAGCACCCCAAAACCTGCTAGCATATTAGGTTTAGCCAGCCAGGAAAGCAGGTAAGGCCCTTGGGGCATTTTTCTGACCTTTTCTCCTTGCATTTCTATTCTCCATGATACTTTCCTCAGCTTTCTCACTCTTTTGAGGAAAAACAGTTGTTGGTTAACTTGGTAGATGCCTGAGTAGCTGCATACCCCAGTTTACTCCCTTTTGTGCTCAAAATCTCACTGGGCTTTGTTTCTAACTAAGACTTTTCTTTTCTGGGGAATTATTTCATCCTAGTTAGTTCGATTTTGGTTTATAGCATGAATCCATGAGTTCCACGATGTTTGATTTTAAGTGACTTCATGGTCATCAGAAAATCTCACCCTGGTAGGTAAGAGCTAAGCTTCAGATTTTAGAGAACACATGGGATTCCTCTTTTTTCTTTTGGATTGGGCTAGATCCCTTCCTTGTTTCTTCTACCATATTCAGGTACTATAGACAGACCTAATGGCCTGAGCAGAACAAAAGGTCAGCCAATAACTCAAGAGAGTGTGAGTCATTCTTAGGATTTTTGAAGTTTTTTTCTTTAAAAAGAGGTTTCCATATCTACTGCCTTAAACAAAGTACCAAAGTGTTTACTACTGGGGTGAATGCAAGAGATAGTCTTTCTCAAGTGGCTTCACCCTGCTTAAGTAGATCCATCAAATGGCTATGAATGCTTAAAGGAGTGCTGAGATCTTCTCAAAGGGCTCTACCCTGCTTAAATAGAGCTATCAAGTGACTCAACATGGTTAAGAGAGTCTCAATGGGAAGGGACTCTACTTTGATCTCAGGAGTGTTTTAAAACACAAGGAAGAGCCATCAAGTGGCTTAACCCCTCTACCTAAGGAGTTAGTGGGACCCATATGTAGACAAAAAGCCCTTGGTATGGATTTCTTCAATGCTTCTATGAAAGATGCCAGCATCATCCTCGCTTCAGACAGAGACGTCTGTCTAGTAAATACTTCAATCTCAGAGGGACATTGTTGGCTCATCAGGTCTTCTTCTGTACGGAAAGCCCTCTTAAGAACCAGAGACCCAGTTCTAAATAGACCCATCAAAAGGCTCAATGTTGACCCCTATACTTCTATGAAAGACATCAACATCATCCTAACTTTGGACAGAGATGTCTGTCTAATGAATACTTGAGTCTCACAAGGGACACTTTGTGGACTCATGGGGTTTCCTTCTTTTGCTTGGGATGCCATATTAAGGACCTAACACCTGTCTCCCTCTAATAGGCCCCAAGATGAGCCATGGAAAACCTCATGAACCACACCCTAGAGATTCCACTGATTCTGTTGCTTGATCAGCAGAAAAGGTTTGATACTGCCAATTTAAAAAGGAATAGCATATCTAACTATTGCTATACAGTTTAGGGTCAATATAAACTAGAAAATGGCAAGAGATAGTTAAGGGATGGCAGTTTAAATTATGAGATTATTTTTCAGTTAAACTGTTTCTGCTTAAAAAACATAGAAGGTGGAATGAAATCCCTTATGTTCAGGTTTTTGTGACTCTTTATCTCAGGAAAAGCCCACAAACTATGGCATTCAGAGTAGTTCTCAAGGAAGGGAGAGATATCTTTGATGATCCTGTTCTCAGAACTCCACCTGTCTCTCAAGGGGATATGTGTTTCTTGAGTCTGTTTAATGAAAAAACTTCGGATGGGGTCCCACAGATAAGACCCAATTGATGAACATACCTTTTCTGTGTTCAACAATGGGATCTGGAGGAGGGTCAAGAGAAAAGCTAGAATTATAGCTGTTGCAATTGGCAATGCTTTAAACTCACCCAAATTGTCTAAGGGAAAGCCCAGTGATAACTGAAGAAAGAGTTTTAAGTGCAAGAAGTCCAGACATTGGGCACACAACTGTACCAAGTCACTCTCTGTGCCTTGCTCCAAGTGTGAGGCAGCCAATTTACCTGACTCAAGGCACTGGAAGGTTGACTGTCTCTGCTTCCAGAGAGAGTCTAGGCCAGCCAAAACCTCCATTTTCTGCTCTGAAAAGGTCCAGGAGAACCTATAATGTCCCTGCTCATGGATATCACCATTTCCCGTGAGGAGCTCTAGGTAACCCTGCACATCATGGGCAAGCCAATTGAATTATTTCATTCTGTTTTTACTTCCTTCTCTGGAAAAGCCTCCTTCAGACCTATACCCATAATTGGGGTTAAAGGGACCCCTAGGCAGAGATTCTTTACTCCTGTTCTGATGTGTCACTTTAAAGACCAAATGTTTAATGTGTTTTTAATTGTTCTACAATGTCCTACTTCCTAGAAAGAGATTTACTACCAAAACTGGGGGCAATGCTCAAATTCTAGCAAAGGCCAAAGTGGATTTTACCTGTTAGGACTATGCCAGGTTTGCCTGACCTAATTAGCCAATAGGTAGATTCTGCTGCATGGTGTAAGAGAATACCTGATTTAAGATGACCCTTCTTCTACATATCAGAAAAAAATAGGAATTTCTTTGGATGTCTCAACCCAAAAGCTAAGACAAGAACTCTGTCAAGTGGCATACTGCGTTATTTAGTTTTTCTCTCACTGCTGAGACAAAATACCTGATGCCAAAAACTAAAGAGGGAAAGGTTTACTTAGCTCACAGTTTGTACAGGTTTCAGTTCATAATCAATTGGCCCTAAGGCGGGATAGCATGGCACAGGGGCAACACTTCAAAGTGGCAGAAAACAGCAAAAGCAACAAGAGCAAAAAAGGGGAAAAGAAAGCCTCTTTTCCTCCCTCATATTTTAAGCAGGCTACCCGCTACCCCCTCAGGGCAGGTGTAACACTCACACCATCTCTGTGCCCTCCCCTTACACAGGATGAGTATGTTTACCAAGCAAAGACCCTGGCCCCCTGCTGAGTCACTTAGTTAAACTTTTCAAACTGATATATTACACATACTTTTCAAAAAGTTAGATCGAGTTAGATGGTACATGGCCACCCCACCTGTACCAGCTATGACTATGTTAACAGAGGAAGCTTAACCCTCTCCCTAAGGAGTTAGTGGAGTTCATTTTGTAAAGGAGTTCATTTTGTTAAGGAGTTCATTTTGTAAAATGAACTTTAGGACAGAACCCAGAAGTCCTGACCCCCAATTAGGTCAGGGCAGTTCTTGATATCAAAGTTACTTGCGGTTAACAGGGGAATGGCTTATCAAGTATCAGACTGTGCATGCTTTTAGACAACCCTGAGGTTGGTATTCAATTTGCAGTACTCCTAATCCTGCCTTTCTAGTGCCTACAGGCCCAGAAGTTAGCCACTCTTTGTGAACAAGTGATCTCCCAGACCTATGCAAGCAGGCAGGTCATCAGTGAACTGCTCCTTCAAGACTCTGAAGAGGGGGCTGGGGATTTAGCTCAGCGGCAAAAGCGCCTGCCTGGCAAGCGCAAGGTCGTGAGTTCGGTTCCTGGTACCGGAGAAAAACAAAAACAAAACAAACAAACAAAAAAAGACTCTGAAGAGGTATGGTTTACTGATAAAAGTAGCTTTGTCTGAGAAGGACATCAAAAGGCAGGTTATGCAGTTGTTAGTTCACATCAGGTCACTAAGGCCAGTTTCCCCCAGGGACCTATGTAAAAAATAAATAAATAAAATTGAGTTCATGGCTCTTACTCAGGCATTGATATTAGAAAAAAGCAAGAAGCTATGTATCTGTAGACTCCAAGTATGCCTTTCTGGTGCTACATGCCTATGCCCCAATCTGGAAAGGACTTCGGCAACCAATAAGCAAACATCTATAAAACACAAATAAGAAATTCTACAACTCCTAGAGGTAGTCCATCTTCCCAAACAGGTCACAATAGTGCATTATAAGGGACACCAAAGAGATATGTCTAAAGTCTACTTGGGAAATCAAAAGGCTGACGGAGAGGCAAGACGGGCAGCCTTACAGCCCCTCAAGATCCTAGCCTTATTCCTAGTTCCTGAAGAACCATTCTGGTCTTTCTTTAAAGGATGCAGTGATGAGTTATAAAAATCCTATAAATGGCCACTAGAATTTGCACAGGACAAAGAAGAAAGTTATTCCTGAGAACCTCTGGAACACCTGAGGTTCTTGTTGAGAAAAAGACTCCAGTACTGCCAAGTCCCAAGCAGGTCTTGAAATTCCCCAGGGGAGGACGGTGGAGGATGAAGAAATGAAGACAAGAATCAGAACACAGAAAGCCAAGGTCATATGGAGCCCTCTCTCCTGATAAGAGAAAGGAACGGCCCAAGGACTGCCGTGCATTTATTTTTACAATCAGCAAGAGGTTGATAATAGGTGAAACCCCTCTCCTATGTCTCACCTTGGGGGCTCCTTGTTCTCGAGGCTGACCTTGCTCTAGCCCCACCCCCCATATGTGATAGACCTCCAGCTCAATATTGCTACAGGTGCAGATAAGTGCACTCATTAATTAGCCTAATTCATGACAGCTTAAATGGGCACCTGTATTAAGGCTTCTGTTTTTAATTAGATAGATTATGTGGATAATCTTGCTACGGCTATGGCTTTCAGGATCTCAAAAATTTTTCTGTCCTCTTTCTTTGCCATTCTTTGTCCACCTCAAGAAGTGTGGAAATTTGACCTGCTCTTCATATCTGGGTTCTACATCCTCAACATAACTTTCTTTCTCCCATTAGATGGGCAGCTCAACAGTCACTAACTCTTTTGTCATTGTCTGAGATTTATTGCTTCTGAGATTTATTTTTTTCAATCCATCAATGAGTCAAAGGTAGTCTGAGAGTATATAATCCCCAAAAGGTAGGGTATACAGTCCCTTAAAGGTGGAAGAAGCGGGGCTGGGGATTTAGCTCAGCAGCAAAGCGCTTGCCTGGCAAGCACAAGGTCGTGAGTTCAGTTCCCGGTACCGGAGAAAAACCAAAAAAAAGGTGGAAGAAGCTATAGAAGACAGAGCACTCTATTCCCTCAGCACTCCATAAAGAATTATGGGGACATGTGTCTTACAGTGGGAAATGAGACAGGAGATGAAGGTGTGACAAAGCTGGCTGGGGTAGTGTGACACATTAATTACACAATCCCAGGACAAATGCATAGAATAGTTCCCAAAGCCCTATATGTGGATTTCTCATAAGAACTTGAACTGGCTTTCAAAAGGATGGCCTAGACCTGACATCAGCACAAAAGAGTGGATGATACAAAAAGAACAGTCCACATTGAGTGTTTGCCACTATGCTCTCTCTGGCATAGATGGTCTGCACACTGAAGGGTGTACTACTTTTCCTATTTTTACTTAGCTCAGACTTGCTCTGCAGAACCTGTTTCATTTCCTACCTTTAAAAAAATTTTGCTACCATTAAAAAAAATCAATAGCATTCTAGTACACCAATAATGAAACCACTGAGAAGAAATTAGGAAAAAAATTACTAATCACAACAGTACCAAGAAAAATTAAATACCTAGGAATTAATCTAACCAAGGAAATGAAATACCTCTACAATGAAAGCTACAGTACTCTGACAAAGAAAATAGATGATGACATCAGAAAATGCAAATATATCCCCTATTTCTGGATAGGAAGAATGAATACAGTCAAGATTGTCATACTTCCAAAATTGATACATAATTTTAACAAAATCCCAGTCAAAATATCAACAGCATTAATCACAGAACTAGAGAAAACACTAAAATTTATATGGAACCAGAAGAGATCAAGAATAGCAAAAGCAATTATGGGTAACATGAGCAAAGTGGGAAACATCATGATCACAAACATGAAGTCAGGCTACAAAGCTACAGTGATAAAAACAGCATAGTACTGGCATAAAAACAGACATTAAACTCAGTGGAACAGAATGGAGGATGCAGAAACAACCCCAAAGCATGTTCAACTATTTAACCTTTGACAAAAGGGCCAAAATCATACACTGGAGGAAAGAAAAGTCTCAGTAATAAAAGGTACTGGGAAAACTAGTTAAGCACATGCAGAAGTTTGAATTTAGACTCATGTATCACACCACATAGTAAACTAAAATCAAAACAGATCAAAGAACTAAATGTTAAAACAGAAACACAACCCGCTGGAAGATAAAATAGGTAAAACTCTTGAAGTCATAGGCACAGGCAAATACTTTCTGAACAGAACTCCAGTTGTACAGGAAATAGTAGCAAGAATCAACCAGTGGGATCATATCAAATTAAAAGGCTTTTGCAAAATGGGGGGAAAAAACAACCAACAAAGTGAAAGACAAGTGGAAAAAAATTTTTGGCAGGTATTCCTCAAAGAAAGGACTAATATCTAGAATATAGAAATAACTCAAAAAATAAACTCCCTAAAATAAAGGATCCATCAAAAACTGGGTAAGTGAAAATAGATAGATGTTTCACAAAAGAAGAAATACAGATGGTCAACAAATACATGAAGAAATGTTCAACATCTCTGGCCATTACAGAAATGCAAATTAAAACAACACTGAGATTCCATTTTATCCCAGGAAGGATGGCCAACATCAAGAAATAAAGTAATAAAAAATGTTGGCAAGGCTGTGAGAGAAAAGGAACCCTTCTACATTGTTGATGGGAATGTAAACTAGAACAACCACTATGGAAACCAGTATAGAGAGTCCTCAAAAAACTAAAAATAGAAATTACATTCAACCCAGCTATTCCCCTTTTAGGTATGTTCCCAAAAGAGTTAAAAACATATTACATTGATACTAACATACCCATGTTTATAGCAGCACAATTTATACTAGCTAAATCTTCAAAGTAGCTTATATGTCCATCAATAAATAAATGGATTTTTAAAAAACACAATAGAGCACAGTATTACTATGTCATGAAAAAGGCTAAACTTGAGAGGCTGTAGGAAAATGGATGCACTTTGCCTATAATATTAAGTGAAATAAATCAGACACACAAGGTTTAACATTGCAAGGACTCTCTGGTTTAACATTGCAAGGACTCTCTTACATGAGAAGTCCAAAATATAAATAAAGAGCAAAATAAAAGGTACATAGTAGGAAATAGAGAAACAGATCTCTTGCTGAAGAGTAAGGCTCAAGAAATGGAGAGTGGGGAAGAAGAGGAGAGGAAGGGGTTGAAAAAAGAATCAAGATGTACACTCTCAGGTTCTTCCACTAGGGAGACAATACAAAGTTTACACACGTAGGTCTAATTTATTTCACTTATGAGTACGGTCTGAAATTCTGTATCACTTCTAATTTCTTTTATTATTTTTTCTTTTTAAAATAAAAAAAAGAATACAGATGTGTTAAGTACATGTAACAACTCTCCAGAAGGAATGTAATCAGTATGTACTACAACCATGTAGTAATAAAAAATTAAAATTGAAAAGAAAATAATTAAAAAATAAAACACGCCATTGTGAACCACAATTTTTTTTGTTCCCATATCTGTTTCCCTTACTGACCTGAGCCTCAAAACAGTAACTTAATTGATTTCTCCAACCCCTGTCCCTTGTACAGTCTCTGACATATAATCAACTAATAATAATTGTTCACTTGGTGTATTGAAATGAACAGTTAATGCTTACAATTTTTTATGTTCTGATCGATTTTGCATGGTTGTGTCTGGTGCTCCGAGCAACTGATTTGAAGGTAACAATATGCAATGGAATTACAATGGTGAACTCCTACCATCTTGTTTAGTGAAACTCTGTATTATCTCTAATGTTTTACTGAGGAATTACTTTCTTATTCTCTTTAATGGTTTGAGCAATCTTTCATTCTTACAACTGGCAATCTGAGCAATGTAGTTGAGGATACCGATATGTAATGTAACAACCACTGTTGATTCGTATTATTTTGTCTTGAGACCTTGTATCACTTTGAATGTTCTTGCTTTGATTTATGTTCATAACTGGTATGCTGCTACTGTTCTATTTTTTTGTTTGTTTCTCATTTACTACTCTCTTTAAAATAAAAAAAATAATTGTTTACTTAATGAACAACCAAATCACTGAATAATTAGAAAATAAGGATGAACTGGGTCATGTGCTAATAGCTTGAATTCTTCAGTTTATAGTTATAAAACCATGCAACATTTAATACGGGTACATTCTGAGAAACTTATTATTTCCTCATGTGTACACTTCATAAAGTACACTTACATAAATCTAGATGGCACAGCCTGCTATCTTCCTAGGCTACATGGTATCCCTGCTACTCTATGTGTGTTCTACCATTAGCCAAAGCATCATTATGCAGCATATAACCACACATAGCAGTATTTTTGCCTTGATTTAATTTCTGCATGCCTCACCCATTCAATTAACATTTCTTGAATACTGAGAGCCATATTTTCTTAATTCTAGGGTACTCACTTTTTCACATTTAGCTCCTCTAAAGTCATACTATATCTTATAATCAAGAGCTTTGTACTATTAATTGGTAGCATTTTGTTTTCTTCCTGATATATGAAATAACAGTGCATACAATCACTGATGTCTAGGCTTCAAGGAAATATGGACTGTGCCAAGCACCAGGCATTGACAAAATGAGGAAAATGCCTTGGTTCACAGCTCCTTCAATTTCTTTATCTGCACACAGAAGGAAGACTGATCCATCTTGCTGTTTCACCTTCTCTCTGCCAAATACACATATCTTCACATTCACGTGGGACTCCCTCCCTTGGTTCCTACTGTCTCCACTGTGAAGGTCACCAGGGAGAAGCTTCTTAACACTGATCCAAGCACACCATCTGCTCTCTGCCCCTGCTAGAAATTTGCAATACTAAACTTGGGGAGAAATAAGGACTTAAATAGGAAATGAATCTATATACACAAGCTGGCTTATACAGACCTGTCCAGCCAGCAGTCTGGCTTCTCTCCACCCCTGCTAGCCCAAGAACAAGAGATTTCCACAGGCTGGCACAGGTCCTCACACTTGGTTCCCACCCTTGATTCTATCTTCCTCTACAAGGACTACAGTGGTGCTTTGATTCACAAATAGTTTTGTTTGGGAACAATTCAGCTCACAAACAGAAGTGTTTGGTAAACTTTTGGTTTGCAAATTCTGCATCTGGTAATGAACATGACTGTGGCCATATTTCCCACACAAACACAGACGTGGCCATCTTTTCCAAAACTGTGGAATGAATTAGGTTCACAAACCAAGGTACCATTGTATATCATCTTATCACCCACCAACTCCTTTCCAGTAAAATCCGAAGAGGCAGATTCCCACTGATAGCTGACCATGGGCTTGCTCTAGTTCTGGTTTCTCAAACCACAGAAGAGTCCACCCTTCAGGAGAGCCCCCATCTCACAAGGAGAGTACAGCTTTACCATTACATAGTTAACTCCAACTGCTGCTTGTGTCACAGCAATATGTCCAGAATCTAACACACAGTAGGAACTCAACACATCCTGGGACTCAGTGAGTGGACATTACATCTTTAAAACTCAACACTGGAGTAATAATGAAAAGAACTGTGTTTACTACACATCTTGATGTTCTGCTAAGCAGCCTGTTTATAATGCCATTTTAATACTGACAACAATTTTGAAGACAATAACTGTTATCATCCCCATTTTATTGATGAGGAAATGAGTCCTGGATAGGTAAAGTAACTTGCTCCAGCAGATTATACAACTAGTAAGTAATACTGTTGGCAGTGGACCATTTCCTCTTGCCCCAAGCCTTTAGCCTTTCTCAGGATGCTCTACTGCCCTCTGACATTCCTCTGCTTATCAAATGATTGTGCCAGGGATTCTGCTAGTGGCTCTTGGCTACTGTGCCTACATTCGCTGAGCACTCAGGTTGCCCATGTTCAGAGACTGACTTTCTGCACCTCCTGGAGAAAACCACTACTGTTATAACATTCACCAAGCTTCCCCTAGGAGAAGACTCAACTCTGCAGGAACAGCTTACCCCAACACAATTTCCTAGTTCATGTTTTCCTAAGAAAGAGATCCTCATTAAAGAGTTCAGGGTCACCAATTTCCCCATTATTATAGTTTTAAGTAATTGCTCTGTAATTGTTTCCACACCTGGAACCTGAAAGCAGGAAGTTGAAGCCCTTGGGCAGCTTCCCTGAAACTCAACCTATGAGTTACAAAGAACAAGCAGATGATTTTCTGCAAGGCAGATCCCTGCTCTTCCCTCTCTCTGCCCTTTGTTCCTGAGTCACACGTACTATCTGCTGTGTTCTGGACTTCAAACCATTCAACTGTTACTTCTGAGTGGCAAAAACTAGTGTAACTGCAAATTGAAAAACATCATTTCTTTTTCTAATTTGTTTTAAAGACAAAAAGGATCACAGTCCTCACTGTGTCAGTCACTTCCACACAGGCATTCATCTCATTCACAGAAACCCAAACAGGTTAGTAAACCTATCACTATTTCATATTTAGGTGCCATGAAAGTAATTTGCCCGAAGTCACACAAACAGCAAATGCAGAACAGGACTCGAGCTCTGGCCTCTGACAGCAAGTTCAAACCGTTTCCACAAAATCAACCTAAAATTGAAACACCTAATCTTTGGTATCATCTTCAGTAACAATATCAAAAACAAATGCAGCAACAACTTGTATTTATTGAGCTTTGCTCTGCAAATCACTTGCATAATTTCATGATTTAATTAATACTTAAGACAAGCCTGTGAGAGAGGTAGTAGGAGCCCTTTCTCCTAGTTAAGCAAACTAAAGTTCTCAGAGATAAAGCTGGTTAAAGTTACATTACACACAGGCAAAGCACTGAGATTCCAAGCTAAGTCTGTGGGACTCCAAAGCCTGCTTTATGAATGATGAGTGTTGGAACTTTGGCTACATTTCATTCTTTTTCAGCAAAGATGAATACTCTAAGAGAAAAACAGCTCTTGAGGATATGGAGAAGGTGGTCAGGCAGAGAAATAAGGACATGGGCTGTGGACAGACAAGAAAAAGAAAAATAATGGAGTGAAATTCAAGCTGCACCCAACACAAGTCCTGAGGTATACCTAACATCTCAGCCCAGAAAATGTCTCAAAGGACCTAAATGGCCTGCCTCTGAGCCCCAGCAAGGGCTGCACTGACTTTTTGTCCCTATTTATGATCAAAAGACTGTTCTGTATGATAAATATTTATACAATTCATTAAATAAGGGCTTGTATAAATATTATTAGAAATGTGCCACAGGAAACCACAGATTTCACTGCTGATTCTTCAACAAACTGCCAACTGCTAAAATACCATGTGAGAAGGGAAAGAAAACAAGGAAATTGAGGCTGTTCTCTGCAAAACTATTTAACCAATCATAAGAAGGAGGTAATTATAAATCTACCATTTGGAGATTGGACTGTTCATGCTTCCTCCTGAATAACTTAGTCTCCATCAGATCATTTCACAAGACTACAACCCTCCAAAGGGGAGAGGATTATGGGCTTACCTTTATCTTCAATTCTATTTCATATGGAGCCACTTCTCCCCAGGATTGACTTGACTGGTGATAGTGCCTACAGAAATAGTGTCCCCTGGATCAGGGAAAACATGCAGTAGCCTCTTTGAACTTTAGACTCTGTTAGGATCTCATGGACTCAGGCCTCATAGTATTTATTATTTGGTTATACTGCAATCAGGGTTGGCAAGAGTGGGAAGACAAAGGTAAGCAATAAGTAAGCCTGTCTATGTCAGTCTCCCTGATAGAAAGGATTAAATAATTTCCCCATTATTATACTTTACTTTAAATAAATCTCTTACTCTAAGGTGGTGAGGAAATATAGAATGCGGAAGAAAAAACTAATTTGGCAATAACGGGTTCTTTATTGGCTCTAGCAGCAATATACATGGGAGAAAAAGTACAACTTGCTAACATGTTCTTTCCTTCTTAAAATAAAAGTCTTTATTTCTTAAGGTTCCTTTCTCAGTTCTTTTTCAGTCTTATGGCTCAGAGGAGATAGTTTTAAAAGTTGTCTGGTTGCCAGTGGCACTTCCTGGGATGCCAAGTTGTAGAGTTTGGAGCAACACACAGGATGTCTTTCACCCAGACAGGCATAGCTGTGGCCTGGCATAGACTAGGCAAGGCAGTATGAGTGTATTTCCAGTCAATTCTGGGCTAACCAGCCACCACTTTGTGGCATCAGAGGTAAAGAAGGAAATAAGCAATGAAACTATCTCCTGAGAGCTACTGAGTTCAACCTAACCCTTATGTTGGCAACCTCCTGACACCCAGTACTCACCTCTACCAAGGACCAGGCCTGCTACAGATCAAAAGCAAGGTCAGCCTGGGGCTACAGCATATGCCTATAATCCCAGCTACTTGGCAAGCCAAGGCAAGATGATCAAAAGTTCAAGGTCAAGCCGGGTGTGGTGGCGCATGCCTGTAATCCCAGCACTCAGAAGGCTGAGGCAGGAGGATCACTGTGAGTTCAAGACTAGCCTGGGCTACAAAGTGAGCTCAAGACCAGCCTGAACTGCTTAGTGAGACCCTGCCTCAAAAAAAAAAAAAAAAAAAAGAAACCGTTCAAGATCATCCTGGGCACCTTAGTAAGACCCTGTCTCAAAAAATAAAACCTGGGCTAAAGATATAGGTCAGTGGGAAGGTCCTGGGTTCATTGCCAGCACAACAACAAAGAAGAGGAAAGTCAAAGAATATGAGGAGAAGGCAAAGAGGCAAAAAAGAAAGGAAATGCAGTGGAGAGACAGAGAGAAGGAAGGGGACAAGGAAAGTGAACTGGCTGTAAGTGGAAGATGTCATTATTCAGAGAGTAAGAAAAAAAAACACTGATTTGAGGTCAGTGTGGGAGATGGGAAGGGGAGAGAAAGGCAAGTAATGTAAACATCTCCCTTGGACAATAAATGTGTCTCCCAGATTCTTTCTGCCCAAAAAAAGTCTGTAATACAGAGAAAGTTCGTCAGTTGTAGATGTCAATGGAATGCAGAGAAAGAACATATAATGAAAATGTCACTTCTGAGAGATCCAGATCAAAATCTAAATATCAAACAAAAACCAAAATATACATACCAACAAATACCTAAGAGTTATGTACTCACACCTGGAGAGTTCGCTCCATGTGACTAGACAAACTTCACAACCCTGAATACAGGGGTTTACATATGCATGCAGGTTCCTCAAGCCAGCTGTCTGATGAAAGAAACCCAGGTCAACATACAACATAAGAAAACACCACTGCACACATTGTCTCTGTACCTAGGGCCTCTCAAAAGCAGTTCCAACAAGAAGGGCAGACATTCTACCAAAAAGGTGCAGGGCTATGTTTTGATGGCGGAGGAAAAGCGCTTTATCTGTCTTAGCCACTTCTACATCAACCAAACACACACACAAAGCAGGCTCACTATGTAGGAGACTCAATTTAGGAGCCAATGGTGATGAAGAAACAGCCGCTGAATTTGGGAGAATGGAAAGTAACTCTCCCATACTACTGAAACATAAACCCTCCATTTCCACAGGGAGGCAAGGGAGTGAGGAATGTACATCATTGTACTGGCCGAAGATTCAGAAAACCTGGATTCGCGTTCCATTGATATCTACCACTGACGAACTTGGGCAAGTTCCTTCACTGATATCTCTTTCCCAGGTACAAAATGAGATTCTTGATTCTATGTAACTACTTCAAAGGGCTATACAGAAGATTAAAGGAAATGAGCATAAAGAGACTTTAAAGGAGGGAATTTCCTTATAAATAGAAGGAACTGGTGTCACTGGAAGGCACAGTGTAAAAACAGATGTAAACAGTACAGATCACCAAAGACACTATAGCCAACTGCTCGCCTCTGTTCCCAACACAAAATGACCTCCTGACTGAGTGACCTTCTAACATGTATTATGTATCCCTAGATGTTTTCATGATATCCAAAAGGTCAATTTCCACTAAACAATATTCAGTGGTTTCTCTATGCTAGGACAGTAGGAAAAAAGAGGCTGGAAAAGACATGATCTCTGATTTTAAAGAGTTGACAACAAGTGTTCCTAAGGTCTGAATGTTTATGTCCTTAAGAAGGTGAGGGCTTTGGGAGGTAATTACATCATGAGGACAGAGCCTTCCTGAATGGGATTAGCACCCTTATAAGAGAAGCCCAGGAGAGACCAAACCTTCACCCCTTCCAGGGAGAAGCTGAAGGTCTACAACCCAGAAGACAACCCACACCACACTTCAAGTCTGCCAGCGCCTTGACGCTGGCCACCTCAACCTCCAGAACTATGAGAAATAGGTTTCAGTTATAAAGCACGTTTATGGCATTTTGTTACAACACCTAAACAAAGATACATGTAAACATCTAAATTTTGAAAAGCAAGTGGAGGTGCCTCATATTATTTTTAGATTTTATACTTCAAGCAAAAGCTAAAGCACCTAGCAAAATCATGAAGCAGCTTCATGCTGCCACCAGAACCCTGGCCATCGACAGTTCAGAGACCAAACGTCTCGTCCTAACTCTCTGCCTTTCCTCACAGAATACAGAGAAGTCAGCTGGCTAATGCAGGGGCCACTTCACTGTTTTCATTACTGTAATACAGGGAACAAACAGGTTGTGGAGAAAGAGATTATTCAAATATAAAAAGTTAAATGTCTTCTAGAATAAAAAGACCTTAAAGACTCTCCTCTCCCAGAGTTCTAGAAGCATTGTGAGCAGCATTCTCTGTGCTTGTCACTAGCACACCATGCTCCCTCATCAAGCAGTCTCCCTCCATGCTGAGGGTCCCACCTCCATAGGACAGAAGGCAAAAGAAGACAGAGAAGGCATCCACCCACATGAGTATCCACAGATCCTCCCAAATGACACCCTGAGTTCACTAAATGCGCAAGTTTACATTTGATGGTCTCTCACATTTGTATCTTAAAGCAGAAAAATATTAGAAGAGGCACAAAGAGCACACACAAAGTTGATGTCTTGATTCTAAATGCAAAGTTATTTCATTTTAATCCCAGATATACCCAGTACAAAGTTACACCTTTAACAGGAAAAAATATATGCAAATTTAGTGATTTATTCTTAAAAAGACCCTTCACTTTGAAATGTAATTTTGTGACCTTTTTCTAAGTTCTGAATAATTAAAAGATACATGTAGTTTCTGCCCTCATCACTTTCCTCTCCAAGAGGATACTGCTGATTTGCAAACATAATTGATCACGAGATGATTTTCTGGTCAGAGCTAACTAGATCTTCAAAGCAATGACATTATGATTAGCATATTGGTGAAAATGCAGTTTTTCCCAGAAAGCCACTCAAATTAAACAAAAGAACCACCAACCTGAATGACTGCTGTCAGATGTCAGCAAATGCCACAAAGGGCTTAGGGCAGTGTCAGGCAAAGCCACAAGATCCATTCTCTATGAAATACTGCAAAACTCCCTCCTGAGAGACAATGCCAAGCCAGAGGTTGGCTGAGCTCTTTGGCTATTTTTTTTGTTTAACTGTTACAAAACACAGCCAGGTGGGTTTCAGGGTCCAGGTGAAAAGCCTGAAGAATGAGTTACTTGAAAACTTAACATTAGCTTTCGAGTAGAAAGCCCTCTATTCAAATTTCTGTCATAATTATTATGGGGTAAAGTACAAGCTTAAAGCCCACCAATGTTTCTTCCCCAAAGCTGAAACTCTATTGAAGGACCTCTACACTCTGGCTCCTGCCTGCCTCTTCACTCTGGCCGCCTACTTTCCTCCCCAACATCATCCCCTTACATTTCTACCCTTCAAAACTACCAGCACCCTTCAAATGAAGATTTGATGCTTTGATCCATGTAGTTCTCTCTTCCTATAACGCAAAAAATACAATCTACTCATTCACAGAGAAATACAATACATATGAATCTTTAGCCTCACAAAAAATGTGGAAAAGTACATCAATATAATAGTAAGTTATAATTTTATACTTTATATATTAGTAAAAATGGAAACTTTGGTAATACTTTAGATAAGAAATATATATTTCATGGGAGAGTAACTCATTCAATCTTTTTCGGAAGAACTTGGTAATATCTGTCAATGTTTAAAATCTATCATTCACTCAATACATTACTTCTAAGAATTTATGTTTTGGTTCACCAAAAATGTATACAAAAATGTTCACTATTACATTCTTTTACAAATGTAAGAGTGTACTCACAAAACCTTTAGAAACAAATAAAATGTTATATTATGAAAGGGCTTCTAAAATGTATGTATTACTGGCTGTCAAAATAAGAGAAAGCCAAAGAAAAAAGCAAATTATATATCATTAACTAAAAAAGCAAGTTCTTAGGTAGAATGACCTCAGAATGACCTCATTTGTGTATGTTTTATAAAGAGCCTCAATGGTTGTCAACATATAGTCTCAGAAGAACAGCATCGGTATTACAGGCAATAGGTGAGAACGCTAATTCCCAGGCTCCAGTCCAGCACCAGCAGCTCTGGAGTGACCCTGGTGGATGACGAAGGTATTATACAAAGCCCTAACCTACAGGGCTTCAGGAAAAAATACACAAAAGCCTGCTTACTGCAATGAAACGCAGTGGGGGCTTGGAGGGCATTTAACTTCCTTTCTTGTGCTGCTGAATTTTCACAATAAGCAGCATTAAGAAGAAAGTCCTTGTGTTTAGTTGGACCATGCTTTGCATTGCTTCTTGTACTAATTTTTCTTCCACAGGATCGTTCAAACAGCCCTTTTAGTCCTCAAATGTTTTACAGTGATTCTCATGACCTGTTATAGAGGCTCCTTCCTCACTGCTGTCTATGTTAACTTCCTGTAACTGTTCCTCCATACCATAGCCTCTCTCATATACATATATATATTCTCATATATATAGATAGATCTATACATAGATAATGTATCTATCTATCTACATAGATAATGTAATCTATCTATGTATAGATCTATCTATATATACATACACATAACATACATACATATACATAACATATTTAACTCTTTATATCTGTATCTATATCTAGAGAGAGAGAGGAAAGGGCCAAAGAGAATTTAACATATTTAACTAGAATATCTTCAGCCACATGTGTTCCCACATGTCGCTGTGGAGATAAGGTGTGCTGGGCCAGTATACAAGACAATCACACAGTAGACCTTCCCTATCCCTCTACTTTGCTGGAGATCTGCTGGATTCAATAGTGGCCCCTCCAGCCCAATGTCACACACTAACACCAAGAAGGATGAGTTCTGGATGGGGAAAAGGAAGAGGGGTAGGCATCTTCAAAAACTGTTGCCAAAGGGTGGTTTTGAAGTAATCCTCTTCAAGTACAGTATTCTTCTCCTAGGAGTTCACTAGAAAGTAGTGTTCTTTGTCTTTTATCATGTACATTTATGTGAACCCAAATGTTTCTTAAACTTACTTATATTTTGAGCCAGCCTTCATCTTAAATCAATAAATTTTCTTTGAACATTTACTCTATGGCAGGCAGTTGATGCAAGTGACTTAGCATATGGCCTCACTACTGCCTACAATTGGAGGGTCTACAGTTTATTACGTAGGAAACTAAGGTTCTGAGCAGGTAGGTTACCTGTCCGAGATCACAGAGCCAGTAAACAACAATGAAAGATTTTAATCCTATGTGCTTTCATCCATGTCAGAGAGCAATCTTTAAAAATTCCAACATCCTATTTTTACACCTGTTTCCACATAATTCTACAATCCTAGAATTTGGTAAACTAGACTAAGTTTGATCTGTTTAAATCATTCTTGATTTTACGGACTGTTTTCATCTTGATCTTCATCCCCACATCTAATCATTAACTGACTCTTTGCTTATTCTCTCTCCATGGCCAGTTAGCAGAATCGAAACAACTCAGGTCTCAGTATAGTTTGCAACACATTTCAGCATAGCGAAGCCTCAAATCTACATGGCCAAGGAACTGGTACTAAATTTAGCCTGAAATATTTCTACCTCTTCTTTCCAATTCTCTCTGAATCAGCCCATACAAACACTACTGTGCATGCATTTGGTATATAAACTCTACTTCACTGAATCATCCATGTTAGTAAGAATGTCCTAGATAATTTTAAATGATTCAGATACTAAAGGAGCCCCCAAGTAAGAGTCTGGGAAGGAAATATCAGAATTTCCCTTCACACATGAAACCTACTTCTCCCAAACATACTATTTCCTCTTTCTTCCTATCTCAGTGAACGGCTCCACCATACCCAGAAGTATAATCAGGAATCTAAAAGATACTACTGGTGCTGTGGTCAAGTTATTCACAGTTGACCACTATTCTTCTACTACAGTTTAAGCCCAGGGATATAACAATTGTACTGTTATTAGTCCCAGGCATGTAGGTTGCCCTCATCTTCTGAGTAGCTCCTTTATTGACAATTATCCTAATCTGAAGGTATCTTACATTTCCTCTTAAGATGCTTCCTGCACCATGCCCTTACCAGCCAAATGTAGTAAAAGTTGTCAGTTGCTACTAGTGTTTGGGTACTTTAAAATCCCTTCCTAAAAACCTCAAATAGCATTTTCTTCAAAAAGTCAGGTTGAAAACTTCTACTTCCAGCCAAAGTAGGGAAACAGTAACCATATTTCTCCTGCTGGTGGAAAAAAATAAAGAAAATACACGAAATAAATGTTCTAAGAACAGTGAACATCATGCAACAAAATACAGTGATCCCAGAGAAAAGAGGGTTTGGGAATGAAACTGCTCAAGATGAATGCCTAGAAAATACTTGCAGACCATGGCACAGAATGGAAGACAGAGGCCAACCCTAGCAGTCTCCCTGCATGAGGGAAACAGAGCTGGGACTCTAAAGACAGCAGAAAGGATTGGAACTCAGGGCACAATTCGAGACACAGCAAAGCTGCCCAGAGTGAGAATTCCAGAGAATTGCTAAGGGTACTCTTCAGGCATTCAGGAGCGCACCACCCACTGCATTCATGTGAACAAACTGAGGCAGAAGTCCAGAGAACATTAGAGTGACATCAGGAAGCTTCAAGTGGAGCTAGAACAGCCCTCTTCATAGCACCCAGAGTAGAAAACCTGATAGCTCACAGGGTTCTAGGTAGAGTACAGAAGGGTTTACCCCAATAATAATGAGAAGTAGCCCTGAATTAACACTACTCTAGGACCACCTAACAAGGTTTAAAGTAAAACCTGAAAAAGAAATAGCAAAGATAGGGAAAAGATTTTTAAAATGAAAAAGAACATCAGCAAGCTATGGAACAACTACAAGAGGCCTAATAGTTATAAAATGGGAGCCCCCTGAAAAAGACAACAAAAAAATTTAAAAAGTGGAAGACTTAATAGACAAAAATCATCCAAATTAGACGAAAACTATAAGCCCACATACTCAAAAATCTCAATCAAGTTTCAGGAGAAGAAAGCAAGTAGATAATTCTATTTTAAAGAAATGACAGCTAAAAACTTTGCAAATCTTGAGAGAAATATGCACATTCAGATACATGAGCCTCAAGGATCTACAAAAGCCTCATACACATTCATCCCAAAGAGGACTTCTCCTAAACACATAGTCAAATTGTCAAAAGTAAAAAGCAATCAGAAAAATTCTAAAGCAGTAAGAGAAAGGAGCCTTCCACATACAGACAAAACTCTACTATAGTATTAGTAGATCTCTCATCAAAAACATTCCAGGTTAGGAAAGAGTAGAATGATGTTAAGGTTTAGATCTTGAACACCTCCCAAAAGGCTCATGTGTTCAGAGGTGGGATTTTTGGAAGGTCACTAGATCATGGGGGTGCTATACAGAGCTGAATGGGCTATTCGAATTGGGGCCTGGTGGGAGGTGTGTAACTGGAAGGAGGTTTGTAACTGGTAGGAGGTATGAAACTGAGGGAGTGACCCAGAAAGGGCTTGTCCATGGCTCCTCCCTTTACTCTCTGCTTCCTGGAATACATGGTATGAGCAACTATCCTCTGCCCAGGCCCTTCCACCATGCCCTTTCTACTCCAGAGGCAGCTGACTGTGGACTGAATCCTCTAAAATCTGTGACCCAAAATAACCTTTCCTTTTTTAAATTGTGGGTGTTGATTTTTTTTGTCCCAGTGAGAAGAGTAACTAAAACAAATGATACATTGAAAGTGTTGAAGGAAAAAAAAACTGCCAAAGAGTATACCTAGCAAACCTGTCCTTCAGAAATGAAAAAGAGATAACAATGTTTTCCAGACAAAAGCTGAATTTACTACCAGTATACCTACTTTGTAAGAAAACCTAAAAAGAATTCTACAAATTAAAATGAAAGTATGATAATTAGTAACATGAAAAAATACAAAAGTATAAAATTAACTGGTAAAGGTAAATATATAGTCAAATACAGAATACTCTAATATTCTAGTAGTAGTAGTATAGGAATCATTCTTAACTGTAATATAAAGTTTATTGAATAATATAGATATTAAAAATAACTAACTACTATGATATACTAATGGATACATATGATATTAAAGAAGTAAATAGTGATACCAAAAACTTAAGTTGGGGGAGGGGTAAAAATGTAGTTCGTGCATGTTATTGAAGGTGATATCAATCGAAATTGCACTGTTTTATGTAAGACTCAAAAGAACCAAAAGACAAAAACCTACAGTAAATACTCAAAAGAGAAAGAAATCTAGTAACAACACAGAAAAATCATCAAAGCACAAAAGAAAGCAAGAAAAAATGGGAACAAAAAACAGAAAATAATTTTTAAAGTTATTATCTAGCATTTTAAAGTTATTATCTAGCAAAGATTAAATGTGAATGAACTAAATTCTGAAATCAAAATATTCAGAGCAGGTGAATGGATTTTTGGAAAAAAAAGACCCAACTATATGTTTCAAGTGGAGCTAGAACAGCCCTTTATAAGATGTCCACATCTACTTTAAAGACACACATAGGGTGGAAGTGAAGACATGGGGAAAAATTCTATGCAAATAGAAACCAGTAGAATTGGTATATAAGACAAAACATACTTTCAGTCAAAAATTGTAACAAATGACAGGACATTATATAATCATAAGGGGGTCAGTTCAAAAAGATATAATAGTTGCAAATATAAATGTATCAACTATAAGATCACCTAAATAATCAATATTATCCGATCTGAAGGAGGAAATAGACAAAAAATAACTCACTGAACCTGAACTGCATCTAGAGCAAATAGACCTAACAGACATATACAAAATGCTCTATCCAATAGCAGAAATGTACATTCTACTCAGGTGTGCATAAGACATTCTCAAGGACAGATCAAATGTTAGGCTGCAAAATGAGTATTAACAAATTTAAGAAAACTGAAAATATTATGCAGTACCTTTTCTAACCACAATGATATGTAATTACAAATCAATAACAGGAATAAAAATGGAAAATTCACAAATATGTGGAAATTAAATGATATACTCCTTAACAATCAATGAGTCAAAGATGAAAGAAAAAAGGAAATCACAATATATGATGAGACAAAAATGGAAGCATACAAAAACCTTACAGGATTCAGCAAAAATAATTCTAAAAGGGATGCTTGTAGCAATCAATGACTACACTAAGGAAAAAATAAATTAGGGGGCTGGGGATTTAGCTCAGTGGCACAGCACCTGCCTGACAAGTACAAGGTCATGGGTTCCATTTCTGGTACTGGAAAAAAAACAAAAAAAAACAAAAAACAAAAAAAAAAAATCTCAAAAATACTGACTTTATATTTCAAAAAGTAGCAAAAGAAAACAAATCTAGCCCAAAATGAACTGATGGAAACAAATAACAAAGACTGCAATAGAAGAAAATGGAAGAGATGAGAAAAACAATAGATAAAATCAGCCAAAGAATTAGTTTGACCCAGCAAGGTCTAGGTGGTGGGGGCACACACTCTGGCCCAGGTGGGAGCATCAACCAGGCAGGTCTCAGCAGGGACACATACAATGGGCAGATGGGACCAGTGCAGTTGAAAAGTCAGAAGCAACAGTGAGAATATAAGCCAGCAGTTGATAAGTTAGGTGAACTAGCACTGTTTCAGCACACAGACACATGGAATAGAAGTGGGTGGGTGGAGCACCATTCTTTTCAAAGGGCTCTAGGAGAACTCCAGGAACAGAAGTCAGTCCAAGCACTCCCACACAGAGGCCAAGATTAGCCACATACTCAGCAGCAATCCCACTGCAAAGTTGGCTGGAGTACACAATACAGTCCTTGGGTTGAACTTGAACCTACCACAGAGATACAGACATCAGAGGAATTTTACTACTTTTACTTTTCTCTGTTTGTCTGATTGGTTTTCCTTTATCTTTCCAGTTGGGGGTTTCTGTTGTTATTTTGTTTTGTTTTGTCTTGTTGCTTTTTGTGGTTATTTTTTGTTTTTTCTTGCTGATTTTTTCTTTTCTCTTTTTTTCACAACTTAGATTTCGTACCTTTCTTTTTGTTTTTTATATTAATCTACTTTCTTTCTTTTCTCAACTATCTTGCATGATTTTATAATACTTTCATGTGAGTAAACATGAAAACTTCCCAAACATGGATAAAAAATTTGACATACAAATAAATGAAGCATATACAACTCCAAATAGCCTTGACCAAAATATATCTACAACAAGGTATATCATAATTAAGATTCCAGAAATTCAGTATAAGAATAGAATATTAAAAGTGACTAGAGAAAAAAAAATTACCTATAAAGGAAAGGCCATCAGGATTACAGCAGACTTCTCAACACAAACCCTCAAATCAAGCATAGCTTGGAATGAAGTATTTCAAGCCCTAAAAGAAAACAACCTCCAACCCAGGCTGACGTATCCTGCAAAACTATCTTTCAAAATCAATGCACAAATAAGATATTTCTATAACAAAGAACTGAAGAAATTCATGATGATCAAATCAACTCTTCAGAATGCTCTGAAGGATATATAAGAAAGAGAAAATGAAGACCACAAGCACAAGAACATCCATAAAAGAAAGCCATGAGGTAAGACAAGCAATTAAATAGAGGGGCAAGACAGGGAACCAATAACAGGAAAATAACATGAAAAAAAAAATCTGATACATATCAGTTATAACCATCAGTGTAAAGAGTCTCAATTCACCAATCAAAAGAAATGAGACTGGCAGAACAGTTCAAGAAGCAAGCTCCAACAATATGCTGCATTCAAGAAACACATTTAACAGAAAAAGAAATTCACAGACTGAAAGTCAAAGGATGAAAGACAATACATCATGCCACAGGAACCCAGAAAAAAAGCAGGGGTGGCTATTCTATTTGCAGACAATGGAAACTTTAAGATAAGATTCATCAAGAGACAAGGTTACTATATACTTGTTGAGGGAAAACTGCAAGAAAAAGAGATAACAAGCATAAATATATTTGCACCAAACACTGGTGCACCCAACTACATAAAACAAATACTAACAGATATGAAAAATAAAATAAGCATTAACAGAATTGTTATGGGAGACATTATTATCTCACTTTCACAATTAGATAGATCAACTACACAGAAAAATCAGCAAAAAAATATCAGAATTAAATCAAATCTACAACCAAATGGACTCAGTGGATGTTTACAGAGTGTCACATCTCACATCAGAATACATATTCTTCTCAGCTGCACATGGGACATTCTACAAAATAGACCACATATTAACTCATAAAACATGCCTAAGTAAATGCAGAGGAATTGAAATCATCCCATGTATATTATCAGAACATATTACAATGAAATCAGAAATCAATGGCAAAAAAACTCACAAAAACTACATAAAAATATGGAAATTAAACAACATCATCCTGAACATCCAATGGGGCACAGAGGAAATTAAAGAAGAAATTAAACACTAACAATAATTAAATGATAATGTCAATACAACATACTAGAACTTATGGGACACAATAAAAGCACTCCCACAAGGAAAATTTATAGCAATGAGGAAAACAGAACAACCTCATATAAACAACCTCAAACTTCTAAAAAAAGAACAAATCAAACCCAAAGCTCCTATTAGAGTGGAAAATGTAAAGAACAAAAATTACATGCAACTGAGACTAAGAAAACAATACACTATCACCACTCCTACTGAATACAGTTCTGGAAACATTAGCTGGAGCAATCAGAAAAGAAAAAGAAAAGCAATAAGGGTAAGACAGGAAAAATTCAAATTGCTATGATTTGAAGATGACATGATACTCTACATAGAAGACCCCAAAAATTCCACCAAAAGGCTTTTAGATTTAATAACCAAATTAAACAATGTACCAAATCAATACTCAAAAATCAGTAGCATTCTTGTACACAAACAACAAACTCACCAAGAGAATAATAAGGGAAACCACACCCTTCACAATAGCATCCAA
Organism: Chinchilla lanigera; assembly: GCF_000276665.1. NCBI lineage: Eukaryota > Metazoa > Chordata > Mammalia > Rodentia > Chinchillidae > Chinchilla > Chinchilla lanigera. The sequence continues at coordinate 665,222 of NW_004955464.1, forward strand.
ACCTGAAATACTTAGAAATCAATCTAACAAGCTGGGTGTGGTGGCACATACCTGTAATCCCAGCACTTGGGAGGCTGAGGCAGGAGGATCATTGTGAGTTTGAGACCAGCCTGGGCTACAAAGTGAGCTCAAGGCCAGCCTGAACTGTATGGTGAGACCTTGTCTCAAAAAAATAGACCAAAAAAAAAAAAAAAAAAAGAAAAGGCAGTAAAAGATCTGTACATTGAAAGTTATGGTACTCTGAAAAAGGAAATAGAAAAAGATATCAGAAAATTGAAACATATATCCCTTGCTCATGGATAGGAAGAACCAATATAGTGAAAATGGCAATACTGGCAAAACTGTCATACAGATGTAATACAATCCCAATCAAAATACCATTACCATATCTCAAAGGGCTAGAGAAAACACTCCTAAAATTAATTTGAAAGCAGAAGAGACCTAGAACAGCAAAAACAATTCTCAGCAATAAAAGCAAAGCAGAGGACATTACAATCAATGACTTGAAATTATACTGAAAAGCTACTGTGATAAAATCAGCATGGTACTGGCAAAATAAAAACCCCACACCTGACGTTCAGTGGAACAGATTAGAAGATGCAGACACAACTTGCGCCCTAACCTCCTGGAGGTCACAGACACAGGTAGTCTGTGATTCCTGTTGGTGCAGCTGGCGTCTGGCTCCTGTGCACCCCTGAACTGACTGGAGATGCAGAAGCAGGTGGGCCATGACCCGCTGACATAATGGTTCCCAGCTGAAAGCCACTGAGAGAACCAGGTATTTCCCATCTACTTCCTAGGGGCCGAGTGGGCAACCAATGACCTCGCCACCATTACAGTTTGAGTCTCCACCCTCTGCGCTCCCAGTGCAGACAGTAGATCCTCACTCAGAAGGCCTGCAAACTGCTCTAACCAGGGATCGCGTGTGGGCCCTCCCTGCATGTGCCCAGCATCGAGTCAGGAAATGGAGCAGGCTCTCCATGAGCTGCTGGCGCTGCGGTTCAGTCTGGGCTTTACTTGCACCCTGACTTCCTGGAGGTGACAGACACAGGCAGTCCGTGATCACTGCCACTGCAGCCCACATCTAGTTCCTGTGTTCATCCTGAGCTACCTGGAGACACAGATTCAGGTGGTCCACAAACCGCTGGCCCTGCAGTTTGTCTGGGTTTGCCTGTGCCCTGAACTGCCTGGGGACACAGGTCCACTGGTCCGGAAATGCCCCACCAGTGCTACCTGATTCTGGGTCATACGCATGCCCTGAACTGTGAGGGGATGCTGGATCAGATGGTCTGCCATCATATGACATCAGAGTCCACATCTGAGACTTGGAAGAACTAGGTGTACTTCACCATCTGCCGGAAAACCCCACAGAAGCAGTGCATCTCAGCGAACACTGAGGGGTAAGCCCGACCACCAGAAAAACTAGGGACACTAGTGGTTTTTGCTGAGCTGCCAGGGAAGAGGGAGACTGAGCATTCTGTATCTGGTATCAAACATGACAAGATGAAAGACTAAAATGCAATCTTAGAACTCCACCCCACTCAGAACAAGCCCAGCAGACATCAACATAGGAGAACTGGGTAAACACACACATGAAATTGCTGAAATGATTACAATGGAAGTAAAGAAACAACTCTATCAGGCCATAGAAGAGAACAGATCACAAACAATCTCTCAGGCAAAAAATGAAATGACAATAAAAATGAAAGAACTCCTCAGCACATCTAAATAAGAAACATATAAAAAAATAAACAAACATATGCAATGGATGGAAACATTAAATGAAAAACACAGAAATGAATTAGAATATATGAACCAGATTCAAAAGACATCCAGGAAATCAAACCTTCCACTGAAAGCTACCAAAACGACTGGAATGAAACCGAAGATAGAATTTCAGATTTTGAAGACAGCACAGCAGCTAGCAATGGTGAAAGAAAGGATCTCTTAAATTCAAAAGGACCCAGGAAAAATCAATTCAAGAGATGCAAGACAAGGCAAAGAAGAACAATGTACGACTTATAGGAGTCAATGAAAGAGCACGAGGCAACACACCTGACATAAAAAGAATATCTGCATAAGTAATAGCAGAAAATTTCCAAAGCATAGAAACAGAACCTGATATATAGGTAAATGAGGCATAAACAACTCCAACTAACCATAAGGAAAATAAAAGTACACCCGGACATATAATAGTCAAGACCCCAGTTCTCCAGTAAAAGGACAGAATATTAAAAGCTGCTAGAAAAAAGAAACAGATTACCTAAAAGGAAAGCACATCAGAATCATAGCAGACTTTCCAACACAAACCATCCAATCGAGAAGAGCTTGGAGTAAAGTATTACAGGTCCTGAAACAAAACAGCTTCCAACCAAGACTGACACACCCTGCCTAACTATCCTTCAAATTCAATGGAGAAATAAAATATTTCCATGACAAAGAACAACTGAAGAACTTCATGAGTGCCAAACCATCATTGCAAAGTGTACTAAAAGATATTCTAGACAGAGAAAAAAATGACCGCAATTTCAAGAAAAACAACAAAAAGGAATCTTCAAGAAGAGCAAACAATGAAATAGGAAAAGTGGAAAATCAACAGCAAGTAAATAACATGACAATGATAAGTCAACACATATTGGTTATAACTAGAAATGTAAATGGCCTCAATTCACCAGTCAAAAGAAACAGGCTGGCACACTGGATTAAGAAATAAAATCCAGTGTTATGCTGTATACAGGAAACACATTTTACTCAAAAGGAAATCCACACACTGAAAGTCAAAGGATGGAAAACAATCCTTGATGCAACAGGAACCCAGAAAAATGAAGGTGTAGCTATTCTATTTGCAGACGATATAAACTTCAAACCGAGAACAATTAAAAGAGATAAAGAAGATCGCTATATATTTCTTAGGGGAAAACTGCAAGTGGATGAGAACAATCATAAAAATATATGCACCAAATATGGCAGTATCAAACTTTATAAAAAAATCTTAACAGACATGAAAACCCATGTAATTAATAAATTATTGTAAAAGGGGACCTCAACACCCCTTCGACACAAAGAGATAGGTCAATGGACAAAAACTCAGCAAACACAATAACAGATCTGAACCAAAGCTGAGAACAAATGGACCTAGTAGAGGTATACACAGTGTTCCTCCCCACAACATCAGAATACACACTTCTCTCAGCTGCACATGGGACTTTCTCTAAAACAGACCATATTCTAGCAATAGAGTATACCTACCGAAATGCAAAAGAATTGAAATTATCCCATGCATATTATCGGACCACAGTACAATGAAATTGAAAATTAATGACAAAAGGAACTCCAAAAACTCTGTAAATACTTGGAAATTAAACAACAACCTCCTGAACAACCAATGGGTCACAGAAGAAATTAAAGAAGAAATTTTTATAAAAAATATCTACAAACAAATGAAAATGTAAATACAACTTACTGGAATCTGTGGGATGAAATGAAAGCAGTCCTCAGAAATCTATAGCAGTGAACTCATACATAAGGAAAACAGAAAAAGAACATATAAATAGGCTAATGCTGTACCTCAAATTTTTAGAAAAAGAAGAACAAGTCAAGCCGAAAGCCCAAAGAAGGGAGAAGACCATAAAGATTAGGTCAGAAATTAATGCAATTGAGAAAAAGAAAACCCTACAGAAAAATAAATGAATCAAAGAGTTGGTTCTTTGAAAGAAGAAATAAAATTGATAAACCCCTAGCCAACCTTATCAAGAAAAGAAAGGAAAGAACTCAAATTCATGCAATAAGGAATGAAAAGGATGAAATCACTACAGATTCTACAGAAATTCAGAAGATCATTAATATGTACTTTGAAAATCTTTACTCCCAGAGAATAGAAAACTCAGAAAAAATGGACAGATTCCTAGATATGTAAGAATTACCAAGGATGAGTCAAGAAGAGATAAAATTCCTGAACAACCCAATATCAATTAATGAGATTGCAAATGTGATTAAAAGCTTACCAGCAAAGAAAAGCCCAGGCCCAGATGGATTCACAGAAGAATTTCACAAGAAATTCAGAGAAGATTTAACACCAATGCTCCTAAAACTCTTCAATGAAATTGAAAAGGAAGCAATTCCCTCTAACTCATTTCTGGAGGCAAGCATCATACTGACACCAAAACCAGAGAAAGACCCAACCAAGAAAGAGAACTACAGACCAATCTCCCTAATGAATATAGATGCAAAGTTACTCAATAAAACACTAGCAAATAGAATGCAGCAAATCATCAGGAAAATCATACACCATGACTAACTCGGACTCATTCCAGGAATGCAGGGATGGTTCAATATTCGCAAATCAATTAATGTTATACACCATATCAATACAGCCAAGGGCAGAAACCATATGATCATCTCAGTAGATGCAGAGAAAGCTTTCGACAAAGTCCAACATGCATTCATAATAAAAAAAACTCTACAGAAACTAGGAATAGATGGTCTTTACCTCAACCTGATCAAAGCTATCTATCAAAATTCAATAGCCAACAGCATACTAAATGGATAAAAACTAAAAGCTTTCACTTTAAAATCAGGAACAAGACAAGGATGTCCATTGTCACCACTCCTGTTCAATATATTTCTGGAACCATTAGCCAGAGCAATTAGACAAGAGAGAAAAATAAAAAGAGTAAGGATAGGAAAGGAAGAAGTAAAACTATCACTGTTTGCAGATGACATGATATTTTACATGGAAGACCCCAAAAATTACACAAGAAGACTCCCTGAATTAATCAACACATGCAGCAGTGTAGCTGGATACAAAGTCAACACCCAAAAATCAATAGCATTCCTATGCAAACAAAACACACACTGAGAGAGAAATTAAGGAAACCATACCTTTCACAATAGCATCCAAGAAATTGAAATATTTAGGAATCAATCTAACAAAAGAAGTAAAAGATCTATTCAATGAAAACTACAGGACTCTGAAAAAAGAGATCAAAGAGGATTTCAATAAATATGGAAAGATACCCTTTGCTCATGGATAGGAAGAACCAACATTGTGAAAATGACCATACTCTCAAAACTGCTGTACAGATTCAATGTAATTCCCATTCAACTACCATTAGTATACCTCACAGATCTCGAGAAAATATGCCTTAAATTCATCTAGAACCAGAAGAGACCCAGAATAGCAAAAGCAATCCTGGGCAACAAGGACAAGTCAAGTGGAATCACAATCCCTGACCTGAAATTATACTACAAAGCTACTGTCATAAAATCAACCCAGTACTGGCTAAAAAACAGACCTGAGGATCAAAGGAACAGACTGGAAGAAACAGCCACAACTACAAACACACTCAGCTACCCAATCTTTGATAAAGGGGCCAAACAAACTCACTGGAAGAACAACAGCCTCTTTAGTAAATGGTGCTGGAAAAATTGGCTTGCCACCTGCCAAAGACTGAAAACAGACCCAAGTCTATCACCATGCACCAAACTCAAATCAAAATGGATCACAGATCTCAATATTAAAACTAAAACACTAAATCTATTGGAAGAGAAAGTGGGTAAAAATCTGAAAGGCATAGGAGTAGGCAGAGAGTTCATGAACAAAAACCAAACTGCCCATGAAATACTTCAAAGAATCAATAACTGGGATCTCATCCTACTGAAAAGTTTCTGCACAGCTAAAGAAATCACCAGCAGAGTAAAAAGAAAACCCACAAACTTGGCAAAAATTTTAGCTGATTGTCCCTCAGACAAAGGGCTTCTATCTAGAACATATAAAGAATTAAAAAACATCAGCTCCCGAAAACTCAAAGACCCAATTCAAAAATGGGCAGCTGAGATGAATACACACTTCTCAGATAAAGAAATACAAATGGCAAGTAAATACATGTGAAAATGTTCAACATCATTAGTCATTCAAGAAACGCAAATTAAAACATTGAGATTTCATCTCACCCCAGTAAGAATGGCCACCCTTAAGAAATCAACCAATAACAAATGCCAGCAAGCCGTGGAGAAATAGGAACTCTTCTCCACTGCTGGTGGGAATGCAGACTGGTGAAAGCGCTGTGGAAATCAATATGGAGATTCCCCAAAAGACTAGGATTAGAGGTCTGTTTCAATCCAGCAATTCCCCTTCTGGGTATTTTCCCAGAAGATCTGAAAACATCATATCACAGCAATATATGTGCACCCATGTTCATAACAGCACAATTTGTAATTGCTAAATTGTGGGAGCAACTCACATGTCCATCCACTGAGGATTGGATAAAAAAATTGTGATGCTTTTTTATAATGGAAAATTACTCAGCTATAAAGAAAGATAAACTTGACACTTTTATAGGTAAATGGTCACAACCGGAGACCACGTTCATAAGTGATATAAATCAGACCTCCATGTGTAAGCAACATATTGTCTCACTAGTGTAAGAACCTGAAAGAGTGAATAAAAACTAGGAAGTATGACAGACATTGAGAAACAAAAGGAAAATGCTCAAAAGTAAAGGGCAACTGGGGTATGGGAAAAGACAAGGGGAAGAAGGGAAAATTATGTATGTATGTATATACACGATAGCTAACATAGGTGTACTACTGTCTTCTATTGCTTTACTGAAAGGAACACTTAATGATTACTTGTTTGACCAATCTTGCATGTCTCTATTTGTTTTCCTGAGAAACCACTTTGAAGATACCAGTAAGTAATACAACCATGGTTAATTTCCTACCACCCTGTCTGTAACTGTGTATTGTTTGTAGTGTTCTTATGCTATTTTGTAAATGGATGTCTGTTTGTTACTGTGTTTTCCTTCTTTTAGTTTTCAAATAAATTAACTTTAAAAAAAAAAAAAGAAGAAGATGCAGACACAACTACAAGCACAGCCAGTCTGACAAGGGACCAAATAAAGTTACTGGAAGGAAGACAGCCTCTTTGATAAATGGTTCTGGGAAGGCTGGCTTTGTACATGCTGAGGACTAAAACTACACCCATGTCTATCACCATGCAGTAAACTAAAATCAAAATGGATGAAAAATCTAAATATTAAAATAGAAACAGTAAATCTACTGGACGAGAAAATAGGGAGAAATCTTGAAGACATAGGTAAAGGCAGAGACTTTATGAACAAAACCCAGCTTGCATGGAAAATACTACAAAGTAACTCATCTTACTAAAAATCTTTTGCACATCAAAAGAAGTCACCAACAGAGTGAAAAGACAACCAACAGAGTGGCAAAAAATTTTAGCCAATTGTCCCTCAGACAAAGAGCTTCTATCAAGAACACATAAAAAAGTGAGAAAAAAATCACACTGCCCCCAAATTAAAAAACTCCATCCAAAAACGGGCATTTGAGATCAATATGCACTTCTCAGACAAATAAATACAAACAGCAAATAAATATATAAGAAAATGTTCAATATCAATGGTCATTCAAGAGACGCAACTTAAAATAATGCTGAGGTTCAATCTTTCTCCAGCAAGAATGGCTATTATCAAGAAATCAACCAATAACAAATGCTGGCAGACCTGTGAGGGAAAAGGAAGCCTTTTCCATTGTTGGTGGGAGGGTAGACTGGTATAATCACTGTGGAAATCAGTACAGAGATTCCTCAAAGGACTAGGATTAGAGGTTTCATTTGACCCAGCTATTCCCCTTCAGTGTATCTTCCCAAAAGAGTTAAAAACATACCACAGCAATATATGTGCATCCATGTTTATAGCAGCAAAATTTGTAATAGCTAAATCTTGGAAACAACCCATGCCCATCAACTGAGTAATGGATGAAAAAGATGAGGTCCTTGTTATATAATGGAGTACTACTCAGCCATGAAGAAGGGTAAATTGAGAATTTTATTGGCAAATGGATGCCACTTGAGACTGTACTCATAAGTGAAATAAATCAGACTCACATGTGTAAACAGTATATTTTCTCCCTGGTGTGAGAAACTGAATGAGTATAAAAGGAAAATACACAAAATACACAATAGATACTGTAAAATGGGAAGAAACTGTTTAAAAGGAAAGAGGAGCTAGGTAGGGTAAGGAAAAGGCGAAAGGAAAGAAGGGAAAGAAAAAATACAAGTTACTTATACTACTAGTTTCTCTTAGTTCATTGAAAAGAAAGATTTGTACTACTATCATTTGGAGAATTTTTCATGCCCATATCTTGTACTCTGAGTAACCACGTTAAAGGCAACAATATGAAATGTATTTACTATTATTATTCTCCTGTGATTTTGTTATGAAATTTTGTTTTTTTACATAAAATAAAAAATTAGTTTTTTGAAAAGATAAAAAAGTTTTTAGTTATATTAAGAAAAAAATGCACTCAAAATCAGAAATGAAAGAAATATTACTTCTGTTATCACAGAAATACAAAGGATCCCAAGGTCATAGATACAAAGGATCTTTAAAAAACTACTTTGAGCAATAAATAAATGGGAGATTCAAGAAGAAATGAAAGAATTCCAAGAAACACACTGTGTACAAATACTGAATCATGAAGAAATAAAAAATCTGAATAGACCAATAATAAGACCAATAGTGAGTAAGGACATCCTTTCAACAATACTTGTTCAAAGGATCCAATAGATCCACTTATGAATTCTACAAAACACTTAAGAGTGAATACCAATCCATCTTAAACTCTTCCAAAAAAGGGAAGAAGAAAGAACACTTCTAACCTTATTTTACAAGTATAGCAGTACCCTGCTGCCAAAGCCAAACAGGGACATCACAAGAAAAAAATTATAGGACAAATCTGTGATAAATATAGACAGAAAAACCTTCAGTAATATAACCCACATTCAATAGCACCTTAAAAGAGAAATAAACTTGATCAACTAGCAAACCATCATTCTAATACATGAATGGCTCAACATATGCAAAACAATAAATGCTACAACACATTAACATAATAAAGGATAAAGATCATATGATCATCTCAGTAGACATGTAAAAGTGTGTGACAAAATACAACATATTTTCATGATAAAAACCCTTCAACAAATGAATACAGAATGAGTGCGTCTCAAGTGATGAAGGTTGTATATAACAAGCTGCAGCCAATGTTATACCTAATGATGAAAATCTGAAAGCTTTTCCTTTAAGATGAGACACAAGGGAACAATGCCTACCCTTGCCTCTTCTATTCAACATAGTACTGATGCCCTAGCCACAGAAAATACTCAAGAAAAAGTAACAAAAGGCATCCAAGTTGGAAAGGAGAGAGAAAAACCATGTTTGCAAATGGCATCATTCTATATACACAAAGCCCCCTAAAGACTCCACCAAAAATCTGTTACACTAATAAGATCTGTCCTAAAAAGAAATTAAGGAAACAATTCCAAGAACATCATCAAAAAGAATGAAATAATTAGGAATAAATTTAACCAAGGAGATGAAAACATTGCATACTTAAACTATACATTAATAAACTAAGTAGCAGAGAGATATTCCATGTTCATGGATTGGTAGAAATGATATAGTTAAAATAGCCATAGTACCCAAAAGCAAACTCCAGATGCAATGCAACCTCTATCAAAATACCACTGGCATTTTCCACAGAAGAGAAAAAAATAATCCTAAAATTCAGATAAAACTACAAAAGGCTGCAAATAACTAAAGCTATCATGAGAGGAAAAAAAAAAACGGAGATAGCACACTTTCTGATCTCAAAATTATATCACAATGCCATAGAAATTAAAACAGTATGACACAGGCACAAAAATAGAGGCACATATCAACAGAATACTGAGATAAACCACACATACATAGTCAACTAATATTCAACAAAGGAATCAACAATTCATTAAAGGGAAGATATGCAGAATGGGAATATCTGAGTTCAAAGTAATTTCTACTGTCAGATTTTTGAGGAATTTTCATATTGATTTCCATAGTGGTGAACTAGTTCATATTCCCACCAATAGTTTAGAAGGGTTCCTTTTTCCCCAAGCCTCACCAGTACGTTATTTTATTTCATGATAATTGCCATTTTTCTGGAGTAAGATGAAATCTGTATACCCATGTTAGCAGCACAATTCATAATAGCTGAATCTTGGAAGCAGCCTGCATGTTCATCAGCAGATAAATGAATAAAGAAAAGGTGGTATTTATAAACAATGGAGGACTAACTGCTACAAAGAAGAATAAGTTTGAGTGATGTATAGGAAAATAGATGCACCTTGGAACCATGATGTTAAATAAAATAAATCAGACCCACACGTTTAAATACTGCATGGTTTCTCTTATATGAGAAACCCAAGTATACATAAATTAGAAGAAAAAAACAGATCACCTATAAAGGAAAGCCCATCAGAATCACAGCAGATTTCTCAACACACATCATCAAGTCAAGAAGACCTTAGAGTGAAGTGTTTCAAGTCCTGAAAGAACAAAACTTCCACCCCAGACTGATGTATCCTGCAAAACTACCTTTCAAAAATAATGGACAAGTAAGACACTTCCATGACAAAGAACAACTGAAGAAATTCAGCACCACCAAAACAACACTACAAAGAATACTGAAAGATATTCTAGAAAGAGTAAAAATGACCACAGTTCCAAAAACAACAGAGAAAAAAACACCAATCAAAGCAAGCAATTAAGCACAGGGAAAAAGTAAGGAACCAACAGCTGGAAAATAATATGGCAAAGATAATACATATCAGTTATAACCATCAATGTAAATGTTCTCCACTTACCAATTAAAAGAAACAGACTGGCAGAGCTGATCAAGAAACAAAATCCAACAATATGCTACACAAAAGAAACACATTTAACTCAAAAGGAAATTCACAGACTAAAAATCAAAGGATGGAAAACAATACTCTGTGCAACTGGAATGCAGAAAAAAGCAGGGGTAGCTATTCTGTTTGCAAACAGTGTAAACTTTAAACCAAGAATGACCAAATGAGATAAAGAAGGTCATTATATACTAGTTAGGGGAAAACTTCGATATAACAATAACAATCATAAATATCTATGCACCAAATACAGAAGCACCCAACAATATAAAACAAATCTTAACAGACATGAAAAACCAAATAACTACTAATACAATTGTAATGGGGGACCCTAACACCCCATTGACACAAAGAGATAGATCAACTAGACAAAAAATCAGCGAAGAAATAAAACTACACCTTTTGAACAAATGGACTTAGTAGACCTTTACAGAGTAATCTGCCCAACAACATCAGGATATGCATTCTTCTCAGCTGCACAGGGGATGTTCTCTAAAATACATCACATATTAGCCCACAGAACATGCTTAAGTAAATGCAAAGGAAGTGAAATTATCCCACACATATTATCTGACCATAGTGCAATGAAATTGGAAATTAATGACAAAAGTAACCACAAAAACCCCATAAACACATGGAAATTGAATAACACCCTTCTGAACAACAAATGGGTCACAGATGAAATTAAAGAAGAAACTAAACAATATTTACAATCAAACAAAAGTGTAAATACACCTTACCAGAATCTGCGGGATGCAATGAAGGCAGTCCTCAGATGGAAACTTATACTGATGAAATTACATCTCGGGAAAACAGAAGAAGAACAAATAAGTAGCTTAATGCTGCACCTTGAACTTGTAGAAAAAGACCAAAAAATCAAACCTAAAGCCCAAAGAAAGAAGGAAATTATAAAGATCAGGGCAGAAATAAATGCAATTGAGACAAAGAAAACACTACAAACAATTAATGAATCAAAGAGTTGCTTCTTTGAAAGTATAAATGAAATTGATAAATCCCTAACCAACCTTATCCAAAAAAAGGAAAAACTCAAATTCATGCCATAGGGAATTAAAAGGGTAAAATCACTATAGACCTTATAGAAATTCAGAAGATTATCAGTGCCTACTTTGAAAATCTTTACTCAGTATACATGAATCAATTAATGTAATACGCCACATCAACAGAGCCAAAGACAAAAACCACATGATCATGTCAATAGATACAGAAAAAGCTTTTGACAAAGTCCAACACTCATTCATGATAAAAACCCTACAGAAAATCAGAATAGATGGACTTCACCTCAATCTGATAAAAGCCATCTGTGACTAACCAATTGCCAAATCATACTAAATGGACAACACCTGAAAGCTTTCACTTAAAATCAGTAACAAGACAAGGATGTCCACTGTCACTAGTCCTATTCAACATAGTTCTGAAAACATTAGCCAGAGCAATTAGACATGAGAGAGAAATAAAAGGAATAAGGATAGGAAAAGAACAAGTGAAATTATCACTATTCACAGATAACACGGAAGACCCCAAAAATTGCACAAAAAAACTCCTAGAATTAATAAATAAATTCAGTAGCATAGCTGGATACAAAGTCAACACTCAAGAATTAATAGCATTCCTCTACACAACAATAAACACACTGACAGACAAATTAGGGAAACCATACCTTTCACAATAGCATTCAAAAAACTGAAATACATAGGAATCAATTTAACAAAAGAAATAAAAGATCTATACAGTGAAAATTGCAGTACTCTTAAAAAAAATAGATCAAAGAGGATTTCAGAAAATGGAAAGATATTCCTTGCTCATGGATAGGAAGAATTAACATTGTGAAAATGGCCATACTCCCAAAATTGTTATACAGATTCAATGCAATCCTGATCAAAATATCACTAGTAAACCTGACAGATCTAGAGAAAACGTTCCTAAAACTCATCTGGAACCAGAAGAGACCTAGAATAGCAAAACCAATCCTGGGCAACAAAGGCAGGGCAGGAGGCATCACAATCCCTGACTTGAAATTATACTACAAAGCTACTGTGACAAAATCAGCATGGTATTGGCAAAAACAGATCTGAGGATCAATGGAAGAGACTAGAAGATGCAACCACAACTACAAACACACTCAGCCACTTTATGTTTGAAAAAGAGGCCAAACATGTTTACTGGATGAAAGACAACCTTTTTTAATAAATGGTGCTGGAAAAGCTGACTCTCCACATGCCAAAGACTAAAACTAGACCCATGTCTACCAATGTGCACTAAAGTCAGAATGGATTAAAGATCTAAATATTAAAACAGAAACAGTAAATCTACTGGAAGCGAAAGCAGGTACAAATCTTGAAGACAAAGAGTTTGTGAACAAAAAAAAAAGTACATGGGAAATACTTCAAAGAATCAACAACTGGGATCTCATCTTATTGAAAAACTTTTTGCACATCAAAAGAAACCAACAACAAAGTAAAAAGAAAACCCACAAATTGAGAAAAAATTTTAGCCAACTGTCCCTCAGACAAAGGACTTCTATCTAGAATATATAAAGAATTTTTTAAAAATCAGGCTCTTAAAATTCAAAAACCCAATCCAAAAATGGGCATCTGAGATGAATACACACTTCTCAGATAAAGAAATAAAAATGGCAATACATGAAAAAAATATTCAACATCATGTAGTCATTTGAGATATGCAAATTAAAACAACACTGAGACTCTGTCTCATACCAGAAAGAATGGCCATCATTAAGAAACCCAGCAAATAGCAAATGCTGGAGAGACTCGGGAGAAACAAACACTTCTCCACTGTTGGTGGGAGTATAGACTGGTGCAACCACTGTGGAAATCAGTCTGGCTATTCCTCAGTAAAGTAGGATTAGAGGTCCCATTCAACCCAGCTATTTCCCTTTTGGGTATTTTTCCAAAACTGAAAGCAACATACCACAGAGATATATGTGCACTCATGTTTATAGCAGCATGATTTGTAATAGCTAAACTGTGGAAATAACCCAAATGCCCATCAACTCAGGAATGGATAAAAAAAGATGTGGTATTTTTATACAATGGAGTATTACTCAGCTAGAAGAAACATAAACTCAAGGCTTTTGTAGGTAAATGGATGCAACTAGAGACCATACTCATAAGTGAAATAGATCAGACACATGTAAACATTGTATTGGCTTCCTAGCCTAAGAACCTGAAAGAATAAATAAAACCTGAAAGGTACACTAGATATTGTGAAAGGGGAAAAAACTGCTCAAGAGGAAGAACAACTGGGGTGAGGGAAAAGAGAAAAGAAAGAAAAGGCAAAAAATGTGTATGTGTGTGTGTGTGTGTGTGTGTGTGTGTGTGTATTCACAAGATGGCTAAGATAATTCTACTACTAATTTCTATTGCTTTATTGAAAGGAACAGTTAATGTTTAATTGTTTGATCAATCTTATATACCTATATCTGGTTATCTGAGTAACTAATTTGAAGATAATGATATGTAATATAACAACTATTGTTAATTTCCTATCATTTTGCCACTTTCATATGGAACCTAAAAGAGTCCAATTCATTTAAAAAAAAAAAAGTTACAATGATGGTGAGCAGAGGCTTGGGTGTGGGGAAAATAAGATGTTGAGATGTTGGTCAAAATGTACAAATTTCCAGTCACAAGATGAGTAGCTTCTGGAGACCTCAAAGAATGAATTAGGAGTATTCATATTCTGAATATGTAACATACTTACTACAGTTAACATCAATACAGTACTTGAAATTCAGTGAAGGAATACATTTTGTTTTTATCACACATGCAAAAAGAATAACTGAGATGATGGGTTAATTAGGTGACTGTGATCATTTCATAATGAGTATTTATTTATAAATTGAAAATTTTTATGTCCAATTTTTATTTATCAATCAGTTGGGGGATAAAACAGCCTAAACAATCCTATATCTATTAAGTCAAATAAATTTGCCCTTAACTCTCTATCTTACCCCCCAAACAATTACTCTAGGCAGATGGCTTTGTGATAAATTCTACTTAACATGTAAGAAAAAATTAATATCAATTTTAGTTTAATTCTTCCAGGAAAATCAAGAAGAATACTCCCAACTCACTTTTGAGGACAGAATTACTAAGAACAAACTTAGAAAACACAAGGAAAAAACTATGAATCAACACCCATCATTAACAAAGATGCTAAACTTGTTAAAGTCTTAGCAAATGGCAAATAACAAGACATTAAAAGGATAATATCTCCTGACCAAATAGGATTTATCTTAGAAATTTAAGGTTTAATATTCAAAAAAATTAATGAATTGTGTTCAACACATTAAGACTTCCTGAGTACTGTTTCATTCAGCTATTAACAGAAAAAAGGAACAGATAAAATATAATAACTACTATTCATTTACAAAAAAGGAAACACTCAGCAAAGTAGTAATAGAATGGGAACTTTCTAAACCTGAAAAGAGTTTCTACAAAGGATATACAAACAAAATGATGCAAAATATTTAATGTGGAAAAACTGAATGCTTCTCCCTAAGATGAAGAAAAAGGAAAAATGTCTGTTCACAACTTCTATGCAAAGCAGAGGTCACAGCCAGTGCAATATAGCAAGAAAAAAGAAATAATAAAAGGCATTTCCCCATGGGAATAGAAAGAAAACTGTATTTATAAATGACATGATCATTTAGGTAGGAAATTTGATGGCATCT
Organism: Chinchilla lanigera; assembly: GCF_000276665.1. Taxonomy (NCBI): domain Eukaryota; kingdom Metazoa; phylum Chordata; class Mammalia; order Rodentia; family Chinchillidae; genus Chinchilla; species Chinchilla lanigera. The sequence goes on from NW_004955464.1 coordinate 680,677, forward strand.
ACCAAAAAAGCTATGAAAACTAAGAAGTAGTTTAGCAAGATTTCAAGATCCGTGACTGATATACAAATAACAATTGAAAACTAAAATATTAAAAGGCAATATTACTCAAATTAGCATCAAAAAATATGAACCATCTACAGATAAGCTGACAAACATATCTTCTGAGACTTGTCTTTGGAAAGTTATGAAAGTGTCAGAAGAAATTAACAAACACTTAAAGAAGTGTGCACATACACTGTGTTCACTGGTCAGAATACTCAGTATTTAAGAACTCAGTTCTCACTCAAATTAGAATATAGATTCAACGAAATAAATTCTAAGCATGCTTCTATTTTGAAATGGATAAATTATAAAATAGAAATAAACAAGACCTAGAAATGACTATTTTTTAATACAACGAAGTTAAAGGACTTACTGAATGATTTCAACACCTACTACAAAGCTATATTCATCAAGACTATGTGGTATTGCCACTAACATAGACAAAGGATCAATGGAACAAAATACAACACAAAGAAACTTAACCCAAGAGGATATGTAGACAGAGATTTATAAAAGGGCACAGGAAATCACTGGGAATATGAGATATGTTCTTTGTCTTGATTATAATGATGGTTTCACAGATGTACACCTATGACAAAACTTCTCAAATTTGACACTTAAATGTGTGCTTAACTGTATGTCAGTTATTCCACCACAAAGCTGTTACAAAATATTCTAGTTAAGACTGTCATCTGTCTTCCCAGTGATACCTGTGTACTACATTCCTTCTTCATCTTATGTATTCAAATCAGTAATTAACTCTTAACCATTATAATATCCCAACCTCTTCCTATCCCCATATCTATTACCCTAACCCAGTGATGATGAACCTATGTGCCACAACAAGCTATTTGTATCATAAAGCTCTAAAAGGTTCACCATCGCTGCCCTAACGTCTCACCTGTTATGACTACAGTACCTCTCTCCAGCCTTCACCATTTATCCACCCTGCAGCCAAAACTGACTACATGTATCACTGGTTGCCTAGGACATATATTTCAAACTCCCTTAAGCTGATTCACCAGACCCTTCCTGATCAGTCCACTCACCCTCCCTAAGCTCCTATGTGGTGATTCCCTCCAGCCATACTAATCAAACTTGTGCTATATGCTGGATGAAAGCTTGAAGCAAAGACAAGACTTAATCGTCTTTACTTCCCCACAGCATACCACAGTGCAGGGCCCAGACTATGTGCCACAAGATGAATAAACAAATGCATGAAGAATTGGTCTCCATGACCTCCTCTGACCCCACATGGGTCGGTTCTGGGTTCTTCCACTATAAAAGGTGGGCAGGTAAGAGAAGTGATCTCTATGGAACATTCTAATAAGATAAACATTTCAAATCCCGTTGTGCATGAAGAGTTACAACTCTGGCTGTGAGTTTAAGGATAAGACTCAAATTGTTTAAAAAGCCAGCTGGTAACTGACTGATTTGAACTAAATGAAAGGTTAGGGAAAAGGAACCGAATTCCAGGAAAAGACCAGGCCCAAGGCAAATGTTAACACTGCCTGAAGGAGACCTATTCTCCTCCCAAGACATTTCTTATCCAACAGGCACGGCCACCCCGTGGGTTGTTGCTTTCTCCAGGCACATGTTTTGACTTCCCAGTCAAGACAGGGAGGCTCCAAGCACTTTCCCTCGGAGAATGAATCCCAGGCCCTTCTCAGTTTCGGTTCTTTCTCCCAAAATATCCTTAAAAACAGTCTTTATCCTAGTCCTTCCCGGGGCCAGGCCAGTGTCCCTAAGGTTCACAGCCAGCCTGAGGCCTCTAAACAGGAGAGGCCCTTACAGTAGTGCAGAAGTCACCAGACTGGAAAACCCGGCTAGCAATTTAAAATCGAGAGAGACCCTTGGCAGACCAAAGAGGAGAAAAGGCAGCAAAATCAATACAAAGCAAAAGCTGCCACTTAAATCTGGCCACAGACTAAGCCTTTCCTCCTTTCTGATTTGCAACTGAAAAGCACAGCCCAGCCCACCACCTGACCCCACATCCCAGGCAGAGTGCGCTGCCGGGCAGGACGGACCCTTTACTCCTGGGACGAAGTTAGCTTCAAGACACAATTGCTTCGATGGAACAGAGCCAATGACAGGGAAATTCACCACTGCGCGTCTCGTCGACCCTAAAGTAGAAGGCTAGCTGATAAACATCTAGAGACTCTGGCCTTTCCTACTAGGAGCTCTGCGGCCACACGCCTCGCCCCCCTAAACGTCACCGCTGGGCGGCGGTGGGCCGGGAGGCGCGGCGGACAGCGGAGCAGCCAGGTCGGGAGGCGGGCAGGCTGCCGGGGCGGCGGACACCTCCCCCGCGCGGGACCGCAGGGCTCCCCGAGACCGGGGGCGGGCCTGGCCTGGGGGGGAGCGCAGCTCGGCTCTTTTCCCCTGCGCGCTGCGGAGCCGGGCCGCGCACGTGGCTGAGGACGGTCACTTACGTCCCCCTCAGAAGTGATGGGCGGCGGGCGTGCGTCCTCGCACATGCAGGGATGCAACACACGCCCTGATTGGCCGTTCCAACGGCGCCTGCGATTGGCCAGCACCCAACTAGACCCCGCCCAGGCATACTCAGGCTCCGCCCCCGCCCTAGCCCAATTTAAAGGGCCGGAGTGGTTCAGCGTCTGCTCTGGGTGCCAAGTGTCTTCTCTGTCCACAGCTCTGCCAGCTCTGCCGGGCAGGCTGTGCGGAGCTGGGACGGGTATGTGTGTCTGACCCGTTTTCTGACCTTCTGCTTCTCCACTGTTCCCCTAGCATGAGGATCCCTGCAGGCTGGTGTCAATAGTAACAAACCCGCGGAACGTTCACAGTTCCTGAGAGGTGCCTCATCCTGATGCAGGGGTCTTACAGGACTCATCTCAAGTTAAAGCCCTCTGAAGTAGGGATGGAGTTGTGTAAATCTGAAGGATAAATTAGTGCATGTGAACGATATCCGGTCTCGTAGGGGCGGCCCTCAGCCCACACTCTTCCAACAAGCCACATGTTGCTTATACTGTCCTATTGATCAGGGTCTGGAGCGCTTTTGCCTGCCTCCCAGACAAACAGCTGGTGGTAACAAAAGGGAAAAGTTCACACTGAGCTCTTCCCATTAAAAAGGCAAATTCTCAGGCAGAGAGAACCTGAAATTTGGAAGATAGCTTAATGGCCTTAAGTCCAAAAGTCTTGTTACCCTAGAAAAGGAAACTAGGGCCAGGAAAAGGAACGACTTTCCATGAACGCATGGGTTGTGACAGGTAAAACTTCTCGGTAGGAACAATGAGTTCATCGAACTGAGCTTATATGCCAGATATATTAAGATTGTCTGCTATCTGGGCAACAATCCCCAAATAAGCAAGTGCAATGCTTTTGGGGCTACAGGTGACTCAGGTAGCAGAGCTGACAACTCGGGCAGCGAAGCCTAGGACACAGGATCAGCTCACTGTCTTTGCACCTCTCCGACAGAGAGGTCTGGGGTCATTTTCTTTCTTTGCCACCATGATCTTTCACCTTTTCATTTCTAACAACTATCCAAAGAACTAGCTACAGGTTCTGTGATCTATTACTTAGCACAGTCGGAATCAAGTGTAAAACAGGGATAATATTAAGGCCTGCTCATCTCTACGTTTCAGGGCACTATAAAGAGCAAATGAGATAAAAGATACGGAAACGCTGATTACATGTATGACATTGCTTCCAGGTGTTCTTCCTCTGTGTACCCTAGGAGTTTAATAAATGGAGTATTCTGGCCACCTTATGAACTATGACAATGATATTCATCTTGGCTAGATGTGAATTAGTATGAATTTGCTCTCTGGACTCTATGGTTGGCTTTGTTTCTAGGCTTTTTTATGTATTTGGCTTTTTGGTTTCCTCTTATATCATCAAGTAGCCTAGTATCTTGAGCTCTGGCAGCTCTTTTGCAGCATGTAAGGATTTCAAGAATAAAAACTACACATGACAAAGTAACAGTGTAAGAGCATTTGAGTTCTTAACACCATGCACACCAGACCAGACCAACGCCCAATTGCCCATTTCCAGACTTCCACATGAAAGAAAAAAACTATTGTCCTTTAATCCGGTGTTTTCTGTCTCATGGCACCAAGCCTAATCATAACTGATTTATGTTCCTCAGTTCTTGGAACTTGTACAGCAACCATATAAAGTGAGAGAAGAGATGCAGGTCCAGTTTAAATGAAACAGCCAAGTGGCCCTGGGTGAGAGTCTATGAGTTTATACCTGTCATTGCAAAGGTTTGAGTATGTCCCCCCAAAATGCATGTTTTAGAAATGTAATGCCACATTTATAGGAGGTGGTTTGGACCTAAGGGGCCATGAGGCCTTGAGGTGAGTTGGTCGCATGAGTGGATTAATAATGGAATCTCAGGAGTGGGTTTGTTATACCAGACAAAACACACACACACACAATGAAGCCCCCTCCATGGCCCTCTCCCAGACTCTCCTTTTCCACCATGGATTCATGCAGCAAAAAGCCCTCAGTAGATATTAATACATTGATACTGGACTTCCCAGCCTTCAGAATAGTGAGAAATAAAGGTGTTTTCTTTATAAGTTACCCAAGCTCTGTTGGGAACTTATATGTTCTGCTATAGCAGCACAAATGGCCTACACCACAGAAACCAGATCAATATCCTGAGCTACTTCCTCTCATGGTCTCAGTTTCTCTTTCTCCCTCACCTTTCTAACAAATAACAATGTAAATGAAGAGCTGATACATGTAATCATATTTTGAAAAGCTATAAATATTATCCAACCATGTGTACATTGCTTCATGTCAGGCTGGGCCTAATCTCCTCCAGTTCTCTGTGCTTACCTTTATTGTAGAACATAGCAAATCTGGTAAACATTAATGGAACTATTGCCTTGCATTTAGTTATCAGACTCAGTTATTTGGAAGTCTAGACATCTTGCAGGGTCACTGCTTGGCAGCGTGGAGAGCATGCCGTGTCACTGCACTAAGCACACCACAAGTCACACCAGTAAAGCAGCATGTCAGAGTTACACAAGACAGAAAGAGCTGGATTGTGAAAGCCTGGAGCCAGCTGAACTGGGTGCTTGTGTAATTTCCTTCCTGTTTGAGGAGGCAGGCTGGAGACCTGGTGCTCTCTCGGGTGACCTGTAGAGGCCCTGTGATTCTTTAACTGCATTCTCTGAAAACTTCCCCATCAGCAAACTGTCCCCTCACCAGAAAAAACACATTTTCCCTGAGAGGTTTAGAACCATGGCATAGAAGTAGATATCATTATTCATTAATTCATGATTCCTTTATTCATCTGTACATTTATGTTTCGATTCACTTAACAAAGATATATTGAGTGCCTGCTCTTGTAGGCACTAGAGAGAAAGGGCTGAAATAAACAGACACTGTCTCTGCCCTCATTGTACTTACAGTCAGGAAATAGAACTTAAAGAAAAAAACCCACAAACTGGAAGGAGAGACTTTTCCCACCTTTATGCACACCATGCCTTCTCCCACTAAACATCCCTCTCTCATCATTCTTTCTTATTGGATTCAAATTCTACCAACAGCTCCTACTTGAAGATCTATATCCTTTGTAAAATTCCCCTTCTATCAGTAAATCTCTTTTCTTCAAGATTCCTGTAGCAATACACAAATATTACCTCATGATGAACCTCACCTACCTACTATAGTCATAACTATTTTTTTTTGCCTGCTTACATGAAACCTTTACACTCCTGCAATCATCACAAGACCATTGAGTGACACAGACCTATGTTCATCTCCCACTTGATTGATGGGTGAGCTAGAGACATTTTTGAACCTACTTGAACTGTAATTTCACCTTGGAGAAAGACAATACTTTACATAATATCTTTTTTGTTTGTTTGTTTGTTTGTTTTGGTACTGGGAATTAAACTCAGGACCTTGCACTTGCCAGGCAGGCACTGTGCCACTGAGCTTATATCCTCAGCCCATGACATAATATCTTTAAGCATTTGTCCCAGTGCTAAACAAATGTTCAATACTTTGTGTGTGTGTGTTTGTGTGTGTGTGTGTGTGTGTGTGTGTGTGTGTGTATGTGTGTGTGTGTGTTTTGCTGGAGATTAAACCTAGGCCCTTTTATTTTTTATTTTGAGACAGGGGCTCACTAAATTTCCCAGACAGGTTTCAAACTTGAGATCCTACTGCCTCAGTCTCCATCAGTACTGGGTTTAAATAGTCAATACTTCTTTTTCTTCTCCCCAATTCAGTGTCCTAGGTCAGAAGCCTGGGGAGCAGGGGCAAGAACACTGCCTTCTGCTTTGTAATCTCAGCAACTAGCAGAGTGCTCTGAAGTAGCAAGTAGTTAATTAACAGTACATAGTTATGGTGGTAACCAACTTTACCTGCCTGCTGAGTCCCTCATTATTATTCAGATTTGTTTATTCTTTTCCATCATCATTTTTTTTCTTCCACAGTTTAGATTCTGTAAGCCTCCCTTAAATATGACCCTCTAGTAGGAGTAGGTGGCAGTGCCTTACACACACTGTCTTCTAAATCCACACCATCATCCTATCAGGACAAAAATAGAGATGCTTCTCTATAAAAACAGAGATGTACTTCTCTACTTCAGATAGAGGCTATGACTTTTGTCATATCGGGACAAAAATAGAGATGACCAGGTGCCCCAGTCTTTCCTCCCTACAGGGTGCCGTTATTTCATTTGCAAAGTCCTGACAGTGTTCTGACTTACTTTATGACTTGCTTGTCACTTCTTACTTGCCCTCCACTTGCCTGCCTGACTTCCTTTATCTCTTCACCCAACAAATATCTACTGAATACTTCCTGCTACGTGTTAGACCAGAGATGGGCACTACACTAAAAACATGAAGAAAGCACTCTGGGTCCCCTAAAACTGGTAGAAGAAGAGAAGACAGGGAATACGAAAGGGGAAGAAAGACTGCACTAACTTTGGCAGAGTACTGAGCTCTGGATCTTCTCAGCCATTCTTCCCAACCCACCATGTGAGTGGGTGTGGAGGATCACCTGGGCACATCTCCTTGAAAAAGGAGCACTTGTCTCCATTTTGGCTGAGCCTGACCATATTGTCATGTATTGATACATACAGAGCTGGCTAGGACCCTTTTCTTATCTCTTCAGTTGGCTTTAAGCAATGTACATCGATCTAGCAGAGGTGCCAATGGTAGTCTTTGAAGACAGCAGGTGTGTTTTCCTCAGACCCCCTGTTGTTCCCATGTGTGAGCCAGGATGAGGCGGGATGTTAAGCCAATGCTCCACACTGTGGCTGGTATCCAGCCTCGAGATAGAGGCTATGACTTCTTGGGGCTTGAAAGATTACACATCAGAGCTAAAGCACTGACTCCAAAACATTAGATTCTATCTCAATTGTGTTATGCAGATTACTCTTTCTGCATATCCTTCTCTCTGCATCTGCAGAGGTGATTTCAGGCCTCCTACCTAGTCCAGCTCACAGCACTCACATACTTCCCATGATTATCACAGTCACTCATCCTCAAGCCACTCCCTTCTTCATGAATGAATAAAACCCAGGTTCAGCCTTGGGTGGCGGCCTTTGTTGCAGATGGCCATCACTGTGGCTGGACTTAGGACCCCTTGGCTCCCCATAACTACAAATATGCCTTATGTCTTTACTCTTGCCATGGGTTGCACTGGAAGTGGTAGATTGAAATTAACCCACTATCATTCCAATAACTTTTCATGGGATTAAAATATAAACTTCCTGGGCCACAATAAGTACCGGGAAGTTCTCTCTATAAGTGGGTAGGGATTAGTACTGAAGAAACAGAGGCTTGCAAAGTTTGAGCAGCTCACCCATGGTCATTTTTCACAAGACACTACAAGTCAAACTGCTGAAGAAGGAGTTTCTGCTCAGAAGTTGAGGTGGACAGCTCATACTGGACATGGAGGCTTTGAATGAATATAAGCTCTGATATTCCTACTGGCTTTGACCTGTAACAGTTATTTTCTCCTGTAGGTTTGAACTGCTGTACCTGTCCCAAGTCCATATCCTCACCTGGAATCATCTAAACTAGCTCCACAGCATCCACATCTTCCTCCCTTAATACTATCTGATCACAACCCACAAACTTCTGCTATGATTCATTTTAATAAAAGTGCAAACTATGCTATGAGCCATGAAGACAGTATGCAGTTGTAAACCGAACACTTGTGTTTTGCAATGAAGTGACAGGTGACAGAAATGGATTAAGGCCATGACCTGATGACAAGGCAGAACTCTGGCTTGGGCTTGTGAAAGGGAAGAGGTAGACAAGGCCTGCTGGACATGCAGGCTCCAGGCCTCAGGGATGAACCAAAACAAAGCCATCTGGAGCCCTTGAGGCACACAATCTGGGTAATGCTTTCATCATAAAATCCTCTGGAAACATTCAATTTCCAAATGGTAGTTTTCAGACTGTCTTCTATGGGAAGGGGGCTGCTCACCAAACACTGAATGGATTTCTGGGTCTTCCAAAGTACCCCTCTCTCCTACCAAGTCCTTCTGTACTGCAAGATAACAGAGGAGGAGGCCAGTGAAGCTGAAACCCAGTTCTCACTCTACTTGCTAAGGCCTGTGCTTGTGAGACAATTTTCTTGAATTTGCACAAAAGCACAAAATAGGGTAATATTGCTTTGCCTTCCCTCAACTCTAACCATATACACATAGCTGAAAAGTGTCTTAGTCATTTTCCTGTCCTTGAGACACAATATCCTACAGCCATAACTTAAAGGAAGAATGGTTCCTTTTGGCTCACACAGTCAGCTTGTTCCAAGATGGATAACACGGCACAAGGCAATGGTGGAGAAGAAGCTGCTTGTGTCATGATGACGTAAGAGCAGTGATAATCAAAGGAGAGCTGGGAAGGGAAGTAGAACCTTCCACATCAGGCCCACAGTGCCCCTCCTCTTCTGACCATACCCCATCTGCTAATGGCAAATCAGCTAGGATGCCTCTATGAACCAATCATCCAAGACCTTACAGGGACATCTAAATACAAACCATAATACAAACACATAGAGCTGCACAAACATATTCACACATACACATAAGCACAAGCACATACACATATTTTCAACAAACACATATATAGACACACATATACATGCAAAGGTACTTGTCTGATTTATTTTACTATCACAAATACAGGAGGCTGAGTACTTTATAAAGTACTGGTTATGTCATGACATGACAGAGAAGTACAAAGAGAAACTGCTGTGTGTAGAAAAGGGACAAGTATATGTGTGGCCTTGTTTTCCAATGACCTGCTCTTAAAGGTCTGATGGAGATCACTACGAAGCAGCTCTGAGCAGGATTTCATATTAACCAATTGGCTTTTCATGTTTACTTGTGAGTTTGTCCAAGGCCTAGGCCCCTTGTCTGGAGATGGGCAGTAGACTCATAGTAAATCAACCTCTATGAGTCACTGGTCCTGACTAACTGAGCCCTGTAGTGGCAGGTGAAGCAAAGGATAACACAGGCCACAGCTAAGGAAACCGGGCTCCAACCTCAGTTATCTAGATAAAGACTGTAGCTGCAGGCATCTCACTCTTGGGTGGAGACCTGCCTGGTGATAACATAGATCTCCTAAATCCACATAATGTCTTAGAGAAGTCCTTGAGAGAGTCCCACCTTTCTTCAGTATCCTCCCCTTTTGATAACTAAATAAATATGGGCCACTCAGAGAAAAGCTTTGTCTTAACCCCCAGAGAATCTCAAATTCTGAGTTTTGATCCTCCTGGAGTCCTGAAATCAGTCCATTTGTCTCTTTTATTTAGCCTTCACTGTGTACTCATTTGGGAGATTGTGGACCTGATCAGAGTGTCTACCCCATGCAAGGCATTGTATGTATATAAGCAAATGCTACAAATAAGCCCCTAGTGGGCTGCCAGGGACACAGTTTGTGATTTTGTTGTTGTTTTTTTGAACTTACTTCCTTTCATGCCAGTACCTCTTTTTCCTTTTTGTGGGTTCCTTCCACCCCCATCTATGGGGCTGCTTAATCAGATGTCCTGTTCTTCCCTGAACTGGGAGTGAGTGTGAACATTCCCTCTCTGGAATTTCAGTCTTCTGCAGAGTGACAAGGAGATGGCATAGTAGGAATTCATGCATTCCACCCCTGTCAAAACTCCTCCACCTCAGAAGACAAGAAGCTTCTTTTCATGTCCAAGACTGACTTCCCAGCCTTTATATCAGTGTTTGGTTTTTTTCTTTTTTTTTTTTTTGAGATCCTATTATTATTCCAAAAATTCTTCTTTGCATAAGTTAGCCAAAGAAAGGTTTTGCCATGTACAACCAAGGAAATCAAATGACCAGTAAAAAAAAAAAAAAAAAAAAAAAAAAATTAACATCTCTTTCTCAAATATTTATTATCTAGTTAAAATAGGTAAGATCCAAAAAAGGTACAAAGAACTCAGAAGTAGTCAATTTAGAGCATATATCCCAAAGTCAGACTCTGTCCTGTCAATCTAAGTAACAAACCATTGACTTACATTGGGATGAAGAGTCTTACTCTGAGATAGGCCTGGCGTACACTATCTGTGTAAGGCTCCCCAGAACCTGAATATTCACCCCGTTTCCTGGATGAGGACATTAAAGTTCAGACAGGTTAAGTAACTTACAAGACCAACTACATAATGCACAGGGCCCAGTACAAAATAAAGATAAAAGACCTCATGTTTAAAAAAAATCACTCAGAATTTCAACAGGGTGTTAGCAGCAGAGCATTAGATCAATTCCAGAATCTTTCTGTCTTGGCTATTCTTCTCTCATTGCTTAGACAAAATACCTGACACCCAAAATCAAGGAAGGAAAGGTTTATTTAGCTCACAGTTTGTGGAGATTTCAGGCCATACTCGGCTGGCTCCAAGGCAGAGTGGTACAAGGGAGAGGGCAACAGTTCAAGACAGCAGAACAGCAAAAGCAACAACAGCAAAAAAGGAAGGAGCCACAAGAGCAAGGCTCTTTCCCTCCTTTATATGATATGCAGGCTCCCTGCCTCAGGGTGGCACTCACACCATAATCCCAGCATTGGACAATGGATCAATCAAAACCTCTAGAAGCCCACCCCCATGACTGCATGAGGCTTTTGGAGGGGACATCTAGACACAAACCATAACACCTTCAAAGCACACCTTTCCTACCCCATGACCACAGAGGTCATACATAAAATTGTCTCCGCTTACTTATGTTAGTAAGTGACAGAGTTGAGACTTGAACCTAGGCCTTTGTGACCAGGAAGCAGATGGTTATAATTCATAAATAACCCTACAAAAGAAAAGCATTGTCTGCCAAAGTGGAATCAGTATAAAAGTGATGCCCATTTCAGGTCACTCAGATCACCTGGGCATTGCCCTCATCTCCTATCCTGCACAGCAGCTGTGAAATGCAGTGATGAGGAGGTTGATGAGGAGGGGGAACTTCAGACTCAAAAGGAAAAGTACTTAATCCATAAGGACAGCAGTGCCAAGCCTTTCTCTCTCTGCTTCCCTCCTGGTGTGCTTTGGGCCCTACCCTTTGAGGAAGTCCTACATTGATTGGAGAAAATGCAGAAGTAAAGAACTTTACACAGAGGTGTAGGAAATTGGAGGTGGTTACCCTGTGTACTGGAAAAATCATGGCTGTCATCAAATCTCTCCCCTGCTGAGATACAAGTTCTGTGAAAATGGGCAACTATCGTGCTCTTCACAATACCTCAAATATCTGGCACCATGCCTACAATATAGTTAATGCTTAAGATATATAAGTGAAACATTAATTAAAGAGTCTGCAGAATGTCTGGTGGAGGAGTGATTAGATGTCTTTTGTTTAGACCCAGTGAGGGAAATCAGTTCCAAAGAGATAGATTTTGACTCTTAGATTTAAGAAACTTCTTTGGCCCTAAGAAGGAACAGACTACCTTGACATACCGTTCACAACAGATGCTTGAGCAGGAAGGTGACAGAATGTCTCCAAATGTGTCCCTAGAGTGCCAAAATAGAAAATAGATTTGATGATTACAACTGATTTATAGTAGCTACCTTTCTTTCAATAAGAAATTATGCTGGGATCAATTACTGAAGCTTGCCAGTAGCACTCGAATATCCTTTCAATATTCTTTGAAACTGCAATGTTTGCACATCTGTGAGTCTGCACATTTCATCCAACCCAGATAGGTTAAGTAACATTAACTTCAGTGACCTAGTGTAAGGCAAATTAATTGAAACTGAGTTCATCAAATCTCATCTCTATATGTGATCAGACAACCCTGCTTAAATCTCTTACTTTAGAAGCATTATCCTACCCTCATTGGGACAATTACTTGAAACATAGGGTCATTCAATTCTAGTGAATCTAAAATTGTAGAGGTTTTGAGGATCCTTGCATTTTAGGTCTGGGCTTGGATACTGTAAATATAATGTCCAATCCCAGTATTAAGCAATCCTAGATGTCAGATTCACTGTACTTACAGACATCTGCAGGGAGAAACTTGGAATAAATCTGTCTTGATAGTAATGATGAATTACATTACTTCACAGCAATGGTAACCTTTGGAGGCAAAAGTCCAGACAGGCTAAGGAATGGAAAATGAAGACATGGGGTGCCAATTCCATTAGCTTCTATCAGAAGAAAAGGCCCAGGGGGGGTTCAAATCAATAGCCTGTTCAGAAAGGGTGTTGAATAAACCTGTCTAACTTCAAGGGGTGAGATTAAATATTTGCCATTGTTTCTGGCTTCTTGCACCAAAGGAGTTTGTTAATTCACACTTGAAGTAATGCTTGCCTTAGTTAGTTGAGTTTCAAACATAAATAATAGGCTTACTCATTTAAAATAAAAGATCATTACCCTCAAAATATTTCCATTTCCTCTAACACATGTTAAATCTTTATTTCAGACAGACATTTTAAACCTAAGCATCCACAGACTCCATGTTTTATATGACTCAGAGGGTTACTAACACTTATTCAAATTTTAGAGTATGTATATGTGCACATCCTCCTTATAGGTGAAATTATTCTTAACTAGCGCTATATCCTTGAAAAAAACATTAAGAAATACAGATCGATTTTTTTCATTTTTAAGATCTTTTCTGGATTAGCTATGTGCTAAATACTATTCTAAATATTTTCATTAAATACTTCCTCACCCAACCCTTTTTAAAGAAAGTAACACTGCCTGCCCCTCACTTTTCCTTCAGATAATGAGAGTTATAGTTACAATAATCATAACTGATACCATGTATTGATTATACACATTAAGTACTGATTGGTTTTGCATCTCATTTAATCTTACAACAGTTTTCTGAGGTAAATATTTTTCTTTTCATTTAATCAGTGATAAATTAAGTTGTCAAAAATGAAAGAGGGTAACTTGTCCATAATAGTCAGGCTTTCTGAAAAGGGTTTGAGTCCAGGTTCCATCCAGATCCTGTTCTGTCATGGGTGTTCACTCTAGCTTTCCTTGCTGTCCCACAGCACTTGCCTATGAATAAGCCTCCTCTGAGAGATAAAGTCTGTCTATCATTTACTAGGGTACCAGTGATATTGGTGATCTGACAACCCCTACAGCCAAAATGTGCAATACTGGCTTCTGTTCTTTCTCATTCATGCACACTTCCAGAAGAAGGAATACATTTCGCCTGTTAAGTGTAACAGACAAAAAATATCTTAAAACTTTCCTTCTGTGGAAATTTTTGCACAGACCACCTAAAGTTGTGTCTATAAGTGTTTGTATGTTTCTTGTGAAACTTTCATGAGGGAACAACTGTCTCTCTCATGTTACTAGGGAGTCTGTTACTAGGATGGAGTTGAGCCTTCAAGAATGATAACATTTGCAGCAAAACAGAGCTATAGAACATAATTAGTTAGACACAGAAAGACAAACACTAAAGGTTTTCTCTCATAGGTGTCAGCTTAGAAATGTTAACTTGTCTATAGAGGAGTGATTACTTCAGTTTGGGAAGGGCTGGAGGAAAGAAGATGAGGGGATTGGGGTAATAGATCCTAAAGCACAGGTAGAAGCCACAAGTTCTAGTGTTCCACAGCAGAGTTAGGGTCTTAAGTGCAGGACAACTTATTATGTATTTTATGAATAAATAGAAGTGGGAGTTCACCATCTCAGAACATAAAGTAATAGTAAGGGGAGGGAAATGTTAATCACCCTGATTTGATCATCATACAGTATATACATGTATTAAAATATGAGTGATTACCCCATAAATATGAATGATTATTTTGTCAATCAAATTTTTAAATATTTAAGGAGATGGAAATGCTATGTATACTGATCTGATCATCACATATTTTATGCATGTATCAAATTATGCTATATTCCACAAATATGTACAAATAAAGAATAAAAATACAGCAAAGGATAATGACTGGAGAGAGCAAAAAGGATACCTCCTTTCATATATATATATATTTGTCTTTAAAGGTACATATAAATATCTCTCCTCCAAGAAACATCCCTGACCAGCTATTCAATCCCTTTCATACTTTCAGCCAGCACCACAGTGGAAGAGTTGTCAGCCAGAGGAGGTGGCGTATGATAGTTAATATAATAATCACTCACATACAGTCTTGTGCCAGGCACTTCTAAGGAGGAGCAGGTACAGTGCCTCCAGACAAGCCACAAGAGTGGGGTCTGGTGCGTGAGGAGATGATCACAGCTGGGTGTTCAAGGCCATCCCACCACTCTACAGGCCACATTACAGGCAGAGGCTGCCCTGGGATGTGTAGCAAAACTTCACAGAGTAAAGGACATGGAAGTAAAGACAGGAATTTTTCAAGTGAGGAACAAATTCATAAAGGGACGAGCTGAAACAGAAGGGATATGTTTGGAGAAACCTGACTTTCAGTTTAACTGGACAGGAGTGAAGATCTGAGAGGCGAATCTTTCTGAGTCTAGCATGAGATAGAAGAGCCGTATAACAGTCTCTGAGGTCTGACCCCAACCTTGACCTTGTCTGCACTACAGTATTGTCTTTATAATTATTTGAGTATCTTACTGAATTTCTCCCATTGTATTATAAAAGCAAATGGGAAATAGAAGTTAGAAAGGGCTGATAATAGAAATAAGAACCAAGTAAGGAATACAGTCCGCAAACAAAGAAACTGTAAACAAACCAATGATATCATTTTGCCTTTAATTAAAAACTTACAGACAAAAGACTGTGCATAAAGTAAAGTGAATTATGTGAAAGAGGATTCTGCCTCTCTCTCCTTCCTTCTGCCCCCAGAGTGTCTCCAGGAGAAGAGCCCTAGGAAGGACACAATAATTATCAAATGTCTGTTTGTGTTGTTATTGTACAACACAGAATTAACAGTCCATAACATTGTTCTATTATGGCCTTCTCTTTTTTTGTAAATAATAAAATAATGATTGTTTCTGGTGACCCTGCCCCCAGATATTAAAACTGGAACATTAGCATTATACCTATCTACCATGTGTTACTCTTTCTTCCGCTGTCTCTGCCATCCAAATTAACCATTTTTCTAACTCTCTCAATACTTATTATGTGTACCTCTGTTATTTAATTTTTGGGGAATCTGAGAGAATGATGTTATAGCTTTTTGTCTCCTTTCAATATACTCTTTACACACACAATACACACATATCTAGTCTGGGCATACATGCACAGAGACTAGCATATTTCCTGTATGGCAAACTTTTAGTATTCTGGTGCACTGAGTTATAGTTAATCCCTTTCACTGCTGATTACATTCCATTATGTGAATATACTACTTGGTATTTATCCATTTTGCTATCAGTGGGGATTTGTGTTTTTCCCTAATGACTGACTGTGTGAAGAAATCTCTGATCTTTTTTCCACTTCCAATTTCAAATCTTCGATCAGCTCTTCGAAGTGGGTGTCATTATCTTCATTTTTGAGGTGAGGACCCTAAAACTCAGAGGGGATAAGCTACTTTCCTGCTGTCACATGGCCACACAGTGGTGGAGTGAAAGTGGGTTCTAGAGACTGCAAACCAGCGATAGTGCTTCTTCCTCTCCTGGATGCTCAGCTTTCCACTGTGCTCAGACTCCAGAAGGCGACCCCAGCTCACTTTTGGTTTTTCTGGGCCCTTTTCATGAGTCACTGCTAGGGCAAAGAGAGAATTTCCTGAGCTACCTCTGTCAATAAACATCAAAAAACACATTCCCTCAGACAATTTCATGGGTAGGTGTCAGTTGCACTAAAAATTTTGGTCCAGCCATTTGGGTGAGGCTGCATTGACGAAGCAATCTACTCGGAAATGGATTCCCTCTTTTTCTGTCATTTGAGTCTCCACATAGATAATTACAATAATAATCCCTTAATTGTGAACAGAACTGTATCACTTCCAAGGCTCTCTCTCGGCTAGGAAAGGAAGTGTTAGCCACAATTTGAGGTGCAAACTCTAGGTATCTGGAGATGAAGTGATTCAGCTAATAAGTGATGACTTGGGAAAAGGACTTCTAGCCCAGGGCATAATGTTCTGCTTCTCTATACAAACATTTCATATATACACATATAAATGTATACGTATGCAAGTTTATATATTACTTACATACTATACATTATTTATATATTATAGTTTATATATACCCATTTTATATGTAAATTTATATGTAACATATATATTACTCTGATAGAGACTTGAGACTCTGCTAATCCAGCATTCAGGACATTCTCTGACAATTTTCTTCATTATGAAAAGTTGTGTTATTTTTAAAGGAAAAATACACACTTGACTTTCTAACCCACATAACATTTGAAAACTACAGATTTTTCCAAATGACAGACTTCTTTGCTAAAAGAAGGAAGTGGGTGATGGTAGCCTGCTGTGATCTGAAGGTGTTAGGCTAGGACCCTCCTTGAAAATCTTTCTATCAGTCTAAAGTTCCACTGCTCCCCCATTCGTATCTTTATCATTTTCAACCTTAAAAAGTGTTTTATGTAAAGGTAAGGTCTAAAGTAGATCCCATTAAGAAAAAATAATTGAAAACTTAGACAAAATGTTTATTAGTTGTGTATTCTTTCAATATTGTGCTGAAATGGTCTGTCTAATAGGCCTATACAAGAATTGTTTAACTTTCTGTGTAATGTACCATTCTTTGACATATTATTCACTATTGTTTCAGGCCCAGACTATGTGAAGAAACACAGAAAGAAAAGTTTATAGATTTTTTTTCTCCAGCACAGATGCAAATTATTTTTGTTTGGAAGAAAAATAACCACAAAGATTAAAGTTTTCTTAACTTGAAGGACATTAACCAGTTTTATATTTAATTTAGCAAAGAGTTTTATTCTACCTTCTTTTCTTGCTACATATATAAACACTATAATTTTTCAAATGATCTTTTAAACTGCTGGTTTCTTCATTAATGAGATGAATTACGGGCATATCCCCACTTTATATTTGTTTATAATGTTTAAGAAAAAATACTTTGACAACCACCATTGTTAATTCCCTACCACTTTGTTTGTAACTCTGTATTGTCTGTATTGTGCTTGTGATATGTTGTAAAATGTTGTATGTCTGTTAATGTTTCCCTCCTTTTATCTTTAAAATAAAAAAAAAAGAAAAAGAAAAATTACTTTGACAGCTCCAATTTAATGCACAAATGAAAGTGTTCCAATTATTACGCTGCATAAACCAATTACCTTAAAATTATGATGTTAAATAGCAAGTTTAGTTAACTCACAGTAACGTGGTTTAGGGTATTTAGGAAGGGCTCACTGTGCGCTTGAGGCTTAGGGTCTTATACAGTCAAGGCTATCATCATCCAAAGATGTGATGGGGCCGAATGGCCAAGATGGCTTGTTTACATGGCTACATGTGGTGCTGCTGGGTGCTCGGCTGGGTAATCAGCATACTTGTGTCAGCTTCTGTGGCACTGTGACTACCTGGAGTTACCTGTAGGCCTGGAGATGGACTTCTAGGATTGTGGCTGGCTTCCCCCAGCATAGCACCTTAGAAAACCTGGTAGAGGTACATGGTCTTTGCTGCTCTTTTCTGGGAAGTTCCAAACATCATTTCTGCTATAGCTCATTGGTTATAAGATCCAAGGGAGGGGACAGACACTCCTCCTTTTTAGGGAAAAGCATTGTAGAATTGTCAGACTCTGTTTTAAAAGTGCTATGTGGGAAACCAGTGTAAACCTCACAATTAGAGAGAACACTCACACCTGCGCTACTGCATTAGCACAAAGGTAATCTGGGCGGGAGTAAAAGAGAGAAGAGACTACGAGCTAGGGAAGCCATAAAAGGAGATTTTGTGCTAATTTTGGTTTAAAAATGATTAGGCTTGATTCATCCAGGCTCATAGAAAGAGAGAATAGACACGTTTTTTCTTTTTTTTAATTTATAATTCAGGTTGGTTTTAAACTCACTATGTAGCCTAGGCTATCCTTGAACTCACACCAGTACTCCTGCCTCAAACTCCCGAGTGCTGGGATTACAAGCATGTGCCACCATGCCCAGCTAGACACATTTAAAGAAATACTGAAAGAAAAATTGAAAAGATTAAAGAAAAATTGAAAAGATTTTTCAGCTGACTAGCTGTGGTGTACTCTACTAGCTTTATAATAGGAGTGTGACATCATTTTCTTTAACTATTTCACTGCTGTCCAAAGAAAACATTATGACAAATAAAACTTAAAGATTGAATTGACTTTTATGTATGATTCTAGAAGTAGGCAACACTACTCTGTATTGAAGAACAAACCTTCTAATGAGGTGGGCAGAGGCAATAACTACACTATAATCAGAAAATGGCTGAAGAAAGCAGCAATGGGATGACAGGAAGACTGGTCATTTCAGTTACTTCACTTGTGTGTTAAAAAGAGGGAACACCCTTATCACACTGCTCAGCTAAGTCACATCCCTTCTGATTCATATTTTGTTTTGGAAACTGGCCTGTTTTGGGGTTCAGTGTGATTCATGCACCCATGGTACCATGAGGACTCCATTCTGTTTCAGTCTGGTTTTCTGGGGCCTTATGTAGGGGTTCAGTCTAAAATAATGGCTTCCCATGATTTGCTAACACTGCCAACAACTTCAAAGTGCCACCTCTTTCCTTCTTCCTTACCTTGAGGAAGCTGATAAGAAGGACCAGTACTTCCTCCTTTGGCTCCAGGAGGAAGGCTAGCCACCCACAGGAACCATAACCCCAGCCATACCTCAATCACTATAAAACCCCCAAGCAAGTCACTGTCCTCTCTCTTTCAAACCACTTTTGGACCTGCTTAGAAGTCACCCTTCTTTCCCCACAGAGCCTCATTATGTAATGAACCTCTCATACCCTCTTGGCATGAAAGGCTTGGATGATGTTATCATTCTTGACATGCACAGTACATTTTGGGTGAAGGATACATTGAATCTTCAGAGTGAAGTTCTAAGGCACACTACATGTGGTCATTTTGGTTTCTGTATATAAAAGTCATAATAACAGTTATTACTTTCTACTTGCTAGGTACTATTCTGGCACTTTTTACATTTGACTCATTTAGTCTTCCCAAGAGTTTTGTGAGATAGAAGCCATGATTATTATCCAGACTCTTGGTGGATGTACCCAGCACAACTCAGGTAAGGGAATATGTGTAGAGTGACCAGTATAGTTGATGATGGGAGTTAGTATTCAGATACCAAGAGATGGAAAGAGAAAAGCTGAGAGCTATGGACCCACATTCAGAACAGAAGAGGAAGAGGAAGAGCCAGTCAGTTGGACAAATCATGAGTAAAGGTGTAAATGTTATAGAGTACCTAATTAGGTGTTAGGGGGATTTTAAAAATTTGTTTTAATAAACTGATACTTAAAAGTGGCCTGTCTGTCTAAGACAAAGCCTGGAAGCCTAGACAAAGCTTTTCAGATCATTTCTCTTTGATCTGAAAAGACTCTTTGTCACATGACACCCCTTTTTGGTGTCTCAACCATGAGGCAATGGGCACCCACTGTAGAGGGAATTCTGAACAGAATTTTGCAGGGTACATAGGCTGCCTTCCTTGATAGGCTAACAGGATCATTTGGGCTGTAGTTTGCACATTTATACACAATTCCAGAATTCCTTTGGCAGGAAGGTGTTGAGGTTGGACTTTCCTTTGGATATTCAACATTATTGTACTCATCCTAATGACTAAAGATGCTACAGATGAAGTCTGCTAGCAAAAAAGACATCATTGTTGTGTTATCAGAACTTATCTATGGTAACCTTTGGGGGGGTTGATGATCCAGGTGCTGTACCAGTGATTAGATAGTCACTAAAGAAGAGTTATTTCAGACAAGTGTGTGGCCTGCAGGTCTGCTGGTGGGTACTTTTAGGCAGTTGGAAGTGGCTATGTGCTGTGCCCATATTAGCCAAGAACGACAGTGAAAAAGTGACATTGTCTTTTCAGTTTTGAAAGGCCTTAAAAGAGCAAGGGAGTTAAGAGCAGGAGATGAGGAGGAGTACAATTAGAAAGGACCAGACGCACAGATAACCCTGGGCATCACTGTCAGAAGCTAGGGCTACAGAAAATGGAGCTATTCATGTAAAGAAAACTCTCTTACTCTTCCAAGGAAGGAAACAACAGAGAGAAGGGCTAGAGCCAAGCTCATTTTAAATAACAAAAATATGACCTTAATGGCAGTATGCACTGCCATTGGGGAAGCAAGTCATACAGTTAGGAGGACAAAGAAGGTATACTTACAACTGTCTTATTTGAACACTCACTCTGTACACTCTTCTGCACTTCTCTGATACATAGGGAGCTCAAAATGTGATAATTTAGTTAATAGCATTATTACTAATATTATTGTAACGCATCATTATTAATATTATTGTTGGCTTTAGTGGTTAAAACATTAATTTTGACTGAGTGACCAAGCGTCTAAGTAGAGTAATCAACAGCCACCTGCTTTTTAAATCCAACTCCTTGAGTAAACTCTGCACAGCACAAGAAGAGCTATTGTTTGCGATAAGGAAGGAAAGGTTCCTGCAAAAGGCATCACCATGGCACAATATTAAGCAGCAGTGGCCCTTCCTGCAGCTGGGACCTGAGAGCAGAAGAACACATTCCTCACCCACTGGGATCATTGCTCAGCACACCCTTGATTAGGGGTATGGTGGATGTGTTTGTTTTCATCCTCCACACACAGCCCAACCCTGAAAGACTTTGCCAAGGGAGAAGAAAAGTACTTGTAAATAGAAGCAACCTGGTCAATTTCTGGATTTCTTTTGTGGGTAAGTGTCTTTGTAGTTCTTTTTCTCCTTTACTTTCTTTCTCTCTCATCCCCCACTCCTTCTTTACTTCCCTCCACCCTAAATTTAAATCAGGCATTTCCACCTATTCTCATCTATGTGACCTTGGAAGCATATTCTAGTCCCTCAGATGTTCCACAGACAATGGTGAGTAGTTCGGGGAAACTTGAAATACCACATACTCTTCCTTGAAATTCACAATGTGCACAGTTCTGAAAACCACTGGATCCTGCTAGATCCGGGGTGCCTTAGTCTCTTTGCTCACAAAACATTATTTTTTTCACAATACTTATTAATATCCCTCAATACTGGGGTGCAGAGGGGTTGGATTCCCAAACAGGGAAAAAGTGCAGAGGCACAAAGGAACAATATAAATTTGTCTAATGGAGGCATTGTGGGAGCATGTTGAGGGGTGGATATTAGGGAAATCTGTTGTGGCTTATGTAGACAAACACCTATAGCACCAGGGGCCAGCTCCAGAAGGTACTGAAAATGCCAGTTTGAACACAAGTCCGGAGGAAGGATGAAAACTAATTACATAGTCCTCAGTCCCATTAAGCTTCGTGTGTTTCTCTCACTCAAGGAGCAAAAACTGATAGATTATAGTGGATGTGCTTGGAAGTGACATTAAAGAGGACACCTGAATTCAAAGCTTGGTATTTGAATATTTTACTCCCTTAGTGCTTCCTTTTGTCACACATATCACAGTACACATATTGGCCAGAGTTCTCCACTGAATCAACAGATTTGTTCTGTTGTTTGGGAAACTCAGGAAAAGCCAGTGGTATAAATTATCAGTTCACTCTGAGACCCAAGGGCTGGGATTAATCCTCACTTGTCTAAGTCTCAGAGTCTGGAAGTTCCAGAACCAGGAAGGCTGATGTCTCAGGGCAGGGGAAGATGGATATTCCAGCTCAAGAAGAGAGAGACAATTTGGTTCTCTTGGCCTTTTTGTTCTACTCAGGCCCTCAGTGGATTGTACAGTGCCCACTGACACAGGTGAGGACACATCTTCTTTGCTTGGTCTACTAATTCAAAAGCTAATCTTTTCTGGAAACCTCCTCAAGGACACTTAGAAATGCTGTATTAACAGCTAGCTATCTGAGAATTCTTTAACCTAACACAGTTCACACATAAATTAACCATCATTGGTACATATAAGTGGGATGCTGGGTCCCAGGACTGGGGGGGGGGGAGGGCGGCAGAATCTCAAGCCTTCTTTGGCTCAATAGTGTGTCCTATTGTGGTTGTGATATGCCACAGTAGGTGGCAGGAAGGAAGAGAAGGGCTTTCATGGCACATAACATGATTAGGGTAGCATAGAGGGCTCTGTGGGCTTTTGCTGAGACCTCTGGGCATGGTCCCCACCACAGCATCTTGGGCACATGCTTTTCTTCTGCCCAGCGTTGCTACTCCAGCATCCCCACCTCACCTCGCTGTGCCTACTCATCCTTAGACTACAGCTCAATCAGCATCTTCTCAGGGAAGCTGCCCCTGAATCCTCAAGTTCTACTCTCATATCTTCTTATGTATTTCTTGACACTAATTTTAATTCATAGTTCTGTGTTTGTGCTCTCATATGATAATATAATAACTAGATTATTTGCATAACTAGATTATTTGTCATACTGTTTCTAAGCTTGAAAAGCCCAACTTTCACATCGCCAGATGCTCAAATCCTAGCCAGCCTTCAAGATCCATCTTGAATTGTTCTTCTCACCAGTGGACACAGTTAAAACACTTGTGCCCCTCTTTTCAGATCAGATATAACACAGAGTACAGACATTTCTGGTGACTTTATAAAATAAGCAATCAGGAATTCCTGCCTCCTGCTGCTATTTTCTGAGACTCAGCCCCATTTCCCTGCTCCACTCACAGTTATTATGGGGCCACCCATGTTAATGCCGTGGGACTCCACCTGAGGTTTCATTTGCCTGGCTACGGGAGGTGAATACTTGACCGCTAGGCCAGTAAGTCCATTCCTTCAGATTTTTAGGTTTAAGTTAGAATGAGTTACACGATCTTGTCCACTATCTGAAGTTATTAGACATAGAATTGTGGAGACAAAAGGGTCATAGCTTCACTATATGGAAATCATGGGTGTACAGTAAAAAAGAATAAAGTTGTACACCGAGAACAGTGGAGACAAGATAGTGCCCTATCAACATCTTCAACTTGAGCCCCAGATATATTCAAACTTTCCCCAACTTTGGAGCTGTGAGACAGTCATACATAGTCTCGATCAACTCCACATTTGTACTTTTGGTTTAAGATGGGTTTCAGTCACTTTGACACCAAGATTACAAACTAATACATATTATTGAACACTTTTATGAGCACTTTGGAAGAGAATTTATTGCTTGAATTGATCATGAGAGTAGATAAAGTTAAAACCACCGTGAAACAGCCCAGATCTTAACACATCAATTCTAAAGTATATTTTTCTGAAGCATCCACTGGGCAACAGTACATTCTAATGGAAACATTATGTGCATTGCAGTCAGACTTGGGTTTGAAGCCAACTCCAGTTTTCCAAGCAGAAATTTTAACTCTAGGAATTTAGCTGCACTATTCTGAGCCTTTCTGTTACATGGAGGTAATAATACCTATGTTAGAGAGTTTTATCACATGGCTCACTGAATAATGTATTAAAAGATGACACTGACTCTGTCTCACCATAGGCCCTTGGCATTGCACATTTCATTGAACCCATTGATTATAATATGTATCATATTTACCACAACATACTATGTACCACAGAGAAAGGAAAAGCTGATTAAATTGTGAGAAACCATCAATTATATGAAGCATTCTTATTTCAGAGCTGTTAAACTATGAAAAGAAGTGTATCTTATGATCTATGACATAGAGTATTTTTATTAAACACAGATGATCTAGGCAATAATGTGAAGCACTGGTGATATAGCATTGAATATGACTGATATTATTTCACAAGGTGATTAGAATCTAGTGATTGGTACATTTAAGATTTTTTAAAGAACACCAAATAACCTTAGATGAAGAGTTCATCACTTACAAAGATAAGTAGAGTCAAGAAGTAAAGCAAGATGGAAATACTAGACTTTAATCCCATTATATGTCATTAGCTCCTACAGCAGTTGTATTTTCACGCTATGCACACAATCCAAAACAAATTGTCTGCTTACAATTAAAATTCTGCTGAGTTTCCAAGAGGCAAGACCCCAGGGAGCTATTCAAACACCATGTCTTACCCACAATGACGCAATACTAGTTTTAAGGAACAATTAAGGGGTTTCCTTGTAGGTTAGGCCAAACTTTCTCCAAAATACATGAAGGAAGTACCTGGAAAAGAGAACTTTAAGGCTTGTTTTCAGACTGTCACTTGAGAACAATTTCCAAAAATAACTAAATTTTCTTTTTATCAAACTTGAAAAGCCTGTGCTTTATAATGCTTTGCAGTCTTGGTAGAACAGAAGAAAGACCTTTAGGAACTCATTGTAACAGTCACCAAATTTCCTCATTAAACAGCCACTTATTGGTTTATTAAATCTGATCTACACTGTGATGTTTTGTGGTAAATTTTTTTTCTCCAACATAAGTTACTTGGTTAGGGCTTCTTAAGACATCTATTTCCAGGAGACAGCCTCAACATTATCTCAGAAAAGGCAAATGTGTTTGCCGTGCTGGGCAGCTCTTTTGGAAAGGGGTTCAGTTGAGGAGAATCTAAAAAGAACATTTTCTTTGTCTCTTTTGCTTAGGTAGTCTTTAAAATGGTTTTAGGGGATTCATGTTACAGATGCCTTAGGGGACCAACAATTATCAAGTGGGGGCAAGGCATTGCTTCAGAGATGGAGGATGAAGATAAATGTTTTCTCTGCCCTTGAGGCACTCACTATCCAGTGGGAAAGAAAGCTCATAGGAGTCAACTGAGGCAGCCCCCTACATAAGGGTGTCAGCTCTGGGGACAGGAAATAAACCATGTGCATGGGTCAAGTGTACCATCAGATACCGATAAAGAAGCAGAATTCATTGGCACTTTTAATGTAGGGAGTTCTTATAGTGTGGGCAGAGTTAACGGAGCAAACAATGGATTTTGTGTCACCCTGAGATACTAACAAATGGTGAAAAGCCATTATTCTCCTTGGACCAAAAGAGCAAGGAAAGTATAGTACAGTTCGTCAGCACTGTCCGTGAGAGTTCTGGAGGGTCACAGCAGGCAGCAGAGAAAAGCCACCACAACAAGGCAGAAACAGGAAAGGAGTGCTCCAACCTCCCACTGCTCTGGTTTTCCAATTTTCCTTTGGCGCTTCCCATTAGCTGAACCCAGTGAAAGTCAGATTGCCAATGTGGTGTGATCTGATTCCAAGGAAGAACATTAAATGGATTTGGGCAAGAGAACAAAGAGAGGACAGCCAGTGCATCTGCCATCTATAAATTTTCAAGGTTCCTGGGTGCACACATGCCCACACTCCATTCATTTGGCAACTCTTGTCAAGTGCCTACCATGTGAATAATGAAGATAAAAGCTGCTGGAGGCAGAGTACTTGGCTTTGGAGGTGAAAAGGTGAGTGAAACAAATAACACTTTTACCATCATAGGCCTTCTAGACCAGTAAGAAAGATTAAATAAAGCAAATAATCTACAAAGCATAATGAGTTCTATGTTTAGGGGAAGTCAGGAGCTATAGGAGTACAGGGGACAGGCAGAGAGGGGATATGGGTATAGTGATGTTCAAGCAAAGTCCTAACGGCAGTAGGGGACAGCTGACTGACAGGAACTGATGATAGTATTTGAGGCAGGGGAAGAGTAAATGGAATGGTTCAGAGACACAGGAAAGCAGGGCAGGATCTAGGAAATGAAGTACTATATACTAACTGGAACATGCCAAGTGAATGAGAAGGAGACAAATCCTCTCAAATTGGAATAACTGAGATCCAGTGCAACCAGAGTGATTTTTCAAACTTCAGAAAAACCTCAGCAAACTTTTGGATTATTCCTCCCTGGCTTTGGGATCCATGCCTAGAGTCACACAACACAAAACACTACACCACTGGCCGACTGTCACTCCAGCCTCGCCTCTCAACACCTCTCCATTCTCCAGGCTACAAGAATACCAAACTGCTCTCAGACCCACGTACTTGATGCATTGCTGCCCCTGGGCCTTGGCATCTGTGTTCCCTCTATCAGGAATGGGAAGGAGACAAAGAATGGACAGGTGAGAGATGACTCTAAGGCCCCGTAGACTCCATGCACCCTGAATTTCAGGGACATCCACCTCTTACCATCACTACAGGGGTTTCAATTTTGGAATTGCTAGGCTCATGGGGTAGGCACATGTTTCATCTTAAATAAAAACTATCCTCTATATCTGCTTGTGCTATTTCCTCTACCTGAAATTTCCTCTTCAACCATCTATTTCAGAAAAAGATCTGATAGCAGCCTTACAAATGGCATGTACAAAAGGGTGTCACAGCAAGGTAAGAGGATGGCCAATAGGCTGTAGCCAAAGTTGGAAAGAGATTAGGGAAGAAATTTGTGTTAGCTTTTCACCACTACTATATAATGAAACAGTTGACGCAGGCTAATTATCAAGAAAAAAGGTTTTAGCTCACTGGTTTAAGGCTGAAAATTCCAATAACATAAGCTCTGGCTTAGTGAAGGCCATCTATCTTAGTTACATTTCTCATTTCTGGGACACAATATCTGACACCCAAAGTTAAAGGAGGAAAGGTTTATTTAGTTCCATTTATAGAGGTTTCAGTCCATAACTGGCTGGCTCCAATGCAGGGTGGCTTCACAAAGGAGAGCAATTCATGGCAGGCAGAAGACAGCAAAAGCAACAAGGGGAGGAAGGGACAAACCTCTTTTCCTCCCTTATTATTACATGCAGGCTACCTGCCCTAGGGCATTGTAGCACTCACACCCTTAATCCCAGCACTGGATGGTGAATCAATCACAAACTCTAGATTTAGCCACCTATGAAAAACCTGCCCCCATGATCACATAAGACATCCAAACACAAACCATAACACCACTGGCCACAGCATCTGCTGTGGGAATGCTCTCAGAAGCAAACAGATTATAGCTTGGCACTGGCAGCATGGGACTGGGAGGGACTTCTACACTGATCCTCTGGTATAAACTATAACAGCAGAGTAACAGAAATATCGTACAAGAATATGCTCCCAAAGACCCAAGAACCTTTCATAAGGCTCACCTCTTAGAGACTCCATCATCTTGCCACACCACCACTCAATGGCCGTAATTCAAATCACATGAAACTTTGTGCTTGTTTGGAGGATGGGAGGGAAAGAGAGAGGAAGGGAGGAGAGGAGGGAAAAGATAGGAGGAAGGAAGGAGAGGAAGGAGGGGGAGAGGAAAGGGAGAAAGGGAGAAGGAGGTCTGTAATCAAACTATATCCAAACCATAGCAGTGTCAATAAGACTGGGGCTCAGAATGAGAAGCAAGTACCAAAGTGATGCCAGCAGATTTAAGATGGAACCTGTGCAACGAGTGATTTACAGGTGAAATTAGATTTAAATTCTCATATCCAGACTTCAGCATTGTTCTATCCTTGCTGGAAAACTGCAAGTCTGGGTGGTTTTTGCCTAACCAAAATGACTTGTTCTCTCCATTAACATTCAGTAACACATGAAGATAGTTTGCTGCATTAGGTGGCCCACTGTGCCCTCCATAGACTGGCAACTGCAGTACAAATTGATATAAACTATTTTGAAAGAACTTTTGTGACACGTATTAAGAACTTCCACAATGTCTACATCCTTTAATCTAGGAATTTCATTAATAGTATACTAGTATATGCAGAAAATACATTATGTGCTTTACATGTGTTAAGATTAAAATTCATCAAACCCTATGAGGTAGATACTATTACTGCTCCCAGTTTACTGACGAGAACAAAAGAAAAGCAGAATTGTTATGTTTTGTCCAATTTGCACAGCTGGTAATTTGAAGAACTAGTATTTAAATTAATATTTAAACTGAGGCAGTCTGATTTCAGAGTTGGCACACATTAAAACCAAACTATGCTGCCTCTATTTATATAGGCAGATATGTGGGCTAAGACCTATGCACGAAGATATGCATTACCACATTATTTATCCTAGAGATAGTGTATACAACTCTTAAGTGCTTGGTACAATAAGTTTTTTAGGTAAGTACATTGTGTGATCACCACCCAGATGAATTTATAGGATGTTTCAGTACCCCATGAACTCTCACAGCCTTTTCTTCATCAATAACTAGTATTCACTAATTTCTGTTGACACAGACATTTTGCCTATTCAAGGAACTTCACATATAAAATAGAAACTATTTTGTGACTGATTCATTAAACTTAAGGTTTGTAAGGTTTATTAATTTTCTGGTGTATTTAAATAGTTTGTTCTACTACAGTGTTTTATTCAGTTGTACAAATCTATTCTATGAAAAATGCTTGCATTTATTTTCAGTTTGAAGCAAATATAAGTTGCTGAATATTTTTGTTAAAGTCGCTAACAGATATGTATTTTATTTTATCTTAATGAACACTAGGATTGGAATTGCTGTGTCTATTTTAACTGATAATGAAAAACAGTTTTCCAATTCCAACAGTTTTCTCATTAATATGGGAGAGTTTAAATTATTCTTTATCCTTGACAACACTTGACATAGTCACTCATACTGATTTTCTTCAGTCTGGTAGGTTTGTAGAGGAATTCAATTGTGGTTTTTATCTTGAATTTCCTTTATAACTAATTTTCCCTATAAAATTAGGCACCTTCCTGTATAGTTGGCCATATGATTGGCTTTTTTTAATGAAGTATCTGTCCAAGTATTTTGCCTTTATAAAAGTAGGCTGCTTGTGTTATCTAACTGATTTTTGGAAGGAACTATTTATACATTCTGGGCATACATCTTTGTTGGATAAGTGCATTATAAATACTACCTTCCAGTCTGTGGTTTTCCTATTTGTTTTTTTTTTTTTGTTAGTTTGTTTGTTCATCTTTTAGAGACAGGGTCTCACTATGCAGTTCAGGCTGGACTTGAGCTCACTTTGTAGCCTAGGTTGGTCTCAAACTTGCAACAATCCTCCTGTCTCAGCCTCCCCAGTGCTGGGGTTGTAGGTGTGTGCCACAATGCCTGGCTTGTTGTTTAATGAAAAGAAATTCCTAACATTAATAAAGTCTATTTTAGCAAAGTTTTAAAAGATTTTTATGTTCTGTTTCAGATATCTTTCTTCATATCAAAGCCAGTATATTATTTTTCTATAGTTCTCCTACAAATTTGAATGCTTTAAACATTACATTTAGTATTTAACATTCTTTAAATTAATTCTTGTGCATAATGTGAGGTAGGGATCAAAACTGCTTTTTCCTCCCACATCTATATTCAAATTTGCTGCAACATTTACTAAAAGGCCTGTCTTTTTCCTAATGAGTTGAATACTATAAATCAAGTGACTGTATGTGACTTCTATTTCTTGACTGTATAATTTCTTCATTGTTTTATTTTTCTAAATTAGCATCAACATGATATGTACTGTCTTAATTTCTGTAGCTTTATAAGTCTTGAACTCTGTTAAGGTCCTCCAGCTTTGTTCTCCTCAAAGATTATTTCAACATTTTTGATGCTCAATAATAAAGACATGACTAGGAAAACTACACTATATCCATAAAAATGTAATAGTATGTATTCACAAAATCAAGTTTATAAAATTTTGAAGGATGTGGGGAATCACAAGAGATACCACCAAGTGAATAGAAAAAGACACTGATTTGTAAAACCTGTCTGACATACTTAAGAAAATAAAAAGTAATAAAGAAAAAGATGAGAAGTAGAGTGTCAAATGTGGCTCTTTCTTTAAAGTGAATCTGTTTCTGTTACTTTCTTGTGCCATCTCAGACCAGTTCATTGCTTCTTTGTATTATGAGGTGAACTCTGAACTGCGTGTTCCATGCCCTCTCGCTGTCTGCCATTCCATCACCATCAGTCAATGGAAAGTACTAGACAGAGATTGGTGGTAGGAGGGAGATGGAAGGAAGAGTATTTTTCTACCTCTCTTTGCCTGCCAGGCAGCATTGATAGAGTGGTTGTATTCTCAGTAGTTTCAACTCCATCTGTAAGGCTCTTGCTTTTTGGTTCTAATAACATGATTATTTTTCTTCATCTTGGCACTCTAAAGAATGACAGTGAGTCTCTATGTTGTTTCTCCTTTGCTTAACATTTAACCCTCCTAAAACATACAGAATGAACATCTCATTATTATTTTTTTTTTTTTTTTTTGGTTTTTCTCCGGTACCGGGAACCGAACTCACGACCTTGCGCTTGCCAGGCAGGCGCTTTGCCGCTGAGCTAAATCCCCAGCCCCAGAACATCTCATTATTAAATTTCCTCCATGGAATTAGTTAATGTGGAGTAATGGCGCTTGGACTGACCTAGACATGATTTTCTTAATTGTATTTTTCTACATTTTAAAAAACGGGCTCACCTGTACATGGATGGATGTTATGGTGTGTACACATGTGTGTATATATATTTTTCTTCCAGTTTTTACTGTCTACAATAGAGAGAATCAAGCACAGACAACTAATATATATTGAGCATCTACTCTGGGCCACTTATAAAGCAGTTGATGAGCTGGTCACAGATATCTGTGCTAGATGCTGTGGATACAAAACACTGGACTTCATTGCCACTGAAGCTTTTTTCTGACCTAGGATACTGAGAGAGAGAGGAAACAGAGAGAGAGAGAAAGAGAGAGATAGAGAGAGATATGTACGTACATATTGACAGACAGAGACAGAGAGACAGAGAGACTGAGTCTGGTGTGATTTGTCATCAATATAGCTGTTATCTTAAGGGTCTGGAGAGAGCAGTCCCCTCTTTCCAGTGCATTCAACTGCTTTTACATCAAGGGTCATAAGTGTCACCCATAATGGTCATTGGCCAAGATAAGTAGAGCTGCTTTTATTAATTTGTTTTTCAGAAGTCAAGGGAAGGTAAGTGAAATTCTACAGATCAGGAGAAGAAGGCTGTGGGCAGAAGGCAGTTGCCAGAGATATTTCCAAGGGCTGGAGTCCCCAGGACCTCTGTTCCTTCCACTTCATATGCCTTTGAGGGACTTCAGGACTCAGTTCCTTACTTTCAAAAGAGGCTGCTCTGAGAGACAGCATGGTGATGGATGGGGAACTCAGAGGGCTCTCAGGCTGTCTTCCACACAAAGGCTGGGTGACCTGAGTGTGTTCTTTATTTCTGCAAGCTGCAGAGGTTCCACATCTCCAAAGCTGTAAATCTGCATTGTGGTTATTTGTGTTCTAACTGCCCTGAATCCATGGGGAGAAAGGCCAAATGCTTTGGTAAGACACAAAATTCCCCCATCTCTCCCTGATTGTCTGCTTTTCTCACAGGAGTCTCCTGTAGGGGTCCTGTGATCCGGCTGCCCCTCAGGGATGTTGTGTTTCTCTCAGTGTGGGCTCACAACCCTCACTCTTTTGCACAAACAATTCTCTTTCTCCATTAGCTAGCTGGAAAACTCCTCTTGCTTAAAAACTCAACTGTGACTTCCTAGCTGAAGTCTTCTTTTATATCTGCAGGCCTAATTAGCTGTGCCTTTGTTGCTAATCCATTTCATATACGTAAACCTCCCACTTACCACATATAATCGTGCATCTATCTTTCCCAAGGGACTAAAAGTTCCTTTACTATGAATGTGTCTTTTCAGTGAGTAAACTATGGGTTGTCCCATAGTGAGAGATGAGCAGAGGTAGCTTGAGTAAATAAATACAATTTCAAGAGCTTGGAGCCAAAATATTTCTGATGAAATATTTCTGATGAAATTTAGGGAACAGCAGAAAGCTAAAAATGAGATCTGATTCTAACTCTGGCTCTTATCTCAGTAATTCACCCCATCTTTCTGAACCTTAGTTTTCTTGCTTTTTATTTTTGTTTCTGCTGTTGTTGTTAAAGTACTGGGTATTGAACTTAAGGCTTCACCCATGCAGCTAAATGAGCAGCTCTAACACTGAGCTACATCCTCATTTCTTTTTACTTTTTTAGTTTGAGAAAGGATCTTCGTAATTTGTCCAGGCTTGTCTTAAACTTGCAATCCTCCTGCCTTATCCTCTGGTGTGGCAGGGGATGTAGGCACATGTTTCAGTGCCTTGTTTCTCTTATTTTTATTGTTTTTCTGGTACTGGAAAGAGAATCCAGGGCCTCTGCAGTGAGCTACATCCCCAGCCCTTTTTGTTTTTTATTTCAAGACAAGGACTCCCTAAGTCTGGTCTCAAACTTGCCATCCTCCTACCTCAGCGCCCCAAGTAGCTGAGATTACAGGTGTGTGGCCCTCTATGTGATGATTTCTTCATCTTGAAACTTCACAATCCTCCCCAGCTCACATATTTTCTGATTGTGCCTCTCTTGTGAGAGATGGTAGAGGTAAGGGACTCGCATCAGAAGGCAGTTAGAAATACCCAGAGTACAGTACACGACAGAGACACTCTGGTAGGGTGGAAAGGGTACCAGATGAGTCTAGAAAATCTACTGTGGGTTTAAGTCTTTTCTCTAATGCTTCCTAACAACTATGTGATTTTGCCCAGATGAATTCTTTCTTGGGTACTTTATTTTTCTCCTTTTTAATTTGGGGAAAATAAAGCCTTAGCAATGATCCCATCAGGATTGCATGGGTAAAATACTTAAAAACTTTGTCTACCAAAAACAGTGTTGTTATTTTGGTTATTCTTTGTTTCACTAATTTTGACAATTAAGAAATCTACCTCAAAAATCAGAGGGAATTTTGGCAATGATTGCTTAAAAGGCTCATTGATATTAAATTATGGGGCAGGAATTTATACTCTTAAATTTTTCAGTCAAGGTTTTTACAGTGTTCACCCTGCCAACTGCTCGATTGTTCAGCTGTAGCCTTCAACTACTTCAGCTTTGAAATTAGGCATGAATTACATTACATTTGAATGGAAATTATTCCATGGTGAATTGTTTCACTAACAGGGGTTGAATCAAACAAAGACAATGGATAATGTTAGCTGTATGATAATAATTTGTCAGTGATGCTGGGATGGAGCAAGAGGGCCCCTAGGCCTCAGAGAAGCTGATATTTACAGGAAGTTCCTAACAAGTTCTGTTCTGGGAGAATTGTTTGTAAGTCAGAATTATTCCTAAATCAGCAAAATGAGTTTTATGCAATACACCTGTGAAGTTCACAACTCAGGTGTTTGTAAATCAGGAACTTACTGTATCTGCTCCAACAAAGCAGTCTTTCCTTCTCAACTCTCTCTTTGTGGGAATAAACTGAGGTTCCAATTGTGTGTTTCTAAAGTTCATGTATACATAGATGCTGCTTCATGACTCATGATCCAGCCCCCCTAACACATAAAGGATTCCATAATGTTTTCTTGATAATGAGGGTTGAGAAGCAAGTGGCTTCCTCTGCCTCCCCTTTCAGGTTTTTCTCAGAATCCATTTATTGACCACAGCTAGACTTTCTGGGTAATGAGATAATTGTCTGCATGGTACTTTGGTGTCACTTGTCCTTGCCATCTCCAATAAGAACAAGGGAAGAAGCTAGCCCAACAGATCTGAGGATCACAGGGACACAGAAAGTCCTGCCCTGACTATAGAATTACAGGGTAGCCATTCAAGTCCTAGAGAGGAGCTGGGCTCTGAGGAAAGTGGCCACATGGCTTGTTGCCCATTTCCCACCAACTGTCCTTCCAGAGAAGTGGAGAAGGCGTAGAGAGGAGCTGGGCTCTGAGGAAAGTGGCCACATGGCTTGTTGCCCATTTCCCACCAACTGTCCTTCCAGAGAAGTGGAGAAGGCGTAGAGAGGAGCTGGGCTCTGAGGAAAGTGGCCACATGGCTTGTTGCCCATTTCCCACCAACTGTCCTTCCAGAGAAGTAGAGAAGGCATCACACAGGAGCTGGAGTGAGATAAATTCTAGTCTGTCAAGATAAGAAGTTGTGTAGCTAAGTTTTTAACATAATGGTATTGGAATTGTCTCCTTAGCCCAATGGATGGTTAGCAATTACTGCATTTTATTGGTGATCATGTTTTCACATGCAAAACATGAGTAGCAAAGTATTGTGGTGAAGGACTCAGATGCTAAATTACAGAATTTGGTATATAATTTTTGTTCTGCCATTTTTCAATTGTGTGACTTTGGAAAAGTTACAAAACCTGATTTATCTCAATTTTTCTCATCTTTAGAGGGAGTTGAACTTAACAACTTCCTCCAAAGGGATAGTGTGAAAATTAAGGATAGTCCCTGTGAGGCACTTAGGAAAGTGCTCAGCACCTGGATTGTTTGAACACATGTTAGCTGCTTGTTATTCTACCCTGTGAGCTTAAGGACAGAGACTGTAGATTTACTCAGTAACCAAACATGTTTCAACCAGACATTGGCAGAGATAGTTAATACACCAGTGTATGATAAAATCTAGTGGAGGCAATTAAGTGTGTTTCTACACATGGACCTGAGTGCTATATGAAATATATGGAAGGTAGTAAGTGAGACCCAAATGGTAATGATCAATTCCATCCAAGCCTGACAGTTAACTGTTTACTTGATTGGCCTGCAAATGACCTAGGGCAGTGATGCTGAACCTTTTGGAGTTTTCCAGTGATACAAACAGCCTGTTGTGGCACATGTGCCATAGATTCACCACCACTGGCCTAGGGATTAGTAAAGCCCATTTCTGGGTGGGTCATAGAGAAGTGACCTTGGATGCTGGCCCCTTCCTCTGGTCCCTTTCTCTCTGGCACTGTCCCCTGCTCTACTTCTTGGTTACCACGAACTGAGCAGTTTTGCTCCATCACACTCTTCCATCTTGATGCTTCTGCCTTGGAGCAACCAATAATGGACTGAAACTGCTGAAACCACGAGCCAAGTTAAACTTCTCCTCTTGTAAGTTACAGGTGTTGGGTATTATGTACCAGCAACAGGCAGCCTGACCAATACATGAAGAGGCCAAAGTTGGATACGGTCTTGAAGTTTTAAAAGTATATGCCAGATTGACATGGTAGAGAGAATTTTCTAGGGAAAGTGAACATATTCTCCAATTTAGATACTTACGTATATCTGTGTGTATAACATGTATACAACACTCACACACAGTATGTATATATGTGTATATATATATATGTATTATGCATGTCTGTGTGGATACACACACAGAATGAATGGGTGTACATATACTTTCAATCTTGAATACATGTATATATATTTAAGCTTACTAAGTCATTTATGACATGATTTTAAATTTCCCACAATAAAAATTTGCTAATTTTGTTTGTTTTATATATTTTAGTCAATATTAAATAAACATAAGTTTATGATTATTTTATCTTCTTAGAGAAGGTTATTTTAATTATTATGTTTCTCTTTATTTCTATGAAAGCTTTTTTTCTATGAAAGCTTTTTGCCCTTAAATCATTTTTTGTTTTATAACTATAGTATCATTACCAGTTTAATTTTGATTTGTACAATGTATTAAATGGTCCAATCTCTGGACCATTTTGTTTTGGATATGTTTCTTCGTGATGTTATAGCTGGGTATCTTAAGAATACAATATAGATCACTTCTGGGAAGATGGAAGAGTGGCGAGCAGCAGAGAAATATAGTAATGTGAGGAGGAGAAGAAGGAGGAAATTTGGTCCATGGGACCCAGGAAGGATCTGAAGTGAGAACTGAAGCTCAAAGGGAGAGTGACAAGAGAGACTTCAATGAAGAAGAAAGAAGTGGCAGATAGTGCTTTCTCCCTGAGCCTGGACTCACTACGTGGGAGAGGCCCAAACCTGTAGATGCACAGCAATTGCTGGTGCACCATGGAGAAATACACCAGTGGAATGTAGCAGTGGACATAGCGGACTGCAGTGGCCATTGAGTTATTCCGGCTCAGACATGCCCCAGGAGAGAGTGACTGGCTGGGAACCATCTTGGAGATGGGTCAACTAAGCTCAGAAATCAGAGCAACTGCTGGCTCCATCTAGCAGCTTCCAGTGTTGGGGTAAAAGAGCTGAAGTCAGCAAGAAGTCAGGGAGCCAAGTTTGAGTTGTTAGGGAAACAACTTTAAGTCAGAGGAGGTACAGACTACCGCAGGCTGAAAGAATTAGATTCTGCCTCATGGCCAGAAACCAGCCTAAACTTCAGTGGGACTAAAGGTGTAGGATTGCTGTGATTATCTAATATCCCACCATAAAGTTACAGCTGGCTTGTTGGGATTAATCAACTTGAATCTGGACTCTGTCTGCCCTCCATGTTGTCTACTAGTGACAGCCGAGACACACCTCAAAGTGGGTATTGTTTTTCTTTCTTTATTTTCTTGCTTTGTTTTCTTCTTGCTTGTTTATTCTTATTTTTATATGAATTGAACATGATTTCTAGTGTTTTGTTGTTATTCTGTTCTAGTCATCTTTATTTCTTCCTTTTCTCTTTCTCTCCTGTCTTCTTCACCAGTTTCTCAAAGCTTTAATGATCTTCCTTTGTCCTCCTGCCTTGCTTCTAACCTCTTTTTCTCCTATGTTTCTTTATTTTTCCCCCTAATCCTTTTAAATATTAAAACAGCAGCACTATATCTTCTGGAAGATAGAATAGGTAGAACTCTTGAAGACATTAGTGTAGGCAAAGACTTTATGAACAAAACCCAGTTACACAGAATTATGACAAAGGATTAACAACTGGGATTTCATTTTATTACAATGCTTTTTCACAGCAAAAGAAATGACCAAGAGAGTGAAGAGACAACACATAATGTTGGAAGAAATTGTTGCCAGGTGTTCCTCAAAGGACTGATATCTGGACTATATAAAGAACTCAAAAAAATCAGACCCCCAAATTAAAAGACCCAATCCAAAAATAGGCATCTGAAATAGACACTTCTCAGATAAGGAAGTAGAAACAGCAAATAAATACATGAAAAAATGTTCAACATCATGGTCATTTGAGAGATGCAAATTAAAACAATGCTGTGATTCCATCTCACTCCAGAAAGAATTGCTTTTATCAAGAAATCAATCAATAACAAATGCTGGTGTGGCTGTGGGGCAAAAGGAACCCTTCTCCAATGTTGGTGGCAGTGTAGACTGGTGCAACCACTGTTGAAATCTGTGTGGAGATTCCTCAAAACACTAGGAGTAGGGGTCCCATTGGACTCAGCTGCTCCTCTTCTTGGTATCTTCCTGAAAGAATTAAAAGCATCATACCACAGTGATATATGCACACTCGTGTTTATAACAGCTAAATCTTGGAAACAGCCCAAATGTCCATTGACTGATGAATAGATAAACATGTGGTTCTTTTATATAGTGGAGTACTACTCAGCCATAAAGAAGGATAATCTTGAGACACTTCTAGATAAATGGATGCACCTTGAGAACATACTCACATGAATAAATTGGACACGTGTATAAATACTACTAGATTTTCTGGTGCAACAGACTGAAAGTACAAGTAAATATCAAAATGTATAATAGATATTGTGAAATAGGAAGAAAATGTTAAAACAGAAAAGCAAACGAAGGAGGAGGAGGAAAAAAGGAGGAGAAAAGAAAAAAAATGAGAAAAGGAAGAAAAATTGAAGCAAAGTTTTTGTAAATAGGGAGTGGAAGACGAGTTGAGGGGAGTATAGGGAAATGGGGAAAAACAGAATCAAGATCTATCATGTATGGGTACAAATTCCCTGTGATGAATATTGTATACTAAAAATTTACCAATAAACTTCATTAATTAAAAAAGAATAAAGTGCAATAATCTTTAGCTTTTAAGAAATGGATTTAATTAACTTACAGTTAATGTCATTATCTGGAAATGAAATCACTTTTGAGTGATTTTCTACCATTTTATTTTGTGGTGTTTTTTTCCTCCTTACCAGTGATAGCATTTGATGCTTTTGAAACAGGGATCTACAGGTTATAAGTGCTCTAATTTTTTGTGAATCTGATTATGTCTTGACTTCTCCTACTCCTACTGGCATGAACTGGGTTGCCCAGCTCCTAAAGTCATGCTGCAAACAATAACACCTTGATTTTTAGAATGTGACTGTCTTTGAGGATAGGATCTTTAAAGGAATTATTAAGTTAAAACAAAAATATTAGGATAGGCCCTATTTGATTATGTCCCTGTAAGAAGAGGGGTTCATGGGCTGGGGCCAGCTCAGTAGTAGACACATGGTACTTACTTAGCATGTGTAAGGCCCTAGACTCAATCTCTAAGTATTGTCCCTCACAAAGGAATCAAAACATACGAGAAAGAAATCAGGAATGTGTATAGATAGAGGAAAGACCACGTGAGTACAGTGCAAGACAACCACCTTCAAGCTAAGGGGAGAGAGGTCAGGAACATCAGGAGAAGACAACCTACTAACACATTGATCTTGATATTTTAGCTTGCAAAACTGTGACAAAATCAATTTTTGTTGTTTAAACCAGTCAGTGTGTATCTTGAAAGGCAGACCTAGATCACCAATTCAGTTTTAAATGATGTAATAGAATTTAAAAATCTAAGTTAGACCTTTTCTCCCTCAGCATATTGAAGATTTCTTTGTGTTCTGGCAGAGATGACTGCTGTAAGTTACCTGCTATTGGCCTTGCTGCTGTTTTGTGATAGGTGATCTGTCTCTTTTCTCCAGTGGCTTTGAAGATATTATTTGTATCCATAACATTATGAACTTTTATCTAAGTCTAATATTATTTTCATCTTTTGGCCCTCTGGTTTGTTCAATCTAAAAATAATGGTCTACTTTTCATTTTGAAAAATGTTGTTATCTTTTCAAATGCTGTTTTTTACACCCCTCTCTAGAAATGAGCTACTAGCTTATAGTTTGGTCTAGGTCCTAGTTTCACAGCTGCTTTTTTCCCTCCTCAGCTTTTTAGAAACTACAACCCTAGGCAACCAGTGGTATGATTTTAAGCCCCTTTCATGGATAGGAAAGTCCTGCTCCAAACTTTCAGTTTTAATGAATGAGGTTCAGGCTGGACCCTGCCATATTTAGTTCTTATTGCCCCAGAAATTTAACTGCCAGCTGTCTCAACTGGCCAGGTGAAGAGCCTAGTGAGCTACAATTTTGTTCTTGATTATTGCTATTTTTTGTTCTATTAATAGGCTACAGAAAAACCTATATTTCTTTAAAACCATGATTTTTATAAACTTTTTATTTTAAAATACTTTTGAACTTACAGAGGAGTTTCAGAGACAGTCCAGAAGGTTCTTGTATACTTTTCATCCAATTTCCCCTAATGTTAACATTTTACATGATACAGATAAGTTTTTAAAATTATTTTTCTTTTTATAGTTTACCCCTTATTTCTGCGTATTTTGTGGTCAAGGACAGTGAAAGCATGAACTCACTGATCCATCATGACCAGAAGTGCTTGGCCAAGAATCTTCCCACTGACTAACCACATAAGCATCCATCCATTCAGCCAACACATATTTATTAAGGATTTGTTATGTACCAAATACTGTCCTAGGCATGAAGGATATGAAAAAAACAGTCAAAAATATATGCTCTTGTGTTGTTAAAATGTTGGCACTGGAAAATAAGGGAGGCAAAAGCAATAAAATATATAAAGTGTGTTATACAGTGATAAGTACTAATCAGTTAAATAAAGCATGTGAAAAGGAGGAACATATTAGAGGCTTCTGAGAATGTGTCTGCGGTATTAGACATGGCAGTTGGGAAAGCCTCACTGAGAGCGACAATTAAGTGAAGACCTAGAAGGATATGATGATGAGCCATGCAGCTATCCATTGAATACTTGTCCTCAAAATGACCTTGAGAACCACTAGCATATAAGCACAAAGAAAGTGCAGTTCAGAACAGCTGTGCACCCAGCCAGTAAGTGGAAGAACCACGACTGAGAGCAGAGTCTTCCTGAGCCCAGAGCCTGTGTCCATATCTGGATGGATAAGCATAGGCGCCTCAAAAGATGCATGCGTTCCTTCAAAGAGTGCATTTCAGTTTGGTTACTCACATAATTTAGTACTAAGCCATGGTGTTCTCATAAACCTTTCAAGAAAACCCTAGAAATCTATTTACAGAGTACTTGAGGTTTTTCAACAAGATGTTTTCATTGCACTAGCTGAGCTTCATAAAATACGACTTTGACCTTTCTAGCCAGTGGTCCAGGAGCTTGCATGGTCACAGCCAGCCAGGGAGGCAGCCAGCAACTCTGTGTGTCTGTCAGCTTCCACACCAATAGAAAGGCTAATAATTCTCTCTTAGGAGTGTTTGTTCTTATTTTGCTACTTTTGGGCACTTATATCATCCATTTTCATCAGAATATATCATGGAAAAGGAGCTTTTATGAGCAAGTCCTATTGGTTCTTAGGAACTGGAGAGACTGTTTGTATTGTAGAAGGTTTGGATTGAAGGAGAATCTTAAAATAATGTAGTGATATGAACTTGTACCCAAGAGAAGGTCTCCTAGGCTCCCTTCAGTACCTGCCAAACTCTTCCAGAAAGTCAAAACTTGGATCTTGAGCCTGATCCTCGGACAACTTGGAGTCAAATCTTGGATGACAAGGCAGCTGCCTACTCAGCTCCTACCTCTCCCACAAGTGACTCTTCTGGTCCAAGAGGTCAAATGCAGATTTCTCCTAGAGGAAGTGGTACCCTTTCTCCATCTACCTTTGCATATATTTATTAACTATGCCATAGTCACTCCTATCCCTTGCACCTTGATCCTTATTCTTCACTTTTATCATCTTGTGTCTTTTTTTTTTGGTTTTTCTCCGGTACCAGGAACCGAACTCACGACCTTGCGCTTGCCAGGCAGGCGCTTTTGCCACTGAGCTAAATCCCCAGCCCCGTGTCTTTATGTTTTAAATACTCCATGCTAATTTTTGTTTCCATGAACTCATCAATGAGTAGTTTTGCTCCACAGAGTTCCTTGACATAAAAGAGAAGCTTTTCTCTCACTCCTGCATATATCAAAGAATCACTCCCTGTTTAAGACCCTGTTCAGGGCTCTCTAATCTTCATGTCTTCCTAAAACTTCCAATTAAAATTAATCCTTCATGTTTCTGGTTTCCACAGGAAAGGAGGAGGGGCATTAAGAGGATGAGAAGAAAAGGGGGGAGCAGAGGAAGAAGGGGAAAAGGGAGAGGAGGAAGAGGAGGAGAGGAATAGGAAGAAGAGGAAGGAGAAAAAGAAAGAGAAAAAGGAAGAAAAGAAGATAAGAATGAGGGATTTTTACATGGTTTGCCCTCAATAGGTCCAAGTGGATGAGTTTCCTCTTTTATCTCAGTGCTGTGTTTTGCATAAAGGCATATCTGCTAAATTCTTGTTTACTCAACAGAACAGATGAACATTATTAGCAATGAGCACAATAATGATCAGTGTGAAATAAATTAAATTCACCTAAATGGTAGGAATTATTGGTCTTCTAACTAGATGAAATGGTCCTACAATAATCTTGTCTTGTGCACTTGGGTCAGAGATCCCTTGTTTCTTTTCTTTTTCTCCATTTCAACTTTCACTCTATGCAGTAGCTCATATATTATTGAATATTTGTAAAGTCACTGGGAGGTGGACTCTGCATCTTGTCGAAACTGTATATTATACCAAGGTTAAGGGTAATAAGCATCAACTCTGGAGTCAATACTTCCACCCACTGCAAAATCTTTCACTTAGCAAAACAAATCTGTTTTAGAAATCAAATAATATGTTTCTTTCCATGGGTTAAAATGTAGACAATATCTTCCTCATTGTCTTTTATAAGAATTAAAAGCAATAATATATAAGGACATCAGTACAAAGACTAACTCAGAGTGAAAATTAAAGGTTTAAATGCAATACAACAGCTTATGATGATCTTTTATCCCAAGGCAACGTTAGAGAGGAGCTC
This sequence comes from Chinchilla lanigera, assembly GCF_000276665.1. Lineage (NCBI taxonomy): Eukaryota > Metazoa > Chordata > Mammalia > Rodentia > Chinchillidae > Chinchilla > Chinchilla lanigera. The sequence continues at coordinate 722,728 of NW_004955464.1, forward strand.
CTCTCTGTGGGTTCATGTGCAGCTCCTGTACCTAAAGCACCTGAGCAGTTCAGACAAGGGTATTTTGCAGTTGCTTGTGTCTCTTGCAGGATTTGGCTTTCAATGGAGAGTCAAAAACTTGGATGTTGGACTCTTTCAGAACTGATCAAAGTGATTGCCTCTTTCTTCTTGTGGCCTTTTCCTTTTCCAAGTAACTGAGGATGGGCTGCTTCTCATGATGGCACTCAACAGCCTGTGGGGAGAAGAGCTCTGCATGAATGAGGGAGGGTGAGTTCTCAAGGGAAGTACAACAATGGTGTTCTTAAATTTTTTTTAAATTTTGAAATAATTTTAGATATACAAAAGAATGTCACAAAAATAACAAATAATGCCCATCTTGTATCCAAATCCCCCTTCCACATGCCATCAATTATTGTACTCATGAGAGAACATTGGCATGTTAGTGTATAACCATAGCCCTCACACAGATCTTTCCAGTTGTTCCATGATTCTGGTTTTTACAGTCTACCAGCTAATCCAGCATCACAGGCTATATTTCATTGTCATATCTCCTTAGTTTCTTTAATCTGGACCATTCCCTGAGTCATTTTCAACTAGACCTATGTAAGGTCTTGCTGTTTCCTCATAATTAACTGCTTACATATTTTTAGCAAGAATTCCACAGAAATGATGTGTGTACTTCCCAATGCACTTTGTTACGAGGCACATGATGTCTGTTTAGCCCACTAGTGCTGACGCAGTAATGTCTTTGGTGATAGCTTATTACAGTCACTTTTGTGTGGCTAACAGTTTCCCAGAATTAGCCACTGGAAGCCCTTTCAAGTTGGCTTCTGAATCCGTTTAAGATGTTCTTACATAGTTTGCCTGATTTTTCTTTCTGAAGGTTGTATTAAGGTGTTTGCAAAACAAGAAGATAAAGCCTCTGTTATCCATTCTCGCAAAGTTAAACAGCTCTGTTGGTGATATCGCCCTTTCAATGCCTGTGACTTAACTGTGCCCACACAGTATTAAATAAAGCCTGTATGTAGGTGTTTTCCAGGTGGTGTTTGTGTACATTTGATTTTTCAGTGACTGCTATGTGGTCTGACATTACTGGCTCTCTATTGGTAATGTCTTTGATAGGATTTGATAGGAACCTCAACAACATAATTCCCTGTGGTCTAAAACATATCTTTTCTACATTGTTCCCACACTGGATTCTATTTAATTAACATTTGATTTTGCATTGCAAGATTCTGATGTACATCAAGAGGTCAGTACCCAGCCATTTATCTTTTAAAGTAACTGGACTGCTTATTTTTTTAAAGTCCCATCAGGTTAAAACGGTTAGCAATTTTTCTCCTTGCAGTGTCCCTTCAGTTTGGGCCAGACGGATAATAGATCAGTGTAGGTTCAGATGCATTACAACATTAGTCATCAATTAGGGTTAAACCAGCACTGTAATATATCATTTATCTTGCCTGCCATGGCTCTTTTGAACATTTAATTTTTTAAGGCCTCTTAGGTTTTTTTCTCTCTTCCTAACTGGCCTCCTGTCTCTCTCCTTTGTTTCCGACACAGCTATCTCCTTAAGGAACAATAAAAATTAGATTTGTTTGACCTGTTCTCAGGGTTCATTTCGGCAAGATGGATTTTAATAGCTTTGACTGGTTGGGCAGACAGCTTTTATGTAATATTCCAGACATTTATGCATTGTTTTTCGCTGAGACCTGAGCAGGTAGGTGTGTGTGTGTGTGTGTGTGTGTGTCTGAGAGAGAGAGAGACTGTGGTGGTGTCTGGGTGCCACTGAAAGCTCCTTACTATTCCTTTTACATCAGATAATACCCATGGAAATTGCTTACTCCCAGATATGGCAGGCATCTCATTAAGAGTTAAAAGTCATTGGCATGTTTTTCTCCCCTAGTAACTTTGTTTGAATCTCCTGCATTCAGCATTTATTGCATTGTTAACGTTAAGGGAATTATTTTTCTCAAATTTATGTTGATTTGGGTTGAAATGGCTATTCTATTTTTTCCAGATGTGCAACAACACTTTATTCATATATGTTTTGATTCAGGATAAGGTCCTTTTGTCATTTCAGTAGGATTAGGGCCAGGAGAGCAAGTGCTGGCGTCACACTACCCACCAGGTAGAAGAGGTAAAGTAGGATTGCTGAAATTATTAAATAAAATAATATATAAAATATTTATATCCAGTGTCTGGCACATAATTAATTGTCCATTTACTGTATTCATTCCCATCAATCTTTTATTTATTATTTCACACATTTACTCAACCTCTGTTGAAACCACACTTGTTGGATACAGATGCTGTAATTCTTGGGTACTTCTACAACTTTGAGATATGAAATCCATTAGTAGTTTCTTGCATTCTTACTCTATTGTGCTTTTATTTTCTGCCAGGCACTTTGTGGAGTGCCAGGATACAGAGATGAATGAGTAGGTCCCCGTGTGCAGGTTGTCTGCCTTCTAATGGAATCTCAGCTATGACAAAAGCCAAAGAATCATAGAGACAAGGGGAGAGTTGGCTGAGGGCCTAGGAGGAGATTAAATTTGGGAAAGTCTGGGTAGGAAAAAGGGCTGTGGCAAGCTGAGGGCTGTGGCTTGCTTTGGCCAGGCTTCTAGCACAACACACTTGCAATTTCCTGAGGATGGATGACTCCCACTAGTTCCTTAGCTATTTCTTGGAAGCTATCTGGTTGTCCAATACCTGAGAGTGAGCACATGGGCAGGTGGTAACACTCAATCCACATAGCCTTACATTTAGAGGAGCCCTCAGGCTGTGCTAGAAGAAGAGTTGTAAACCAGTGACTTGAGGGTTCTTCTTCTGGGAAAATTTTTCACAGGAGAAAGTAGGTAAAAATGAGTAGAATTGTTTTTACCGTGCTTTAATATGTTGAAGGGATTCTCTTCTCTCTCTCTCTCTCTCTCTCTCTCGCTCTCGCTCTCGCTCTCGCTCTCTCTTTCTCTCCCAGTAGTGGAGATTGAATACAGGGTGTTCACATTGATTTAGGGAGTCCTTTTTATTTTTTATTTTGACACAAGGCCTTGCTAAGTCACTAAATTTCTCAGGCTGGGTTCAGACTTGGGATCCTCTTGCCTCAGACTCCCAGAGATCCAATGAAAGGATCCAATTTTAATCTTGAGCCTATCAAGAATCTGCTGTTTAAATATGAATTTTGAAAAATGTGGGGATTGGATTAAATAAATTTCTGGCTCTGAAAATAACCCCACAAAATTAGTTAATCACTTGGTGCTCATTCACATAGCTACTAATCTAGCCATCCACGTACTTCCCCTCAGAGTCATCCAACCATGTTCTCAACATCTTTCTGCCAGGCATTGTGCTGTGTGTCACATTAGGATAACACATGGTTCCAGAGCTGGTGCTTGGGACTGCATTTGCATTTTTTAAAGATGATTTAAATTCTCCTTGACAAAAAGAAGTGATTATAATGGTGATAATAATAATAGATGATTTTCTCTCAGCCTGACCATATTGCATAAAGCAGAAAATCTGTGATGATCAGCTTCTTGCCTCTGATTGCCTTTGGAAAAATAACACTATTGGAAGCAAGTTGCAGTGGTGCATTCCTACAGTTTGTGCTACTTGGGAGGCTGAGGTAGGAGTGTCTTTGGCAGCATAATAAGTGTGTAGGGGGGTGGCTGAGGACACTCTCAGCGGTAGAGTCCTTCCCAGCAAACAAAAAGCCCTGGGCTTGATCCGCAGTACCTGTCCCCTTCAAAAGATCAACAACAACAAAACCTTTCAGAACACTGACATAGCATTATTCTACGTCCATTCATTTCAAGAAAACCAAGGCGCTGGTCCTTTTTTCAAGAGAAGTGAATAGTAGACTGGGGACCAGGAATGGCTCCAATCTTTTAGAGAAGAGGAAAATTTAGGCCTATTTATTTCTTTCTGGGGTTCTTGGTGTTTCTATCGCAGGAAAGGCGTGGCTATCCTGCCTACCTCAGCACCTCTCAGAGAGGCCAAAAGGATAAACTCTTCGTCTGCTCCTTCAAAATGTTCCAAACTCTAGTAAGAAAGGCTCAGCTGACCACCACTCTATGCTGAGACTATTCCTTTTTAATCAACAAATAACCCTGGCCCTGGACTAAATCATTTATGCACAGACTGGTTGGCTTTATTGAGTTCAGTTTCTTCATCTGCAAAGTCTGCCATTGCCATATGACAACAAAGCATGGTCATAAATATTAGAGACAAAACATAAGTAAAGCCCCAGAACAAGGTCAGACCCTGGGTCAGGTCAACAAGATGCCTGGAGACCTTGGCTATTACTCCAAGGACATTAAGCTCTAACTGTAGTGATACAACCATTTTCATCAATATTATACTCATGTGGAAGGAAGAAATGCTTTCTGGAGCAAATAATCTTTTTTTGTTTTGGTACTGGGAATCGAACTCAGGACCTTGCACCTGCCAGGCAGGCACTGTCCCCTGAGCTATATCCCTGGCCTAGGAGCAAATAATCTTGATCAAATTTATATTTTTATTAAATTTCATTGCTTCAGCTCAGTTCATTGCTTCTGATTTTCCTCATTCTATGGAATCAAATATCTTTTTGCAAATTATAAAAAGGTATTTTTTTTTTTTTTTTTTTTTGGTTTTTTTCCGGTACCGGGAACCGAACTCACGACCTTGCGCATGCCAGGCAGGCGCTTTTGCCGCTGAGCTAAATCCCCAGCCCCTAAAAAGGTATTTTATTAATCAATCATTTTTATGTCAAACTGAACAGATTATAGAGTTTTCTTTTGTGAACATTAATTTTACAAAATTCAGTTTCAAAATCTATTCTTCAAGAAGAATTGGTATTTGTGTTTATAGATAATCATGCATCAGACCAGGTGCAGTTTTATTGGTTATCAACTTATTTTATGCCAAATATTTCCACTACTAGTGTTCGTCAAGGAGCAGTTACTGAACATGAAAGGCTGAGGAGATAAATGGTACTTGCTTTTCTAAAGCAAAGAAGAGCAAGCATTTGGTGGCAAGGAAGCAGTGTGACACGCATCAGAGTCAAATAGTGGGCTCAGCACAATCTGCTTCACTCCATCTCTCTCCCACCCTCGTTCCCTGCGGACTGGGCTCCTGGGTTTCACATTTACCTGAGCCCAACCTGAGCTTGCCTGTTTTGTTGTTTTGTTTTGTTTTTGTACAGTAATTATTGGAGAGAAATGGTACATTGACGTATTCTGTGTGCTTCTCAGGTTTCAAGCTCAATACCAGCCTCTTTTTATTCCTTACCAGCTCATCCCAGCTGGGCTGGTACCTGAATTTGAAAAAACAAATGCAATAAACAGTAGCAACAAAAAACCCAAAACAAAAACTTATTTTAACAGAAACCTTGTTTTGAATACAAATGTGTGTTGAGGAGTAAGAGGCAAAGTGCTGACAGAGAATCTTGGCAGAACGACTGACACTGTGGCCCTGAGCACACGGGAGTTTGTTGCTCTCTCCTCTCTTTTGACTTTTTCCTCTTTGAGGGAGACAGTGTGGCCCAAGGAAAAAGGTCTGGGCTTTGGAATTAGACTGATTTGGGTTAAGATCTTATTTCTTCCATTTTTTAGCTATGTGATCTTAAGAGTTATTTTCCTTTTTGAGCCTCACTTTTTTTTTTTTTTTGACAGTAAGATGAGGGGAGAAATATTTGTTACATCCAAGTGTTACTGTAAAAAGTAAATAACACATGTAAAAGATTTGCCTAGGCACTGGTAAAACATGAAAAACATAGTTCCTGCCCACATATAGTTTAGGGAGGGACTCAGACAAGAGCAATCCATAATCAAATAAATAAATTATTACAGTTGTAAAGATTCCAGTAAAGCGGAGTGCAATAAGGATAAATAACAAGGGTGGCTTGAAGTACTTTTCAAATAGTGATATCCAAGACCATTGTCACCTTTTCATATATGTATGTGTACATGTTAGCACATATGTGTATTTTAAGTGAGTGCATGGACAGTGGGTTCAAGAGTAGTCTTTGGAATTAAGCAGGCATGGGCCAGAATCCTAGCTCTTCCACTTATAAGTGGATTTGGCACAATAATTAATTTCTCAGTCTTGATTTCTTATCTGCAAAATGGGAAGCACAAACTGTCACCTGGAGCTGGCATAGGACTTTCTTACTTTTTCCTACTGCATTACTATCCTAAAGAAAGGCACAAAAAGGCTAAGCCTGTTCAAGGGTACACACAAATGGTGATGAATTATGACAGAATTTTAATGCAAAGGTCTGCCTTACAAGGCCATGTGTTTTATGTACACTACTTTCATATTGAGATAATTTTTATCACTGGGTTTATTTTCTCTAAAAAAGTACAGAAGTTTGCATTACTCCCACGCATATATGCCCAAGACCTTATAGAACACAATAGGTGCTCTATAAATGCACCCCGAATAGATGACTGGATTGGACCTGGCAGAGGTTGTCACATTGTAGAGGTGGGAGGACTAAAGACCCTCCCCCACCTAATACCTTCAGAAAGACTTTCAACACCCTTGATTGCTATGGGGTCTGACAAATGCATAAAATATGGTCCCTTTCCAGCTGCTTGCTCAGTCCATGACTGGAGAGGTGCCAGCTGCCTATTTGATCAGCTTTGAGCAAGCAGTGAGGTAGTTAAGGCTGAGCAGAGTGCAGCCAGCTGAGAAAATGGGTAAATATTTTATAGACTATATGGTAAATAATGTATACATTCAGAGAAACAAGGTGAATCTTTTATAGGCCCAAGTCTCTGTTAAGTCTGCAATTAAATTCTGATGCTAGAAGAAATAAAAGCAAGTCCCAAATCTCCCCTCCTTTCTGAGAATCAAAGTCAACCCATAAACTTTAGGTAAGAAATTCAGTCTCTATTTCCTGATGCTGAACTACTCAAATTTAGTATCTTTCTGTAAAGAAAAGACCTTTTTCCTTATTTCAGTGCTACTAATAGAAGTATATTCACAAGTCTTTTTAGCTTATATTTATATATTCTTATATATTTTTTCATGTGAGAGTCTCTATGTGAGACTTCATGTATAAGGTTTATTGCCCCCATAGCAATTCCAGTAAAATTCACTGGAAATACTTGGTATTTCATTTGTTTGTTGATTCCTACTGCGTGCCAAGCCTCTCTCTAGATGCTATAGTACCATGAGCCTAAAGCATGCAATCTGATGGAGATACATGATAAGCAAGAGTTTCAGCTGGAGAGAAGTGCAAGGGGAACAATGAAGCCAAGTGAGGGGAAGAGAGAGATCTGGGGGCAGACTTGCTGAGAGGTGTTTGAGCAGATGTTTGAAGTGTGGATGGGGTTTCTGTGATGTTGAGGTATCACACTGGAAGTTGTGTTTGGCAGCCCCTTTTTCATTCTCTGAGGTTCTAGAAGCTGTATCAGAACTCCCCTGAAGTGGAGAAGCTGCCTGGAGCAGGGCTTGCCCCACTCTTCAAGAGCAGTCCATATCCATGCCTGGCTGATGCAGCTCATCTCAGTGGAGATCACATGTAAATGGGCATCCTGGTGGCAGAGGGCATCCCCTTGTGTGGTCTGGGAAGCATCCGTAGGTTGGCATGCTCATCAGTACCACTGTTAACACTTCCACTTTTAGCTTGTTAGTTTTCTGTCACTGACAAAATACCTGAGACAACCAACTTTAAGTAGGTTAAAGTAATCATCCTTTATGGATATCTCAGAAATTTTAGTCCATAGCTGGTTGGTCTCTTTGCTCTTGGGCATGTGGGGAGGCAGCACAACATGATGAGAGCCAGGTGGCATAGGAATCTGCTCACCTATTTGCAGCTGGGAGGCAAAGAGACAGAGAGAAAGGGCTGGGGTCCCAGTGTCTTATGTAAGGGCAGCTCCATTGACCTAGGAACATCTCTCCAAAAGGCCCCTCCTCTTAACAACTCTACCACTTCCTAACAGTCCCACTGGCTGAGGGCTAAGCCTTGAACACACGGTCTTTGAGGTTGTTTACAATTTAGGCTGTAACTGCAGTGTGTGGTATGAAACACCCACAAGAGAACACATTCTAGCCATTGCAATATCATAGGCACTGAGGAGTCTTGCAGTAAGTATAAGCACAATGGAATTAGATAGTTGAGTATAATGAGTGTACTGGAGAAATACAATGAGCGATTGATTCTGTGGGTGATTAATCACCAATTTATGGCACAATGTGAAAGTCAGAGTCTCTTTTGGCAGCATGTTAAAAAAAACTCTCTCATTTACTGCAGCAATAGGCAGAAAAAACTGATTCTCAGGCTCTAAACTTAATTATAAAGTTAGCAAAGATCTGGAGAAGATTGAAAACTCAATCACAGTGAGCTGGTACACCAAGGTCAGGCCCTTGATAAGGAAGAGATATGATCCTGAGACTTTGAGTGGGAACATCTACATTGATTTCTTGTGAAAGAAAACCCTGAGACCACAGTTGTGTCCAGACCCTCTGGGCCTATAGAAATGGCACATTACTCCTTGTTGAGGAATAGGCTTCATCTTGAAGATGATACAGATGCCTCTTGCTTGCAAGATAATATCCCCTACACTCTGCTTCCCTCAAGGGTCCATTTCCATGCCTCCTTCTGGACAGGAATGGCTAGGAATGATATAAAATCATAGCACACCACAGTGAGGAAGTCGTGGTGCTGCTAACAAGGAGAAGTTATAGATTGGAAGAGCTAAAGGATCAGATATGCTGAGCCAGAAGAACTGTGAGAGTGTGTTTAGATCAGAGTCCAAACTGTGATGGATCAAGGGAAGCAAGACATAAAGTAGGATAAATCATAGTTTATTGGAGAGAGAATACTCTTCTGGGATACAGGATTTAGCATCCTGGGAAGGACCCCAGGAGATTCACTAACATTCTACTGCAAGGTCTCTGGGTAGTTTCATAATGATGTTAGGCAGCACTAGCGGAAGTAGAATTGACAGAAATCCATGGCAGACTGAGAAGTGATCACAAAGGAGCAGCATGTTAGAGAGCATAGAGAAGTCAGGCCAGAAAACCCATCAGTCAATTATATTTTGTGGGAGAACTCAGGGGATACTCTGTTTACCAAAGCAGCAAACAAGATGTGGACAGAGAACAACTGTTGTTGAAAAGCTCAGTAGGCTTTTCTGTATGTGTCTGAGCTAATGGTAGGAGACAGCATCAGAGAACTGGGCTCCTTGATAGCAGTGGGCATGATAGAATCTCAAACTAATAAGAATCACTTGGTGACACTTAATCATTAGAAGCAAAGTTGTCATAGCAAGAGCAAAAAGGGCCACTCTGCAGACAGTATGAAGACAGTTCCTAGAACACAGTATATCTTGGGGTATGCTTTGGTACACAGGTAATGCAGGCACTGGTCAATCTATACTCAAAAGAATCAAGAGTGAATGATCAGGAAGCTGTAGTTGCCAGACCTGAGTAAATATTCAGATTTAGAATCCACTGACTAAACAAGAGGTTGCATCCTTTGGAAAAAGAACCCTGCATCCCAAGGAAGTACATCTGCTAATGATTTCCACAGAACTTTTTCAAATGGGCCTGAAGGTTCTTATTTGAATAACCATATACAGTATTGGGAAAGGGGAAATATGCCAATATTTTGGGGAATGCTGACCATGGGTTCTGAGTTACTATTTTCACCTAGGAATCAGAAATATTATCAAGGGCTCCCTGTTAAAGTAGTGACATGTGGGGACCACTAAGTAAATGGAGGCCTGGCCCAAGTCCCGGTCACAATGTGTCCACTGGGTCCACAGACCCAGCTGGAGTATATTTTCTTGGTCCCTGAATGTGTAGCTGGAGTGGAAGTAATTGGGAGTTGGCACCCCCTCCCATTTGTACTTGGCTTGTAGATACGCTATTAAATCAGAAAAAGCTAAAGAAAAGCTTCTGAAACTAATTTTCTACTGGCCAAGATGGTGAATTATAAACACTATTCTGCCCCAGGAAGATGGGGGAGAATAGAGGAAATTAGAGTTATTCTTTTGTTTTTTAATTTTAAAGAGAAAAGAACAAAAACAAATAACAAAAATAGTCATTCTTAAAGACCTGAAAGATGCAGGGTGATAATCCCTCCCACATTCCCTTTTAATTCTTCAGTCTGGTTCAGCAGCATGCTATCCCACTCACAAGATCTGATCTAGCTATTGCTGTGGCTGAATGTCCAATCAGATAGCATCAGAGACTGACCTGGAGCTCCGAAAACAACATCGTTCCTAAACAAAATCAACCAACTTCTTGAAAGTAAGGTTAAAGAGGCATTTATACATCTTGACCGAAATGAATGCATATCCTCATTTGGTTTGTCTTTTCTGCTTGTAAGTGGCTAGTAGCATCAGTAAAGGATTTACCAAGAGATCCAGCAGCAATAGATTCTGTCTAATACTGCAAGAACCTCAAGAAATCCACTTCATTATAAATTAGGAAAGGCAGTGTTACACTGTAGGATTCATTGGTCCTACCATCTATTGTAAGATTCATATTGTGTCATTCTGCCATTTTGATAGAGTGCTGGAATGGTCTTTTAGAGCCATCTAAAGCACCAGATTTGAGATGGACTTTGCAAAGATGAGCACCATTTCCCAGGATAAAAGGAAAATGCTAAATCAATGACCCTTACATGGTGCTGTGTTCCCAATAGGTAGAATTTGGGGCTCAGGAATCAAGGAGAAGAAGTAAGCATGTCTTGCTTATTTCTAATAATCTTATTTGGCAAATTTGTGATTCTTATACAATACTTTGTATTCATGGGATTAGACCTGCTAGCTTCCAAAGAAAGAAATCTAACAGGTACACTCCAAGAATTCTATTAAACATTAAGTTGTCAATATCTTCTGATCACCTTGGGCTCTTTATGCTAAAGACCAGCAAATAAAGGAAGGAATCAGTATCTTAGACAGGATTTATTGACTTCAGTAATTAGCAAGAGGTGAGGTTTATGTTATACCATGAGGGCAGAGAGAGATAGGTTTTATACCCAGGGGAATTACTGGGGCATCTTTGGTATTCCCTTGCCCAATTTTGACAGCAAATGGATATAATGACCAAGGGTTTGTATTACCCTTGGCTCCATATGAACTCCTGGGATTTGCAGAAATGCTGAGAGGGATATATGAGTATTTTCTGCAGCCCAGTGTTACCATCTTGGTCATCTGAGGCTGACTCCCCAGGCAGAGTTCTTTTAAGTGTGCTACCTTCCTCTTTACATTGACTAAAGTGACTGAGGACTCCAGTCACTCCATCCAGAAGGTGGATGCTTTAAAAATGGTTGAAACTTGAATGACAGTGGCCAACTTGATGAAAGGGGAAGGGATCAAATGGGTTTGTGAGAGAATAGGATGGTTTATGGGTGAGGACATGGCTTTAGCATAAGATACATCTGGATTCAAACCCAGGCTCATAAATCAGATATATCCCTTGGGACCCAGGGCCTGAGCCATGCATGAATTATACAGCCAATTGAACCAGCTATCCCCTTTCCAAATATTAGCTGCCATTGATAAAGCCCTTCATAAGCTTCTGAGCCAAAGTCTTTCATTGAATGCTTCAGAAAAAATCATGGGGAACAAATACATACATAAATATGTGTGTGTGTGTGTGTGTGTGTGTGTGTGTGTGTGTATATATATATATATATATATATTCGTATTTGGTTGATAAAGATAAGGAAATTCACTTGCCCAAATCACCCAGTAAGTGGCAGAATTAGGTCTTGTATCCAGATCTACTTGAGCCCAAAGTAAATTCTCGTATCAACTTAGCAGAAGTTGAGAACAGCCAATGAGCTTGCCCTGTGCAAGGACCTCAGTGTCTAGAAAGCGGGAGGAGAAGGAAGGGCAAGGTGCCCATCGTGGCACTGCACCACACTTGGCTCTTCAAAATTCAGACTGGGCAATGTGCAGGGCTCAGCCTGTGGTAGCTCCAGCTGTTCTCCTCTCTCACTCTCCCTGGGGATCCCCTGGGATACATCATATTTCTCTCTGACCTTCTTGGGATATTTTATGATTCATTCTTGAAGCATGAACTTTTAACTCTTTTCCTGTGGAAGAATTTCTTCTTCCTTAGCTGCAGGCTAAGTTTCCTCCATGGAAACTCACAGACTTCTGTGAGCAGTGAGGAAGGATACACTTTGGTGCTCGGTCTTCTCTACCCCCAATAAGCCACACTTGTGGGAATCTGGGGACAAAAAGAATTTCATTTTTCAGAAATGAGGTGTGGCTGAGAGTACAGACAGATGGAAGCTCAGGCCTTGCTACTTTGAGATCTGGACTCTTTACATTCTGATTTCATGCTGCCTGACTTAGTATAACTTTCTAAAATAAATGAAGAAATGAACAAATTTTTGTGTTTCACAATGGCAAACTTATTTTCACATAATACTTTCTTAATTCCATTATTGCAGTAAAGTTGAGCTGAGCTGGCCCTCAGTGTCCAATAAGAGAAGGAAAGCTCACAAGAAGAAAACTCTCTGGAGGCAGAACTAATACATAGTGCCAAAGATTTTAAATGTTCTTTTATTTAATGCTCCTAATAACCCTTGAGAAAGACATTACTATCTGTCTTATATCTAAGGGAACTGAGGCTGGGAGGAGGCAATGAATTTGCTGAAGTTCCCACAGCTTGTAACAAGGCCAGCACCCTAAACTAGATCAGCTTGACTAAAAAGCTTGAGGTTTTTTTTTTACAACACTACAGTCTCCAGGAATAAATCAAGTCTTACAAAAGGTTGAATTTCTCTGGAAGTGAAAGGATTCAGGGACCATGATAACAGCTGTTACTCCAGGACTCCAGGACTCCAAGCCCCATACCCCACCCCTCTGACTTCATGGGTTTGCAGCCTGTTTCTGAAAGGACCCACCTACAGAGGCTCCACCCAGTGGCCCAAGTCCATGAAATGAGCCCATCCTGTGAGTGAGAGGAGTCAGTCTCTGATGCCAAGGCAGAGCAGGAAGCCAAAGACTGTGTGAATTTCAGGCCAAACTTCAAAGACTAGGACCCAGAGGTAAGCTGTTGGAGCCATCCAAGAAATTCCAGTAGTTAGACCTCTATGATCTAAGCTCACAGTTTTGTGGAATATTCTTTCAATTGCTCCCATTCAGAATAAAATTTCAATACTTAGCCTGGGACACAAACTTTTCCTAATCAAGTCTTATCTTAGCACTTGTCTTTCCTTCCTACTCATACATCCAACCACACTGAACCAACCCAAGTTTTCATGGCCCCAACTCTCTTCACAAGCTAATCCATCTGCCAGGAAGGTGCTTGTTACTCTTGCTCTATTATGTCTTCTTTCTCTTGTTACCTTTACACTGTCAGTATCACTCTAACCTGTCTTTCAAAACTTGACTCCTTACTTATCACACCTCCTCAAGGAAGGCTTTCTGAGAGCCAAAGTCTGCTGAGGTACTCTACTTAGCAACACAATCATCCTCCCACACTTCTCCATTTGATTAGCTGCCACCTTTCTCAGGCTGTGAATAATTTAGAGCAGGGACTGAATCTTTGTATGGCAGTATCCTTAGTACCCAGGAAAGGTTGGTCCTCATCCTGAGCAAAGTATCTGAAAGAGCTCAGGGGCACATCTCAGCATCAGGTGTCTCATCCTACACAGAGATGATGTGCAATATTTACTTTCCACCTTATCATCTCCCACTTCTGTGTACAACTCACACAGGCATTGGGGGGTTTCTTTCTCCTCTGTAGCTCCTCTTCCTTTTACTTACCCATTTCCCATTATATTTCCTCCTCCCCTACACAGAATCTTGGCTGCAACCTGAAAGGGCCGCATAGATATGTAAAGCTTTAGGGCCTACAGGTTTTTCAGAGTGGAGCATAAACAAGCCAAATTAGCAATTTTTTTCCAAAGCTGTCCATTTATCTTAACAAATGTTCACATATTTTTGTGCAGATATAAGATGTATGTCTTTAGTCTGTGTTATTGATAATTTCTTCTTTGCAAAGAAGTTGTAATAGAAGATGGAAAGAAACGAGACGGAGGTAAAACACTTAGTCTATTTGGGATACAAAATACTTGAGACTGTGTAATTTATAAATAGAAATGTATTTCTCACAGTTCTCAATACTGAGAAATCCAAAATCAAGGCAGCAGCAAATTTGGTGTCTGTTGAGGGTTCATTCCGTGCTTCACAGGTTATGTCTTATGTGCATCTTCATATATTGGGAAGGGCAAAAAGCTCCTTCCTGCCTCTTTGACAAAGGCACCATCTCATTAATTTAATCACTCTCCAGAGGCCCCACCTTCCAATACCATCACCTTAATGATTAAGATTCAGTACATAAATCTGGGAAGACACAAATATTCAGACTATTGCAAATGCTGTCTTTCATGTAAATATTTAATGCATTAAAGAATATATGGGTGGCTGGATAGATAACTAACAGGGAGGATATATGGGTAATAAATAAATGGCATGCTCAAGTCTGGCTATGATGCTGGGTACATATTACTGATTATGCTTCTGCTCGCTTCCTAGCTAAGGACTCACACTTTCTAATATTTTTTGACCCTGACATCTATATCCCTAGGCATACTCAAATCTCAGTATCCCCTCCTTGCCAAAGAATTCAGAGTTGACATCAATTGATCAACAAATATTTACCCAGCATCTGCTAAGTGCCAGGCTCCATAAGGTATATTTTCTATTCTATAGCTCATGGTCACCATAATCTTTCACAGTCTCATAATTTTAACTACCAGAGTGAGCCTCCCACTACAACTTTTAGGTGGCCAATTTCCTGGCACTTGTTCACTGAGAAAGGTTCTAGTCCCAAACTGGACTCTGAGTCTTACCACCTTGTTGCATTTTTCTAGGCATATGCTCAGCATGGATGTGAAAGGCAAGCTGTTTATCTCACCAGGAGCATGATGACTAGAGGAAGCCAGGCACACAGGAAGGTGAAGTACTGTTGCAGCTCTTGGCTATGGTTTGAGTATAGTTTGTCCCCACCAAAATTCAGGTTGAGGCTTAATCCCCTGGTGGATCGGTATCAAGGTGGTGGAGGCTTTATGGAAGATCATTAGGTCTTAGAAGTGTCCCCCTCAGAAGGGATTAATGCTCATTTGGAGAACTGGAGTGAGTTGTTACAGAACAGTGACCCTGGCCCTTTCCTGATCTCTTCCTTCCTCTCTTGCAATGTATCCTGTCTTGCACAAGCTAATGCTGATGCTATTCTCTGGACTAAAACCATGAGCCAGAACAGGCCTATTTTCTTTGTAAAATATCCAGGTTCAGTTATTTTGTTACAGCAACACAAAATGGATGAAGACATTATTAATTTCATTTTTTCCTTATCCTTTTTATTCCTCTCTACCCAAATTCCTACTCTTCTCTTGATTTTAGCTCTTAGCTCTGAATGCCATTTTCCTACTCCTTCAGGATTCAGGGTCATCTCCCACCACAAATGTCATCTTTGTACCCCTTTATCTGAGTTATGTGCTCATTCACTGTGATAGATGGAAATTGCCATCCAGACCCCACTGCAAGAGAATGCTCTTCCAGCTGCCAGGAGTGCAGTTTGAAGATAGCCTGAAGCTGTTAGCTCCTCTGGGGTCAACCTGAGCTGTAGAAATATGCTTTGCCTGAAATTACACCTTTGCAGCTAGTGGCACTAAGCCAGGAGCATAGACTAGCCACTTCAGCCTGATAGAGGACTTCACTGTTGGGCTTCAGAATCCTCTGCTGGGTTGGCTGAGCTGGTCAAGCATACATCAGAGTTCAACTTCTCCCTCTGCACAGTCCTGCTCCCTCCCCCATTCCTTGTGCAGGTGTTTATCACTACCAATTGTCTGCACCCCAGACAGACAGACAGAGAGACAGAGACAGAGAGACAGAGACAGAGACAGATAGAGACAGAAATAGAGAGAGACAGACAGAGAGATTCTTTTATAACCTAGTGTTGGAAGGGGTGCCTCATTATTTTTACATACAGTATCTATTCTTTAGAACCCAGTCCAGCCCACACTCAAGGGAAGGAATGATAAGAGGGCATAAATACTAGAGGGATGATATGGGTTGAATTGGATCCGCTATCTCAAATTTATATATATTGAATTTCTAAACCTCAGAATGTGGTATTTGCAAGGGTAACCAAGTTAAAATGAAGTTAGTAGGGTAAGGCTTTTACTGACATGACCAGTGTCCTTTAAAAAGAGAAAATTTGGAGATAGACATGTGCATAAAGAAAATGCCATCTGAATGTTAAGGTAGCCATCTACAAGCCAGGTGAGACATCTGAAACAGATCCTCAGTCATGGACCTCAGAAGTATCAACCCTGGCAACACCTTGAGCTTGGACTTCTTTGCAAGATCATATATGTTGGGCTAAGCCACACAGTGTGTGAGGTACTTTGTTAGTGGCGGTCTCAGTCAGCTAATAGAAGGATCACTGGGAACTGTTTCAGAAGCTGCCTGTGATGTTAATTTTATGTGCCAAATTGACTGGCAAGAGGTGATGGAATAGCTGTCAGGTGTTATTTCTGAGTGTGCCTATGAGTGTGTTTCCAGACGTTGTTAACATCGGGATGTGTGTACTGAGCAAAACAGGTGATCCTCTCCTGTGCAGGTGGTCAGCATTTACACTGTTGAACATCAAAATAGAACAACTACCAGAATGCACAGGAAGACTGAATGTGTTGGGTGTCTATCTCCTGCCCCTACACTTATTCTCAAACATTCAGACAGGAGCTAGAGTCTGCAGTATGCTCCTATGACTCCCAAGTGTTCCAAATGATATTGCCAAATTTTCTGGGTCTCCAGCTTGCAGAGAGTAGATTGAAGGTTTTCTGAGCCTCCACAACTCTATAAGCAAGTATCTTTAATAAATCACTCTTTCCCTTCCCCAACATCCATGTACCCAAATTATCTATCTATCTATCTATCTATCTATCTATCTATCTATCTATCATCTATTCTATTAGTTTGCTTTTTCTGGAGAATGACGACTAATACATTGCTCATCACCATGGTAGGAATAGTCTGATGCTAAGGAAGGGGCTGATTCAGTAGATAAACAGATGGAAATTGCAGGCTTTGTCCAATAAACAGAGTGAGAGGGAAAAAAATGTGTTCAGTGTGTCTACCTTCATTTGTAGGTGAGAACCAAGGGTTGCGTGTTAATTAGCATCATTTTGAATGGTTTTAGGTTTTAGTGGCAAGGAGGGTCTGCGATTTCCATCTATTTATCTACTGAATGTGGATGGAGGTTGGAGGGCACACAGACTTGGAGACATGTGAAAGCTTGTGGTTCTCCAGGGAAAGACATGTCATGAAGCACAACAGAGCCAGATAAGTGAGGAGCACAGATAGGTCATAGACAATGGCAGCACCACAGAAAGTCCTACAGAGGATGATGGCTCCAGTGGCCAGTCATAGAACACAGGACACAGGATATACGATGTAGTTAACAGAGTTTCATTTGCGAATGGGCCATGCCAGAGACTTGCACCCGGCAGTCTGTTCTCACAGCCACCTCCCCTTAGACAGACAGTAAGTGGTGGGATGGTGGTGGGGTGCCTATGAACAGCCTGGGTCTGACAAGAAAGGGCCCCAAGATGGTCCACTCTATTCCTAGGCCCAGTTTACCAACCAGGTAAGACTGTTCTCTGAGGAGAGAAGCCACACCACATATGTCTCCCTCTGGAGGAGCACAGGAAGTCTGTGTCCTCTTCTCCGCTCTCCCACTTCCTGGGATTTGGAAGCTCTTTACTTAGCTTCCCTTTTAGCATATTTACCTCTGGAAGCCTTCTCAGACAGGTGCCTGATCGGGCCCAGGCTTCCTGTCCCTCCTATACCTCCAAAGCCCCTCAGCCTACCTGTGACACACACTTGCAAACCTGCCTGAAAGTGGCTTCATGTCTCCCCTGTTTCCAGGCAGAGGGCAGAGTTCGTGACTTCACTTACTTTGAGGCTCCAGCACTTGGTACAGATCCTGAACAAGTTTCTGAAGATCGCGTGAAGGGACATCTCACTTCTTTTGCTTTGTACTCAGGCCCTAGGCCTCGTTCTGTTAAAGTTCCCAGTTCTTGCTTCCTCTGTCTGTCAGTGTCACCTGTCAGGTGAGGGCAGATACATAGGAGAAGTTTGGGGCTGTGTGAGCTTGCCTGAGCCAGAGCAGACCAGTCAGCCCCAAGAGTAGAGCACCGGGCTGGCTGGAATGTGCCTGCTGGAACCACCTCTCCAGGCCTGATGTTAGACCCCTCTAATTTGGTATTGAAAACATGTGGTTTTGTCCTTGTTCAAATATTGATTTTAGGTAACTTGAGCCTGCTAGAAAAGGCCTCTACGGAGGCCAGTGGGGCTGTTTGCTGCCTTAATGACATTTCTGTGTGTTTGTATAACACAGGCTGGCAGTTGAGCCCTTGCTCCCAGGGAAGATTTATGGGACTTTACACTTTGGAAGACATTGAGGCAAACTGTTGATGAAGGTCCAGGGCATAAATCAGACCCACTCAGGCCAATAAAGGACACATTAGAAGTTTTGCCAACTGCCTTCTTCCCTTGTGTGCAGTGAGGAGTCTGGAGTAGGTCAGCTGGTTTATTGTGTTTCATGGAAGAGCTGGAGGTGGGGGAGATTGGGAAGCGGAGTGATGTGGTAGTATACCGAACAGGCAGGGTTCTATAATTCTCCAGAACTATGTATCAGAGCAGGGGCTCTTCCTAGATTGCTGCAGGTGAAAATATAAAAGTTTGAGAACTACAACAATGGAAGACTTTGACCTCCCACCTAGACCTAAAACTCTAGTACCGAATTGTCCTGGGTCCTAACTGAAGTCAGTGTTGTTACAAAGAGATCGATGAAGAGACTATTAACAAAAGTGTGACTGCAGTTAGAGGGAACAAACATGGGATGAGGAAGAATCAGAGGTTGGTGGCTGAAGCTGCAGAGAGAGCCAGAGCTGTGTGGGGGCCTCAGCAGAGGGCTACCGGCTGAGAGCCAAGGTATTTAATGGAGGACTCCTTTGTGAAATCACAAAGGAGGACACAGCTTAGCACCTATTGCTAAGCACCTATTGTACACACACAGCTTAGTACCTATTGCTCACCCTCAGATTTCCTGGAGCTGCCTCCCATTGGCCAAACCCAACTAGAAGCCAGAGGATGGATGTGGTAAGTGAAGGCCTGGCTTCCAGAATCAGACACTGAGTGTGGACAGTGGGTTTGCAGGGTGGGTGGAAACTGTCCCACCCACAATGAGAACTTTGCAAATCACTGCAGGTGGCAAGGTGCAGAAGGCCCTGCTTTGCCTTAATCTTCCATTAATTGCCAACTTTTAGACTGGCACTCACATCATCAACTGCCCTGTTTCTGTTTTATATAAATAGGAGTTTGGCAATTCCTTCCACTCTTTTCCAGTACTGAAAAATGATCCCATGTTTGTCTGGTTAGGCAAATGCTGGTTAGCAGAGTTTAAGGGGATAGGGGAAAGGATATGACTAACAGCACAGGCCTAAAGGTCATACATAACTGTATTTCAATGTTGATTTTATCTCTTAATAGCTGGGCAACTTTGGCAAGTTATAGCAACTCTCAGAGCTTCAGCTTCTCACCTGTGAAGTGGAAAAACGTGTTACCTTATAACAGTCATACAATGACAAAACAAGTTTAAGCCTTTGGTGCACTTAGGGTTAAGCACATGGTTAGCAATCAGTTGGCAGTCATTATTATGCTCAAATGTGGGCACACTGGAAAACACTTTCATCTCTTTAAGTCTTCAGTCTTTTTTAAATTTTCCATGCTTGTCTCTTCTCTAACCCTCTGTGCTCCAGGCTGCCTGGCCAAAACTTTAGCAGTTTGGAGGAAGACATTTAATAATGTCACCTATACCCAGTGAAAAAGGACCAATTGCCTCAAACTTCAGTGTTTGCCCTTATGAAAGTCCTCTGCCCTGTCCAGGACTCACATCTCCAGCTCTGCTAGTCTCAGTCACCACAACAAACCATGGCATCTGCAGAGCCCACCAAAGCACCCCGGATCCCCAGCTGAATGCAGCAGGTCTTTGTTTTTCTGTCTTTGGGCATGTGAGCTTCAGGCAGGGCATGCTGGTCCAGTTGTGTTCATTGGCACATAGAACCCAGCCCCTGCCAAGGCCAAACAGAGTGTGCAGTGGGTCTGGATGATCCAGGGCAACTGCTCCCCTCCCTTGTGTTACATCAAACACCATTCCCCCAGGGACCTAGGGAGAAAAATAACCAGTTCACATCTCAGCTGCTGGCCCTGGCCATAAGTCTGCACGATTTACCTTGGCTCTCACTTGCACTAAGAATGAGGTCATCGAAGGAGGAGACAATGGAGAAGACCTTCGGAAGGGGCACAGTAAACCATCTGTCAGGAGGCAGGAAAGAACCCTTGAGTCATAAGATCCTTGGCCGCTGTTTTTGAGAGGTAAATAACTTCAGAAGTCTTTGCCTGTAGGATAAAATATGTGTTTTTTTGTATACCAAAGGCCAGCTCTAGACTCTTCTCTCATTTGTTTATTTTTATTGAATCAGTTCATCCAAGGTATAGGAGTAAGGTATGGTCAAATGATCGGGAACTGGGATCTGGAGAGGAAAGTTATCAGGCATCCAGAGCCAGGGAAAGCCTGAGGCGGGCTGGGCCAAGCACTCCATCCCCTCTGCAGGCCTCTCTACCTTCACATGCTGTAACCCTGCTGACTTTCTCATACTGCTCCCCACCCTCTGACTCTCAGTTTCAGATCTGTGCCCCTGCAACCTTCTGGAAAGATCTTCCCCACTGCTCTTCCCTCCAACAATTCTTGCACCTTCTGTGAAAATGTTAACATGTTGGTTCATTAGGTTCCTTCCCTAATTCCCCAGTTCACTGCTTCTTCCTGATGGCCCAAATACAGTTGTCCCTGCAGCAGGGGCATCCATTCTGGACTAGGAAGTAGAAGTTTAAAGCTTTAGATGCAGGGTCTGTAAGACAGAAAGAGACTGGATCCCAAAGTTTTCGTAAAGATGCCTACAAGTTCTGAATTTCTTGCCTCTGGATTTCTTTTTCTTTCTTTTTATTTTTGGGACTGGGAATCGAACTCAGGACCTTGTACTTGCCAGGCAGGCATTTGTGCTACTGTGCTATATCCCCAGCCTTTTTTTTTTTTTCATTTTTCACATTGAGATAAAATTCATATAAAATTAACGATTAGATATTGTGGTGGATTAACTAATGGTCAACTTGCAATGCTCAGATGAACTGAGTCAGCATGGTTCTGGGTGTGGAAGGCCCACCTGAGGATTTTGCCAACAGTGTAAGAGCAGAACTGGAGGGGAAGATGGTGTGCTATTGCCTCTCCTGGAGAAGCTTGTCATGCTGGTTTTCCTGATATGAACTCAGCTGTTATCATTGGTGGAGGAGTTTGGAATCTCTCAGTTGCTGAGGATGGCTGTAGTTCTCTTTGGGGGAGTTCCAGTCCTTACCTTGAGCAACACTTCCTGGCTCCAGGGCAGATACCTCAGCCTGCTGGCACAGATCCTTTACCCCACTGGTGTAGACTTTCTAGCTTTCAGCGCTGACCTTTGGGCCTTTCTCATGCAGATCCTTAGAACAGACTTGCATGAGACATTGTTGTGGGCTGTAGGCCTCCAGATGGATTCACAGAGGACATTGCCTTGGGCTCTGGGTCTTCAGGAAATTGCTGTGGGATTCTGGCCCTCAACTGGATTCTTAGGGTCTGTAGTACATGGATATCTCTTGCACTCCTTTGTTTTTTTTTTTTTTTGGTTTTTCTCTGGTACCGGGAACCGAACTCACAACCTTGCACTTGCCAGGCAGGCGCTTTGCCGCTGAGCTAAATCCCCAGCCCCAAAAATCCAGATCTTTGTTTTTTTTTTTTTTTTTGGTTTTTCTCCGGTACAGGGAACCGAACTCACAACCTTGCACTTGCCAGGCAGGCGCTTTTTGCCGCTGAGCTAAATCCCCAGCCCCCTCTTGCACTCCTTTGCATTTGACTTTTACGGTGAATATTATAAAATGATCCTATAAATTATGTGTCCTATATTAAATCTATTCCCTTGAAAACCCTGACTACAATAGACATTTTAAAATGTACAATTCAGTGACATTTATTACATTCACTATATTGTGTAACTATCACCTCTCTCCAGTTCCTAGGCATTTTAGTCACTCCCAGCGGAAATGCCTACCATACACATTAAGCAATCACTTTCCACTCCATCCTCCCCTTTGTTCCTGGCAACCACCATTCTGCTTTCTGCCTGTATGGATTTACCTATTATGGACATCTACAACCAGAATCATGCATTAGTGATCATTTATGTCTGGTTTCTTTCACTTATCATGTTTCTGAGGATCATCCATATGTATTATTGATCAGTACTTTGTTCTTTGTGTGGCTGAATGATATTTATACATGTATGTGTATGTATATATATCTATATATATATGGTCACATTTATATGTATATTCATTGGTTATGTAGGTTGTTTCTACTTTCTGGCTGTTATAGATAGTGTTCTTATGAATGTTACATATAAGTATTTCTAGATGTTTTATATTACACAGAAATATATTTTTATTTATTTAACCCAATATATGGGTTTTCTGTCACTCTAAACTGATCATACCTTTAGCTAATAGATGGGAACTAGTAGTCATGGTTTAAAAATTACACCTCCTCCTTCCATGTCTATTTGAAAGCAGAGAGTATTAAGAAGCAGAACAACCTATGCTATCATTTTCTCTTCACCACCATTTCCTGTGTTTCTGTGGACCTCAGAAATCTTATCTACAAAATGGGGATATCCAGGCCCCCAAAGGCAGGATCTAAGCCAGATAATCTCTTGGAGTCTCTTTCATTTGATTCTTCAAAGTTTGTTTTGAAAGTACTGGTAGTTAGAGTAAATATTGAAGTGTCACATCACTTTCTATGGAACGCTTGCCCTAGCTCATTAGCCTGCTTTGTGCTTGAGTTTGAATGTTTGCTTTTTCTTTTGTTTCACCTTTATAGCTGCAGTTTTCATGTTCCATCTTAAATTCATTATATAATGTTTAATTTATTGGTAGAACGCACAATCCTGTAAAATAAGGCCTTTAAATGCAGCTTGCTGTCAAATGAAGTACAGAAAAGCAAGCCATAGTAACATTTATTCCAAGCATTTCTTCTCGTTCAGATTCCTGACATTCATTCCTAAGGCCTCTGACTCCTCAGTGTATATAGATTTGAGTATTTCTTCCAGTCATTCTTGGCTGTTCTGTCAACTGCCTGTCTTGTCTTTATCCTACCCATCTGATCACCTGAGCCCAGCTATGGCGTAGAGCCAATGCTGTAAAGAGCCTTGGATCCATCAAATCTCAGAAGCTGGTCTGGTCCCAGTGCCGCCCACTTCCAGAGGAAGGGATTCAGAAAGCTTCATGGTCATAGGTGCACAGAAAATAGTTACTAAAGAAATTCCTGAAAGAAAGACCATAGTTGATCAAAATTTCTTACCATTCTTTTATTCTGAGGAATAAATAGAGAATCGAGTCCAGTCTTGATCCTTGTGGGAATCTGGGGCCACAGACAGGAAAATGATCCATGGGATTCTTCAGCATCAGTCTGAAATTGCATTTCTAGCTCCATATTTCAAGTGTAACTACTTCTAGCCCCTCTTTTCTCCACCAGCTTCCCTCTAAATTAGCTTAGTTCTTGATAGATATAAATGTATGTTAAATTAAGTTTGAAAACCTTTTAAAGTTAGTACTAACTCATATATATCTTATACATGTGTTTATCACATGCCAGGCACGGTGAAAATTCTTTTGCATAAATCACTGATGATTGCTTCCAATTCCACTTGTGATAGGTCATATGATTATTTTCATTTTATATGTGAGAACATGGAAGCCTTTCAGACAGGCTAAGTAACTTGTTCAAAGTCTCAGTTGGTGAAGGTTCACTAAAGCCATCTGACTTCAGGCTATGCACATAACTACTCTGCTATACTCAAAGTGCGGTGCAAATGTATACATTATACATAACCCATGTATACATTCGTCCTTTTATAAGGCTGAGTATCTCTGTTGGATTCCTTGATTAAGATAAAGAGATCCCTTGAATGGGGTAAAGAGATTTCATGTAAGGTGAGATAATAGGAAGTATTTCCACATTATTTCTAACATGCCTTAGTAGTCCTTAACGCTCAGTTTGAATCACAAGTTACTTTTTTATGGTGGGATCCTTTCAAGGTGCTCTGGGTCTTTAATAATTAGGAAGAAGTTAATAATAGGCTGAATACTGGAACCCCAAGGTATTACTAGGTCATAATACCTGGAATCTGTCTTCTTATATAGCAAAGGCTTTGCAGATGTGATAAAGATTTGAGATGAGGAAAATGTTCTGGCTCATCGGGGGTGGAGGGGCATCCCAGCTGTTTTTCCAAGGGGAAGCAGAAGGAGATTGGATTCCACACAGAATGGAAGGTGGCACAGGATGACCACAAAGGCAGAAGGACTGATTCAGCCTCCAGCCAAAGATGCTGACAGCCACCAGAAGTTGGAGAAAGCAAGGAATGTGTTCTCCCTCAGAGCTTCTGGAGAGCCCTGATTTTGAGTCAGTTAAGCTCATTTGAGACTTCAGGTCCCTGGAACGAGCAGGGAATAAATGTGTGTGATTTTAAACCATCAAATATGTGGTCCTGGGTTATAACAGACACAGGAAGCTAATATACCAAGTTGTTATAGTCTGCTGCTCTGAACCCAGGGTGGAAACATACCAAGTAGGAAACTGAATTTCAAACAAGTAGTTGACTTGCCCAGAGTCTCACAGCAAACAGGTGGTGGAGCTGAGATTCAAATCTAGCTATTAATTCTTGAACTTCGCAGATCACTTTATAGTTTGTAACACTTTAACATACTTGCCTCTTTCTGGGGAACCCAGAAAACTTCACTCTTTTTGGTAGACTGGTCACTAAGGAGCTGAGATTGAAGCCAGGCTGGGTCTGCTGCCCTTCTGGTCCTTTCCTCTGCCTGTGATGACTTTAAATGCTGCATGAGGTCTTGTCATGAGCTCTCTGCCCCCTAGGTCATGCACTTCCAGCTTATCAGTCCGACCTTTGGTTTGCCATGGCAAATCCTTTTGTGGAGGAAGCTGCCGTCAGGTGGCCAAAGCACTGGCTTCACAGGACTGCATTGTCCTTATTTAGAATTGCTTTCGCTTAAACCAGCCCGCTCTTGCAAAACATGTTTATTCTGGTTTCCTCTTCCCCACACCCCAGCTGCCTGACCAGTTTGAGCCTAGAGCACAGCAGCTCCAGCTCTCAGACCTGAGCCAGGAAGGGCAAGGCAAGGAGAAAAACAGGAGGTTCTGAGCACGGGGGTGGGAGGCATGGTTGCTTTTCCCAGGCTGTGGGCAGAGGAGACAGGAGCCCTCTCTGGGCACTGTGTGGCCCCTGAGGAGATAGCACATTCAAAACACACCCCTGCTAGGATCAACTTCAGCTTACCAAGCACAGAGAATTCAGGATAGAGCTTTGCTGATTGGAAACCCAACAATTTTAGAGTAGCAAATATTAATACCAATGAAAGTTTTGATAATACGGCAATTTCCTTTTACTCAATACTTGTTATAAACCGAGCAGAGTGGTAAATCTCTTAAATAATTTATTTCATTTAGTTTTTAGGAGAACCCTTGTAGATAGGTACTTTTTAAACCCTGCTTCATAAATGAGGAACTGAGACTTAGAGAACTCCAGGTCCTAAGCCGTGAAAACTGAGGTTGAAGCCAGGCAGGTCCTCCAAGGCCTGGAGAGGTTCTCTTACACAACCCTCTTCCTGAATGACCTTGTTAGGAGTGAGGTTCTGGAGCAGGGTGACTGACCCAAGGTCAGTTCCTGGCAGGGCCAGTTTTTCAGCATTCTGGGACAATGTTCTTTCTAACAGGTTGCCTGCATGTAAGTTAGTTTAGAAAAGAAGAAAAAAGAATTCAAGATTGACCACTTGCTCTAACTTGAGGGCTCTTTCCCTTTGCAATGGCAGGCAGAAACACTGAAATGACATCCAGGATTTGGAGGCAGATTTATTTACAGCGATGGGCACTGATCAAGATCACTCCCAGAATATCAGGCCCTGATTTCAGGTGGTCTAGGACTTATATGGGATAAGCAAGCAGGAAATACGGAGGCAGAATGGCTTGTCAGTTGGGGATTGGTTTTTACAGTGTGCCTTACAGTGACCAGCTGTTTCTAAGAGACAGGAGCGTCTGGAACTAAAATAGGAACTATTACCTGGGCAACTAAGAAACTGAAGTGTACTGGTAGGGGTAGAGGGCATTTTCTGCTACACCTTCACCCCTTTGAATCCCACTGTAAAGGTGTTGTTGTCCTTGAGACCAATATCCTTCTTCCATGGGATATCAAGTATAAAGTTTCAGATAGAAGAGAGAGAAACCAAACATTGGAGGCCAGTGAGCCTGGCAGATTCCTCTGGACAACTTTACACAGACAGCATGTTGTGAAACCTGTTTGCTGCAGTCATGTCATGGGCTTGTTCAGTTCTTCTAAGGAATATCCCTGTTTCACAGGTAAATAAAGTTCAGAAGCAATAAGGCCTCTCTCTGAGGGAGACAGCATGAGAAGTGGTTAAGCCTGTCCTTAATCCATGCCTCTGACTGCCTGCTGACAGTACACGGAATACTGCCAAGAAGTTCAGTCCCTTCCAGGCTAAAGAGCTTCAGCCTGGCCATCATGCTGTCTGTTTACCTTTCAGAAATGGAATGTTTTGAAAATACTGATCTTGCCTCAAGCAAAGGGGCAGAGAAACAGAAGACTCTTAAGTGTGTTTTCTTGGCAGTAGGAGAGGGGGTGACTGTCAGGGAGGAAGGCAACCCAAAAAACAATCAATAACAAAGAAAAATTTTTTTCAATATTTTCAAGTCACTCTCTCAGAAAGCTGCAGCAGAATTCCTCCAAATAATCTTTCTAATACCTGTGCCACACACAGATGAGGCGGCCTTCCTGATGACTGGCCCTGCATTGAGTTCAGAGGCAAATGTCAACATCTGCATGGAGACTGGACAGCAATTAAAAGAAGTAACTTGCCACCGCAAGTGTTACCTCCTGTCTAGTGAGTTGGGATGGGAAGGCTCCTTGGAGGTTGCTTGGAGCCTGTCCAGCACACAGCTGGTTTCCTTCCCTATCCTTTGGCTTCTGCCTCTCTCTTGTTCTGATTACCACTGTCCTTTATGTCTCTATTGTGAGGTTTTTTTTCTTTTTTACCAGTACCGGAATTCAAACTCACTACCTTGTGCTTGCCAAGCAGGCACTGTGCTGCTGAGCTAAATCCCCAGC
Organism: Chinchilla lanigera; assembly: GCF_000276665.1. Lineage (NCBI taxonomy): Eukaryota > Metazoa > Chordata > Mammalia > Rodentia > Chinchillidae > Chinchilla > Chinchilla lanigera. The sequence continues at coordinate 750,026 of NW_004955464.1, forward strand.
CCCTTGCTGTGGGTTTGTACAAGGTTCATGGTTGGCTTTACAAAAGGTGGTTAGGACATCAGTCTGATGAAATGAAAGGGCTATGCTTACAATCTTCAGGACTCCCTCTAATATTTTTTTTCTAGCTACCTAATGGCGAATAGTATAAGCAGCTTGTCTCTTCAGAGTAAGATGGGAATTCATGGTTATTTTGCTGAAAGCAATCCTCAATTTTTTCGTTTATATAATAGTCATGACCATCCTTGCCTTCTCCTACTTCATGATATGCTGTCAAAGATCAAAGAAACATACACACCTGACAACTCTAAATTGCTAGACCGAGTGCTAAGTTACTGGGTGGTCTAAATTTGAAGTTTTCCTTCCCCTTCCTGGAAAAAGCTCTAAGTAGTGATTTTTTTCAGCACTTGTTGCCAGCCAGGATCTCTGTCATGCTTTTTAGACCAGAGCTGGCAGGAGGGAGGTGTGGGCAGTGTGGGTGGGTGTGAGGGGTAGGAAGGAGATCCCCTGGGTGAATCAAAGGTGCTTTTCAAGCTTCAGAACTGCTGGTTCCAGGTGGACCATTCTTTCTGAGCCTCACTTTCCAGTCTGTGAAGTTGGACTTCTGTGCCCGCCTTACAGGGCGTTGGAGAGACTTCATAAGAAATGAAAGTGGATGCTAAATATTCATTTGCATACCGAATTTGTATCTGCTACTTGACATTTGCGACCTCAGCACTCATAACCTCCTCCTCCCTATGCTTTATTAGATCTTCTTCAGAGTAATGAGAATTGAGCCTCAGAGAAGTTAACCAACTTGTCTAACACAAAAATGAAATTTTAACATAGAATTCCAAAATTGGAGAACTTTCTGCTAGCTTCACTTTGCCTTTTAGCTGTGTATGTGAAAATACTCTAAACACCGTAAGGCAGTGTGGAGAACCACGTGTTTTTATGAGCAATCCAGGAGCCTATTATGTTGAAACCTTGGGAGGCAGTCTAGCATTGGAGAACATGGGTTCAGTTCTTCTCTCCCTGGGGATACAACTTTCCCTTGTACAGGATAGAAGGTGACTTTCTTAGATCACCTTTAAAGCCTCATGTTTTTTCTCAGCTTTGACTTTCTAAAATATATATGAATAGAGTTTTTAAAAAATTAATGAGTTAATGTGCAAATGGGGAGGAGTGAACTGATACTTGTTGTGTCCTTGATATGCCATGTGACTCGTGGCTGAAGGTTTCCAGAGGTAACTGTCCCGATTCCTGTGTTCTCTGAGCATGAACATTGCTATTCACATTAAGAGGTAATGTCCACTTGAGACTTCTGCTGGAACCTGGCCTGGCTTCAGTCACTTATTTGACTGACTGAACTCAACAGCATGATTTTCTAGACCTACCAGGGCAAGGCCCCAGGAAGCCACTCAGCTCCCTCCTGGTTCTTTCACAGTACAGCTGGCTGCTGTCTCTGCAGGCTCTCCATTCAACAATTCCATCAGCCATGAGTGGAAAACTGTTTACAAAATTATGAGTGTATTGAACATGTACAGAATTTTTATCATGTCATCATTCCATTAACAGTATTGTATTAAGAACCATAATCTACAGGTGATTTAAAGTGAAAGGGAGGACATGCATAGACGGTTATATACAAATGCCATTTTCTTTCTTATAAGGGACTTGAGCATTTTGAGGTATTGGCATGGGGCCATGGAACCCATCCCCCATGAATACCAGAAGACAGATAGACTGGCTCTTGGGATACTTCCCTTTGGAACCCTCTCTGGTCCTGTAGGATTTCTATGCCACATGGAAAGGCCATGTTTAAGTACTCCAGTTGACAGCCATAGGTGAGCTTCCAGCTACCTTGGTGTGCAAGTCACCTTGGACAGCCAGGCCAGTTAAACCCTCAGATGACTCTAGCCCCAGTCGATGTCCCACTGCAACTACATAAGAGCCTCCAAGCACTGGTTCACTGAGCCCAGCAACCCACAGGTTTGTGAGAGGTAATCATTATTGCTGTCTTAGCCACTACATTTGGGGTGAGTTGATAGGCTGCAGTACATAATGGATACACACCATTTAATCACCTTAAAACTTGCTTGCACATTTAGTCTATTTTATGGAAAGAGGACCCGACACTCAGAGAGGTTAAGTTAGTTGTCTAAAGTCACATAGAAAGTGGCAAATCTCTTTCTATAAATCTATTCGATTCCAAATAGAATCGAATAGATTTATTACCAAAGAGTCCCTTTTTCCATTAATCATGTATTCATAAACACACAAGACTGATACAGACAACTGAATCTAAAAATTACACAATTGTAAAATTCAGGAAAATTGTACAATAATAGCTTTAATTTTACTATTAATTATCCACAAGATTTTAACGCTGATTATGGTATGTAAAGCTAAAATAATTCTTACTTTTCAGTGCTATTTTGGCCAAACTTCTGGCCAAAAGTCTGTTCCCAGCATCCTACAGCTCCCCTTTCCTCTCTGAAAATCACCTATTTTCTTAGCCTCTTCATCCTAAAACACAGTCTCACAGACTTTGTGAGATATCTATACATGGACCAAAATAAGGACCTTACCTCATTCCCCAGGTTGGTCACTACCTTCTCCAACTTGCATACCTGCCATCTCCATGACACCTGAGTCCTTTGCTCAAGGCATATTCAGCAAATGATACCTATGTGTCGATTTGGAGCAGGCACTGTGCTTGGTACTGAAGACTCAGAAACTGGGATCCTGACCATCAGCTAAAAGACCAGCACAAAAGCAAGCAAACAGGCATCACCTATGACAGGTTCATGCACTGGCTCCTGGCGACCCGAGGTTTGCTCTTCTCCTTTGCCCTCCACTGTGCTCATCCTGCACTGAGCTCCCCACAAGCCCCTGATCATGCCCCCTGTATCTCACCCTACCTTGCTCCTGCCATTCTGTACACTCCCTTACCTGGCAAGCCTCAGCATTGTTTTATTACCTTTGTCAGAAGACTTAACAGAATCCCTGTCATGGTTAGCCACTTTGTGTCTCTCTCCCTTTAGACTAAGTCCCTTCAAAGGGAGAACTGTCATTTTCATTTTGTTTCCCATGCCTTTTTCTAAAACAGGTCAGATCTATTACATGTAGAAAGCACGAGTAAAACAGCAAAGCTAGGTTAATGAATGCAAGCATTTCAGTTCAGTGTTGCCATCAGAGCTCAATTTATTTTTGCTCTTTCTTTTGGTTCTTGAGTTTGAAAACTTGGATGGACAGATGAGTAGCTGAATGTGTAGCTGTGAAGAGTGAGCCTCATGGTCCCTGTGGAGGACAAATACTGACTGAGAAGGTTGCACAAAAATAACTTGGCAGTGTGCGAAGTCATTGGATAGCAACTGTGCAACTGAAGAAACAAACAAGGTAAGTATAGACTGTGTTTTAGGATGAAGAGGCTAAGAAAATAGGTGATTTTCAGAGAGGAAAGGGGAACTGTAGGATGCTGGGAACAGACTGAATAATTCGTGTATGCAGATGACTGAAGGAAGAACATGTTAGACAACGTAACAGTATGTGCAAAGGTCCTGAAGCAGGAAAAAACCTTTAATTAACTCTATACTCTCCCTTTAGGAAATCAACCACAGGCTTCAGATAAACCTAGCAGGCCCTTATAGATACCTAACCTCTTTTCCCTATAAGGGTGTCACCTGAGCACACCTGGGTAGGGGACACTGGGTTCATTTTGTAGCTGAAGAATAGAACAGGAATGCGATGGCCACGCACATCTGGTTATTGACAAAGCTAAGTGAGGAACAGCACTTAAGTCCTTAAGTGCAAGATGGAAAGTACACCCCCACACAGCCCCACAGCAAGAAGGTGGAGTCCATCCTAAAACCAACTTTCTCTCACAAGAAGCTAGGGATTCTGTGCCAAAGTGGGATTTATGATCTAGTAACTGAGGACAGAAATAATTGGTCACAGAGCCTGGCAAGCTGGTCTGGGCTCCACTGCAGAGGGGCACAGACTGAAATAGCCGAGGCAAGTTTACTTTTCTCAGCCCAGGTGCTCTCCTATGGCCAGCAAAGCCCTAATGAGTGCTGCATATTCAAGGCACCAGTAATTGATGGTCCAATTTAGAGTGTGCAGAGACCACATTTCTTTCCATGTTCAGAAGGAAAAACATCAGCTGAGAATGGATGAAAAACTGCCTGTTCTAAGTCATTCTCCTGCTGTAGCCATTCAGTCCCCAGGACGGCCAAGTCCACCTTGTCAAGTACCTGGAGAAAGGTGTCAGTTACCTAGAGAAGTCAAGCAGAAAGGAATGGACAGAGTGAGGGTTACACACTGAGAGGGAGGTTCCAGGATCTGAGCTGGACTGGACTGAAGGTCTCACAGGAGAGTAACAACATACCTTGCAATGCACAGAAGCTGGAATTAAGTGCTTTGACACTGAGACCAGACAGACCTGGATTTGAAAACGAGTTCAACCACCTATTATATATGTGATTGGGTAAAATGTGACTTCTCTGTGCCTTAGTTACTGCTTTGCTAATTGGGAATTAAGAGCTCAGATTTAGGAGCAATCAGAATTTGATGTCAGTGGCAGCTGTCATACTGACTGTGTCCAAAGGGTGAGTTACTGAACCTCCTGTGTTAATTTCTTCATATCTGAAGAGGACCTGACTATAGGTTACCGTGGTGGAGTGTGAGGAGGACTGGTTGAGATATGACATGAAACACAGACGCAATGCTTGGGAAAGTTACAGAAAAGTGGCACACACCACTGGGTAAGCTCTAGGCCTGGCAGCAAGCCTTACTGAGGCCTGGTCAGAAATGTACATCCTCATACCCCAGACTGCTGGAACTTCAAGGGTGGGCCCAGCACTCTGCTCCAAGTCTCTCTGGTGATGTTGGTTCCAGTTAGACTTTGAGAATCCCTGTACTAGATAGCAGTTCAGAGCACACCCAAGACATTTAAGGTCATTTACAAGTGTCTCAGGTCCCTAAGAACTTATTCAGCCCACGATCCTTGCAAATGACCCCTGCTCATCTTTTCTGGACCAAAGAGGGAACAAATACTTTATTTTTCAGAATTTCCATCTCACAAATAATAACATTTTCTGTATGCTTGCTATATTCCAGGCATGCTGGTTGTACTGTCACTTGGGTTATTGCATTTTGTCTGTACAATAACTTTCTATGATAGACACTGTTATCTTTGTTACACAAATAAGGAAACTGAAGTTCTGTGAAGTGAAATAACTTGCTCCAAGATCCACAATCCATGAGTGGTGAAACTAGGATTCAAACCTCATTGATCTGTTTTTGGAGTCAATGTGCCTTCTGCTTGTCTTACCATATTTTCATACCAGGAGGAAAACTCAGGGAGATCTAATGTGAAGAAGAGAAGCATCCGAGTATCCTCTGCAGAGTAATCTTCGCACATCATCAGGTTCTTATCACATGGCTCTTGTGATCATGAGAATCAACCAGTTTGATGATGTTCCAAACCTCAGAATATAGAGCAGTGGTGGAAACCACAAGAACCAAGATGGAGACTTGACCAAAGGAAATAACTTTCAGTGGTCATCTACATTGTCTGGTGATATCCCATGTCATGAGGCACAAACTCCTGTCATGAGGCTGTTCGAGCTCAAGCTGAATGAGTGCTGTCCAGATGTTATGGAAGGAAGAATGACTGGATCCTTCTCTCTACATGACACTTCTTACCCCAGAGGAGAGGCCACATTCTTCACCACAGGCAACAGCTGTCCCTAATCACTATTAACTGCAGCTCACTTCCTGGGAAGACACTAGTGCAGGCTCTTTCTGTTCTCGTGTTTCTCCTATAAGTTTCATCGCATTGCTGCATGTACATATTGTGTTGCACTGATTCTTCCCTTAGAGCACTGAACCCTGTTCCCACTGCATTATAGCTGTTTAGGGATGGCTAGATATTGTCTGCTAAGAGAGCACCAAATGTGTGTGCACAAAGGCTCATAGGCCAGTGGGGTGTTAATCTCACTGAACCTCACTTTCCTTACTTCCTGTGGTTTGAAGGATTCAAAAAGCTTAGAATATGGTATGCCACAGCCAGATCCTTTTCCAATCCACCACAAATAGAAAAACATCTTTGACAAATTCATGTCTTATTCATCAGGAATGCTCTTCCTCATTTGTTGCCAATCATCTGATAAACAGTCTACCTGCATAGAAACTTTCTTGGACATACCTGGTTCCTGTGTGGGTGTGTATGTGTGTGTGTGTGTGTGTGTGTGTGTGTGTGTGCATGTGCACACATGTGCTAGCAATAATGGGTGGAAGGCTACAGTATAATGAGACCTATAGGAGCAGACAGTGAACAGGAAAGAGTCTTGAACTCATCTCCCTCTAGGCAGTGAACTGTGGTCAGTGGTAGCTGGGGCAGTTGCTGCGGGCAGCAGGTTGTTCTGGGTACAGAGCCCTGTATGTGCAGCTCTCTGTCTCATACCTGTCAGGTAGGCACTGGGTGCCTCAGGTGCAGAGCATGGAAAACATAAATGCAAGTCTGTTCTTAAACATACCACATAGTGAACTTTCTCTACTATGCGAGGCAGGCCAAGTAGTGATTTTTGGAGCTTTTAAAAGCTCACTGGCCCTTCAAAAATGGCTATTGTGGACATCAGGTTTTAGAAGTTTTTTAAAAAAGCTATAGGGCTTATTTTTAGAATAAACCTTAACCCTGGAAAGCTTCTTAAAGGAGCCACAGAACCTCAGCCAGCTGTTCCCAGAGGTTCCAACATTACTTTTTCTTGTGCTTGATGTGAATATCACGAGGTTGAGCCAAACCTAAGGGAGGCTACTCTTGACAGGATGTGTCCTTGGAGCCAGATATCTGCACTAGGAGTTGTCCATGGAAGCAGTGATTGCTGACCAGTGAGTAGAGACTATGGAGTCACAGATGTGCTGAACGTCTAAGACTCTTCTGAAATAAAGGCTACTTCAGAGCCATGCAGTTAGCCCTAACTGGGTGCATTCAATCTACCCTGAAACCTACTTTCAAAGAGGGCATTCCACGTGGGTGTGACCCCCTTCAGCTATGAGGAGACCCTGGTCTGGGCATCCACACAGCACACTTTTAATTCAGTGTATGCATGTTATGGGCTCTGTACTGGGCAAAGACTGGAAATCAGATAGATGCAGTCCCAGGACAAGATGAAAATTAGTGGGAAAGGCAGACATGAGTCAAATGATTATACCCACACAAAATTGCAGATGAAAAAGTGTCATTAAAACAGCCAAGGATTTATAAAATCTTCCAGCTGAATCTGAACTGGGCTATGAGATTTGATAACAAGGGGACACTTACAGTGTGATCTGGAGGATGACTGGATGGTCACAGCAAGGCGAGGGACACACAGAGCCAAGGGAACATCCTTGTGGAAGTTTTCAGACAGGGAGTGCAGACATGCAGCCTTTTGGAAGAACAGCAAACCTCCAAGGTGTGTAGCATAAAGTGCAAGGGGACCAGTTTGGAGGTTGGAAGCGTGCAGGAGGCAGAGCTCACATGGCAGTGCTGACCATGCTGCAGACTGATCTTAACCTGAGAGGTGCAGTGTTAGAAGCTTCCAATTCATTTCAAGTACAGGCTAGGTCAATTGTATGAGCGCTGTAGGCTCTCTCGTTGCTAACTGTGTTGCCATAAAATAGGTTACAACTCTCTCTTCAGTAGCTGAAGTCTCAAAATTGGAAGGGAAGTGATTCTGTGTGACCTAAGAGGCTGGATTCCGAAAAGGAGGACTTCCACCAGGCTGCTTTCTCTTTCTGAGGAGTCTGACACCATGCTGAGAAGATACTCAGGCAACCACAGAGAGGCCAAATGGGGAGAACCGAGGCTTCTTTCCTACAACCAGCACCACTATTCCAGCCAAGTCACAGATTCTTCAGCCTCGGCTAAACCTTCAGATGATGCAGACCTGGCAGACACCTCTCCATAGTTTCTTATTTCCTAAATGTGCAATGCAATAAATAAAACGAATTATGGTACATTCTTATGAAAGAGGTTATTTAATTAGTTTTTTACTATGCATCTTTTTTTAATTTTTAAGATAAAAGGACGAAAATGTATTAACAAACACACATACATTTACAAAATAACACAAAAACAATACAAACAATACAGAATTTCAGACAAGGTGATAGAAAATTAACAATGGTTGTTGTATTACATATTGATATCTTCAAATTGGTTACTCAGAAAGCAAATATAGACATGTACTATTGGTCAAACAATTAAACTTTAACTTCCTTTCAATAAAGCAATAAAAGTCAGTGGTACAACTATGTTAGCTGTCCTGTATATACATATATACATATTTTCCCCTTCTTTTTTTTCTCTTTTCCCTCACCCCAGTTCTTTCCTATTGAGCAGTTTCCTTTCATTTCACAGTATCTGTTGTACCTCCTAGATTTTTATTCACTCTTTCTGGTTCTTACACTAGTGAGACAATATGTTGCTTACACATGCAGGTCTGATTTATTTCACTTATGAGGATGGTTTCTAGTTGTGTCCATTTACGTATAAAAACCTCAAGTTTATCTTTCTTTAGAGCTGAGTAATATTCTGTTATATAAAAATACCACAACTTTTTTATCCATTCCTCAGTTGATGGGCATTTGTTTGCTTCCATGATTTAGCTATTACAAATTGCACTGCTATAAACATGGGTGTACATATATTGCTGTGATATGATGTTTTCAGTTCTTCTGAGAAAATACCCAGAATGGAAATAGTTGGGTTGAATGGGACCTCTAGTACTAGTTTACTGAGAAATCTCCAAACTGATCTCCACAGTGGTTTCACCAGTCTACACTCCCACCAGCAGTGGAGAAGGGTTCCTTTTTATCCACACCCTTGCCAGCATTTGTTATTGGTTGATTTCTTAATGATAGCTACTTTTACTGGAGTGAGATGGAATCTCAGTGTTATTTTAAATTGCATTTCAGGAATGACTAATGATGTTGAACATTTTCTCATGCATTTATTTGCTATTTGCATTCCTTCATCTGAGAAGTGTGTATTCATCTCAGATGCCCATTTTTGTATTGGATCTTTAAATTTTGGGAGGCTGATGTTTTTTAATTCTTTAATGTTGTAGATAGAAGTCCTTTGTCTGACGGACAGCTGGCTAAAATGTTTTCCCAATTTGTGGGTTTTCTTTTTACTCTGCTGGTGATTTCTTCAGATATGCAAAAACTTTTCAGTAAGATGAGATTCCAGTTGTTGATTCTTTGAAGTATTTCCTGTGCAGTTTGGTTTTTGTTCATGAATTCTCTGCCTACTACTATGTCTTCAAGATTTTTTACCTGGTTTCTCTTCCAGTAGATTTAGTGTTTCTGTTTTAATATTTGGATCTTTAAGCCATTTTGACTTGAGTTTGGTGTATGGTGAAAGACATGGATTTAGTTTGACATGTGGTGAGCCAATTTTTCCAGCACCATTTATTAAAGAGGCTATCTTTCTTCCAGTGGACTTGTTTGGCCCTTTTGTCAAAGACAAGGTGGCTGAGTGTGTTTGTGGTTGTAGCTGCATCTTCCATTCTGTTCCATTGAACCTCAGGTCTGTTTCTTTTTGTCAGTAACATACTGACTTTATCACAGCAGCTTTACCGTATAGTTTCAAGTCAGGGATTGTGATACCACCTGCCTTGTCTTTGTTGCCCAGGATTGCTTTTGCTATTCTGGGTCTTTTCTGGTTCCAGATGAATTTTAGGAATGTTTTCTGTAGATTTGTGAGGTATACTAATGGTATTTTAATTGGAATTGCATTGAATCTGTACAACAATTTTGGAAGTATGGCCACTTTCACAATGTTGGTTCTTTGTATCCATGAGCAAGGAATATCTTTCCATTTTTAAAAATCCTCTTTGATCTCTTTTTTCAGAGTACTGTAATTTCTACTGTATAGATGTTTTACTTCTTTTTTTAGATTGATTCCTAGATATTTCAGTTTTTTGGATACTATTATGAAAGGTGTGGTTCCCTTAATTTCTCTCTCAATGTGTTTGTTGTTTGTGTATAGGAATGCTATTGATTTTTGAGTGCTGACTTTGTATCCAGCTATACTACTGAATTTGTTGATTAATTCTAGAAGTGTTCTGGTGGAGTTTTTTTGTTTCTTCCATGTAGAGCATCATGTCATCTCTAAATAATGATAATTCTACTTCTTTCCTATTCTTATTCCTTTTATAACTCTCTTGTCTAATTGCTCTGGCTAATGGTTCCAATCGTTGTCTTTTTCCTGATTTTAAAGTGAAAACCCTTTAAGTCTTGTGCATTTAGTATGATATTGGCTTTGGTTTGTCATAGATGGCTTTGATCAGGTTGAGGTAAAGATCATTGATTCCTGTTCTCTGTAGGGTTTTTATCATGAATGCATGCTGGACTTTGCCAAAAGCTTTTTCTGCATCTATTGAGATGATCATGTGATTTTTGTCTTTGGCTCTGCTGATATGGTATATTACATTGATTGATTTGTGTATATCAGACCATCTCTGCATCCCTGGGATGATCCTACTTGGTCATGGTGTATTATCTTCTTGAATTGCTGAATTCTATTTACTAGTATTTTATTGAGTATCTTTACATCTATGTTCATTAGGGAGATTGGCCTATAGTTCTCTTTTTTGGTGGAGTCTTTTTCTGGTTTTGGCATCAGTATAATACCTACCTCCAGAAATGAGTTAGGGAGAATTACTTCATTTTCAATTTCATTAAAGAGTTTGAGGAGGCAGTGAGTTCTCCGGGAGCGGCAGGACTCCTGGGACCGAGTGTGGGCTGGACGCATACCACCACGATTCCCAGCTGAAAAGCGCGCAGAGCCAGGTAGGCCCCATCCAATCCCGGAGGCCAGGACGTGAGAACAAAGACCC